>NC_068944.1:58980463-59307248 GCF_026419915.1 Harpia harpyja | reverse complement strand
CAGGAGGACCCTCTGGAATATCAGCCACTCTTCCCAGTTATGTGTCATCAGCAAACTTGCTGAGGGTACACTCTGCCCCATCATCCTGATAGTTAATGAAGGTGTTAAACAGGACTGGACACAGTATTGACCCCTGGGGTACACCACTAGTTACTGGCCTCCAACTAGACGCCACTGACAACCATCTTCTGGGCCTGGCCATTCATCCAGTTTTCAGGTCACCTCACTCTGCCCTTCCAGCCCATTCTTCTCTATGACCCTGCAGTTCTCTGGGTCCTCCTTCTTGCCCTTCTTGATGATAGGAGTGCCATTTGCTTTCCTCCAATCCTCAGGTATTTCTAATCACAATTGTTTGAAGATTATTGAGAGTGGCCTTACAATGACATATGCCAGCTCCCCCATTACCTCTGGGTGCCTCTCATCAGGGCCTATGGACTTATGTATGTCCAATTTGCTTAAGTGTTCCCTGTCCTGATCCTCTTCCACCATGGGTACATCTTCCTTGCTCCAGGCTTCCCCGCCGTGTTTCTTGGACCTGGAATTCCTTAAGACTGGTCTTACTAGTAAAGACTGAATTGAAGAAGGCATTCAGTACCTCAGCCTTTTCCATGTCCTGTGTCACTGGGTCCCCCCACCTTCTTCAACAGCAGGCCCAAATTTTCCCTAGTCTTCCTTTTGTCACCTACACACTTTTAGAAGCCCTTTTGGCTGCCTTTGACATCCCTTGCCAGATTCAATTCCATTTGGGCTCTGGCTTTCCTACATGCTCAGACAGTGCCTCTGTATTCCTCCCAAGCCCTGTATTCCTCACAAAACCTGTATTTATGTTGCTAAATACATAACAGTGAGACCAATAGATGAACTGCCAGCCATCTATATTCCTTAATTGTTACCGTGCTTCTAGGTACCGTCTAGTCACTGATGGTGACTAATTTTCCCTGAGACAAAGCGTAGGCATGGTTTTGTGGATAGCATGCACCCAGGACTATCCCCAATAGGCAGCATGGTCAAGACTGCAGCAGATGTTGAATATTTACCCATATTTTCTTGTGTATTCCAACAAGCTTTGCCATCTCAAATGCACTCATATACCTTCCCAGCATACCCCTTGGCATGTAACACTTGCAATATGATGCTATGAAAAAACCCCACTCTAGTAGGCCTCAACATTGATTGCTGACACTTTGAATAAAAAACAACACATAAAACATAACATCATACGCTACTCAGAAACAGCAGAGGATTGAGAGGAGACATAGGGCCAAGTGCTAGGAAGTGTGGATGTGGGTGGTCTGTGCTACTTGGCCTCAAATCTGGAAAGAAATTTCGTAGACTGGAGGTATTTAACCATGTAAGTGTAGCCTAAAAGATGTCAAGTCCCCTTGTGACATATTTTGGTCAGCAGAGATGACTGAATTGAAATTCCTTCTGTAACAAGACATAGATTGCCTGACAGGTCATTCTCCATTTGGTCTTCACACCTTTTGCCTCAATGGGTCTGTAAACCCCTCAGGTTTTCTACTGTCAGAACATTTTACAAGATCATCTCTTCTATTTAGTTCACCAGAAAACAGTTTACTGCTAACATTGGGCAGTGTAGGGTACTACTCTGATGAAGACCATATGGACAGGTAGGTTATTTTTCATTAAATTTATTCTGACTTAATCTGGAATTGTGGCAGATGTATTTACCATTAACATTACATGAAAATACCTCTGTTCTGTTTTAATCAACCACTCAAGAGATGCCTAACACAGGTGACCTCTTCCAAAGACTGGAATGGAATTACTTGATATATTTGGAGATATTTTGGCATATTTTCCTAAAAGAGAGAGGCTGCCAATAAAAAAGTAGTATCAGACAGAGGTTTTGTTATATTGATTTCAGTTCTTATCATAAATATCTTCTTTGAAGGTTAGCGTTGTAAAAATGATGTGAATTTCTCCTTTTTTGTCTTTCTGTGTTTCACATAAAAGATGTTTCCTCTTCCCTAAAGAAAAGCTGCCAGCCCTGCACATACAGCACTAGATTAGAAAGTAGATCTCAATTCTACCCATCTCATCTTCCTATTTTAACAGCTTGTGTCAAAGGCCCAAATCTCCACGTCCCCCATTTGCTACATATGAGCCTTTGCTTCTGACAGTGGCATGTGTCAAAAGCTCTGTGAAGGAGACGGCACCAGTTGACCAGTCTGCATTATTGCACATAACTGAGAAGTACATTATGACTGACATGGTTGACTGCCTTTACCAGCAGTCAGTAGAGGGAAGGAAATTATGAGGTAATGTCAGCTGATGGACTTCTGGACTTTCCCGCTTTTGGACTGTCAGAATGTCAAAGGGCATTTCCCACTGGTCTGACTGAACCCAGGAAAGAGTGATGTAATACTGACCAGAAAAGGGAAATCCTTTGAATATCTGGTCAAAGAAATTGCTTCCACCTTCCATTGAAGAAATACAGCTGTCATTCATCAAAACGGTGCAAAGCCTCAGGGCTCTGTTTGACTCGTTGCCAACACTGGATAAGCAGGTAACATCAGTTTCCAGAAATGCCTTTGTTCCTCTCCAGCTGGCTGGGAAAATTAATTCCCTTCTCTATGATGAGAATTTTACTGCAGTAGTCTGCAGTTTTTCCTGAGTCCCGTAAAGGCTACTTTAAATGTGTGTTTAGAAACTGAATGTGACTGTCATGAGCAGGCTCCAGCCGGTACAAAATGTACCTTCTTTCTGGTTCTGGCCACTGAAAAAAAGAGAAGTTTGTGCAGAAGTCCATCATGGTAAGTGACTTTCTCTTCCAGTTTAAGGACTTCTTTCTGATCTTGAAGATCTTGAAGGCAATTACCAAACAGAACAGGATTTGGCTTGGCAAATTCTACAACCACCCAGAAAATCATAGAATGATAAAAAGGATATGAAAATACCAAGTTAAAGTTAAAGTTGGGGACAAGAATTATTTACCAAAGAAGCCAATGCTAAAATGAGGCTCTGAAGACATGAAGTGGGTGTCAAGTCTGTCTGTCCTTAGGAAATGGTTAACAGCTTTCCTTTTCTCCACACCTTCTCCAATATATGTAACCTCACAAAATAATTTTGTTTCCAGGCTTCTTACCTTCATTTTCTCTTTCCTCCTATTCCCCAAAACAAATCTTATTTCAAGAAGCATTGGAGGAGGAGGAAATATTAATGTCTTTTAGAAGTTCACTAGTTTCTGCACTACTGATATTGATTTTATGGGGAAGGTGAGCAGATGCTGGGATAAATGAAAGTAGAAAATATTTGGTAGATAGAAATACAGCTGTAGATGAGAAGGATTTTGGTAAGTCACCCAGAGGACTGGAAATTTCAGAGATACATAACAAGGTGGAGTTAATGAAGTCAGTGCTATTGCAGTTGGATTTCAGTGCTGATAAATATAAAACGATACTATAGGGAAAAACTGAAGTACTTTAGAAGAGTCTAAAATTAAGAGCACCAGCTCAGTTTTGGGGATCTGGCTATCACTGCAGATATGTTAGTGAGGACCTATGTTCAAGAGAGTTAGATAGGAATCAGATGAAGGACGATCTAAGTCATTAGGGTTTGCAAGAACCAGGAAATTTTATTTAAAAATGTTATTACCTTTACACAGTTCATTGATATGTTTGTCTGGAATACTTTATGTGAAATTGGCCACCCTGTCTTAAAAGCAAAAAAGAATAATGCAGAACACAGAGTGAACCAGAATCATGTGATGAAATTACCAAACCTATGGTTATAAAAAATGTTTATATAAAGAGAAATTCAAAGGCTATTTTTCTTACCATAGAAGACAGCCTGTCATGGCACTAGAAAAAAGAATCTAAAGAATGAAACAGAAACTACATGTTTGTAGCTTCTGTTCTCGTAGCTCTTAAATTTGTCTGTGAGACATTCAAAGAAACTTGAGTGTATGAAATCTAAAATGAATGAAAGGTAATACTTTTCTACATAGCACATTGCAAAGCTTTTTGACAAAGGATGCTCCTAGCACCCTCACAGGAAAAGGAAAGGGAAAGACCAGAGAAAGGAAATAGGACATTTGTATTAGAAGGATTTAATGGATTTGAAACAGTTTCAGAATAAGTAATAAACATCACGCCTTAGTGGTTATGGCCGTTTCTAGTACTAGACTCACTTCTCTTTACTCATATGTTTTTTTGAATATTAATGTGAAGCATCTGACACGGTCACTGTTGGAAATATATCTGATATAATATTGAAATGCCTATGTTGTATATCACTGATTAGAAATCAGTAACTAATTATTGCTGCAGATGGCAAATGGAAATAAAAATAAGAGTTTGCTTTGATGCTGGGTCAAATGCTTCTCAATGCAAATCCAGCTGCTAGATGCATCTTAACAATGGACATGCAGTTGATAGGCAAAAGGAAGTGGACAAAATTTACACAGTAGGTTAATTTGATTATTTAATACAATATTCATAATTTTACCACCTCTTTTGTATTTTACACATCAATTTTATCGTGCTGTAAATGAGACTGCAGACACACTGGGTTGTCTTCATACATCACCTAGCACAATAATTGATCCTGATTGCCAAAATATAAACAAGCATAGTGAATTACTTTAGTTCTATTTGGAGAACTGAAGCATATCTGAATAACAATATTGACTTTGTCTCATGTTATTGTATGTTAAAAGCAAACCTGAACTTTATCTATTACTAATACCATGATCAGATAAGAAATTTCCCCAGGTCCCTCAGCCATATCTGCAGATCCCATTGAGAGGCAAGAAGAAAAATACCTCTAAACTATTTCTCACTGTTTAATAAAACTGCGATCCAAATCTACTCATGTAGGTTTCCAGGGGATACAAGGCTGCCAAATCTTTTTACTTAAGTAAATTGCTCTGAAATGGTGGGTCTGTAAATAATCAAAGTGATGCTATACTCCTGTCAGTCACTCTCAGTGAAGCAAATGGGGTATTTTAATTACTACACATAACATTTTTGTAACAACAAATCCCCTCATCCCTGCCTACTCTGAGTTGTTTTCAGACCAGTTCAAATGAAAAACGAGATTTCCTACAGTACTTCATTTTAAAGAAATAAGGGATATCAATCCAATAAACCCTTTATGCTGCATTCCAGATGTGTAGCATTTAAGGAACAATGGGATTGTATAATGCAATTAAGGGAATTTGATCAAGAGACCAAACAAAACATTCAGCAGTAATGACTTGACAATGTACTCCTCCCTCCAAGTCCTGCGAAATTCCCTCCCTTTAAAGGAGCCAGCTAAGTAAGTGGGTACCCGAGGATAACTATCCCAGGAATGCGGTGTTGAGAAGTTCAAAACCTTTCTTGATCAAGAAAAGAAAACTCTTCTAGTTTTGGGTTTGTTTTAGTGGTGTTTGCTCCAGAATAAAAAAAAAAAAAGAAAAAAGGAAAAAACCACCTATAGCCATGAAATAGTCTTCTGAGGAAACCTAAGTGGCATCACTTAGTGTTTATATGTAAGGCGTTGTTTCAATGTTCATCCTGTTACCACAAGAAAAGAGCACGAATCCAATCTAAGAAAATACTTTATCTTGTTTCTTAGTTCAGTGTTTAATTTTTTAATTTCTTAGTCTGTTGAACTTTTCCTAGAATAGGACAGATGATGGTAGCATATAGAAGAGTTTTCTGAGGTGGTTCTATATTTTGGTCATAAGTGAATTGAAAAATGAAGTTCAATCTTCACACAAAAACCATATTTCTACCTAATGGTTATAAAAATGACCACTGTGCCATTGGGGCCAAATTCCATTCAAATTGCTCAGACCATTAACTTTTCTGAAGTCATTTGAGCTAAAAGTGTAGGTGAGGTGGCTGGGATTTGGTGACTTTATTACCTCAATGATGCAGTCAATTATTACTTTGAAGAAGAGAGAGAACATAGCTTTTTAAACTCCCCTGGGTAGAAATAAAAGGCATTATTTATTGTAGGAGACACTAATGGCTATTTGTGGGACAATTAATCTTTTTTATGGAAGGATAACACTAAAGTCAAACTAATGACAAGACCTAAACACAATGTAACTCCTTACAGCCATTCAAAATGGTTGTTAAGATTTGAAGAGACAGTCTGAAATCAACAAAGTAAAATACAGTAAAAAAGGTGTGAAGTGTTTGTGAAGAAAAAGCATAATACATGTTATTTCTTATGGCAGAAATTCGCCTATTAAAATGGATGACAAACTAAGCATAACATAAGTTTATGAGGCTGCAAAAAGAACTGAACAAGTCTCATTCCAGGATGAAGGCTGTGTCTTTCATCCAGGAAGTAACTAGTAAGTTTTTTCAGGAAATGTAAAGTTTCACCTGGATGGCTGTGCCCAACTGTATGCCATACTTCTAGGAAGATATAGATCAACAGGAATTAATTTAGAGGATAGAAACAAGCATTAAAAGAGGTTTTGAAAGAACGAACTGCTAGAAGAGGTTGAAAGAGTTGAGTTTGTTTAATCTAGGAAACAAAAGATTGAGGGACGGGGACATAAAAGTCTTCCAGTAGACAAAAGGCTGTAAAAAGAACAATGGTCAATTTGTTCTTCTTGGTCACAAGAACTGGACAAATAGAAATAGACATTCAATTCTAGAAAAGGAGATTTAGGATGAAACACTGTGCAATCTTTTACTGGAGATTTGCAAGATCAGCTCATGCAAACACCTAGTGAGAACGGTATAGGTATCTGTGAGTTTGTCCAAGTCATGGGCGGGAAACAGATAATTTTTAATGTCTTCTCTTTTTAACAGTAATTTACAATATGACTATGTAATAAAAAGGACTATTGATACTGTCTCGTATGCAAGAACATGCTGAAAAGCATGAAATTGAAATTTTAAAAACTCAAACCAGTGCACATTTCTGGGGATACCACTCTCTGAAATGCAAGAAAGTGTTTGGTTTTTTAAATTTCTATCCTCTTTAAAAGTTTAAGTCCAAAAATTTAACCACTTACCTACTGATTGGCATTACATTCATAATAATGAATTTTGCTTTCAAGTGGTATTTCAAATAGGTATACTCTTTCCAGGTTCATCTTTTTAATCATTTCTTCATTTGTATTTTTGAATATGATTCTGGTTTTCAACTTGGAACAATGAAAGTCACTTGATATGATAAATTTATCTGACTCTCTTTAAAAACTTAATTTTCATAGCTGTATAGCAAGGGTAAGCCCACAAATCTTTCAGTTTTCTTAAGAAGATATGTAACTTTCTCCAACACAGAAGACATTCAGAAGTTGTAAACCTAACTGATTGAGGATATAATCTTCCAAACAAAATTTTCAACTCCATATAAAGTGAAGTCATTAGTCATCTCACTTCAAATGTTGCTGCCCTCATGCTTGACGAGTTCACTCACTGTTAATATTTTCTAAATATTTATGATCATCCATAAGTCTTATAGGCTGTTATGTTCCAAACATCCTAAATGTCTGTCCAGTTGTGTAAAACTGATGATATATTCTATGTTAATCTTGTTGTCTTTTTAGAATCTTCTGCTTGATTCTGCTTTGAATCTTTTTACTGTTTATTTTTTCTGAATGGAAGTTCAAAGGAGATTTAATGTTCTGCTGGAAATGGATGTTTGCTGTCTATATAGCAAGACAGAATACTGGGAACTGCAAGCTGGTCTATTACCACTGAAAAAAAAAATCAGTCTTCATGTATGAAATTTCTTATCTTAATTTCAGTGTTAAAATATTTTCTTTTAAGGAATAATTTTTAAAAGAGATACTATCTTAAGTGTTTTCCAGTTCACAGTAAGGGTTTTGTTATATTTTTTACAATTTCTGTTTCTTGAAAATTATTATGCAAGTGTAACTTAGTGGCATTAAGTCTTATTTATGATAAAATTCTGAACATATAGGGATTTGTGTTTGGGGATGTTTGAAAGTTACTAATGAAAGATAATTTTGATGTTGGCTCACAGATAAGTTAGTTATATTGTGATAAAACTGATTCTTCATACTTTGAAATAACTGGTCTGTTTATTATTGTGTGGCTGATAGCTGGCCTTAGTATATTTTTGCATTTGAGAAAGGCCAATGCATCTCTGCTGTAGGAGAGATGAATTGCTGTCAGAGGAATAATACTGCATTGTCAGAGGAAACTGAGCTTTTCAGCTGAAAGTTCCTCCTGTGACTGGGGTGGGAATGTGGAAGAAAACAAGGTCTCATAAATCACTGCACTCAGGTGGTGAGCATGAGAGCAGTGCAGAGACTTGTCTATGCAAAACTGAATGGTGTCTCTTCTCAGCAGAGTCTCTCCACTGACTCCACATCCAGTACTGCAGTGAGTTTTGGTGGCTTTAACTTTTCAGAACTAACAGCGGACTAAGACTCTGTTAAAACAGAGATTGAAAATTCATATACAACTCAACAATACCTTGGTACTCTGCTTGTATAATTCAACTGCAAAATGCAAGGGACTGTATGTGGAATCTGCAGTATATTTGGACAACTGAGCAAAGGCTGTGTAATGAGCTCCCAAAGGTAGACCAGACTGATTCATGCAGCAAGGGCCTAGTGAGAGTATATTTGCATTAGGAAAATGTTTTCATAGCTATCAGTGACCAGGAAGAGGGGAAAAAATGCTAAAAGTATGAGGTTAAATCTCAGCTCCTAGAACTGATGCTGTTCCACCATGTATAACATCACATTTAACGCCAGTGAAGGTCTGCCTCCATAGTATGAAAAATCTCTTTCTGTCCCTACATATTGCTGTAGTTCTGCTCCACAGAAGGCAAAATAATAAAGAAGTTCTGTGTAAAGCACCAAAAAACAAGATCCATTTTCATTTGTGACAACGAATGCTAACATAATTTTTATTATTTTGTATTTATTTGCTGATTTATTTTCTCTTTGTCTTCATCTGGCAATTTTCAAGTTAACATAACTTCTCTGGGTCAATTTCAGTATGAAAATCAAGGGTTTTACAGGGAAGTTGTCTGCTAAACTATGGAGATTTTAGTACAAATAGAAACATATTAATGTCAGCATAGGCAATTTGTAATTAGCCAGCAGTGATCCCTGGATAGATCAGCATGGAGAAAAGAAATAATATGTTCTTTAATTAATTCTTCTGCTCCATTTCCAGCATGAATTTAAAATTCCGTCATGGATTTGAGATAGGGAGGACTTTAAACTGTTATGGAAAATGATTTAGATAAACTTCCAAATTTTTGAATGTTTGTTGGAAGCTTGTTTGGCCTGCTCCATTTTGAGAAATCATGCTGGTAATCTTGCAACTACAGTTAATCTCCTGGGACATTTGATTAAGCCAGAAACAGTCTGTCTTTGTTTCTCTGGCTCTTCAGCTTCTAATCCCAACTAGAATCAGAGAGAGGAGATAGTCTGAAAAGCAACATAAGTCTTTTTCAGTTCAGCTGGGTGAGGACACTAGAGTCAGATCTGTTCCTACTTTATCTTCAGTCATCTGCTCATCTGTTTTGACCCTTCTGAGAAACAAAAAGGAATTTCTTTTGTGGTAAGCTTATGGCCACTGAAGTGAGTAAAAGAAAACTCTTTAGAAAGAAATGGACTGTTGCAGTTTCAGACAGGTCCCTATAAGGATCCCTTTCTCTCTCACTTTTGACAGTGCTTGCATTGTCTGTCATATCAATACAGGCTGTTTGAATCTATCTGAACTGTTGCCAAGGAAAGCTGTTGCAAAATAATGTGAAGTCTCCATGTGGACAAACCTAAACAAGCTCCTTCCCAAAGTGGACGAAGCTGAACTGCACAAAGGAGCTCTTGTGAGGAATAAGATTTTCCGTATTTTTTAGTTCCCAGCTGTTTCCCTGCGGTCTGCCTGGATGGCTTGCCCTTGCTACTTTCACTTCCACAGGGCTGAATCATCCCTGGCTAAATCTGGCTGTCCCTCATAGCTGCCCTGTACAATCTTTGCAGATTTTTGAAAAGATATGTTTCTTTTCCATCCAAATATACAAACATTAATGACTTCTGCCCACCATTATTAGGCTGACCTGAGGATTTTAAGGTGGATTCCTAAATTAACTCCTTGAGATATCCCTCAGCTGTACATGTACATTGAGCAAGTGGTTAATTAGGCATCTTCTTCCAATGGCCCGTAGAGCTCCAAACTTACGGTGGTGTAAAACTGGAGTCTCATACACTTGTTTCTTTCAGATTTTCTAATAATTCACCAAAGACTACAATTCTTATGTGACAACTGACAAACTTGCTTGCATTTCTGGATTCTTCAAGTAGGAAAGAAAAAAGTTTTTAGCAACTACATCTTTGAGGGGCCAACTTGCTGGAAAGCAGCCTGGCAGAAAAGGATCTGAGGGACCTGGTGGACACCAAGCTAAACATGAGCCAGCAATGTGCCATTACAGCAAAGAAGGCTAAAGGTATCCTGGACTGCATAAGGAGAAGCGTTGCCAGCACGTTGAGGGAGGTGATCCTTCCCTTCAGCACTGCTGAGGCCACATCTGGAGCAGCGTGTCCAGTTCTGGGGGCCCCAGGACAAGAGACACTTGGAGCCACTGGAGAGAGCCCAGAGAAGTGCCACAAGGATGATTAAGGGCCTGGAGCTTCTCTCCTATGAGGAAAGGCAGAGAGAGCTGGGACTGTTCTGCCTGGAGAAGAGAAGGGTCAGGGAAGATCCCATTAATGTGTAGTAAATATGTGAAGGGAGGGTGCAAAGAAGACAGGGCCAGGCTCTTTTCAGTCGTGCCCAGTGACAGGACCAGAGGCAATGGGCACAAACTGAAACACAGGAGGTTCCCTCTGAACATCAGGAAACACCTCTTCACTGTGAGGGTGACTGAGCACTGTCCCAGGTTGCCCAGAGAGGCTGTGGAGTCTCCCACCTTAGAGATATTCAGAAGCTGACTGGACAGGATCCTGAGCAACTGTGTCTAGGTGTCCCTGCTTGAGCAGGGGGGTTGGGTCAGATGACCTCTTGAGGTCCCTTCCGACCTCAACCATTCTGTGATTCTGTTATACATATGATGTGTCACTTGGAGTGGAGTTGTGTAGGATTACACAGGTCATGATGCAAAGCTTAAACTTGATTTAGAGAAGTAGAAGTTAGTGTTTTGAGTATCTTGAGCATTGCCAATACAGGGTTTTTTGTATATAGGACTGGATACCTTGTAAAATTTTATTTGAACCAATAATGTGATAAGAACCTTCTCTTCACACAGTTTGTTAGAATTCCTGTCTGAAAAATAGGAACCAGATATACCTGAAAAGAGAATAAAATGAAATTTATAATAGTTGGCTCAGCTTAGTTTTAGAAGGTTCAGGTTTGCTCTGGAACTCTATTGCCTGTCCATGCTTCACAGCGTATGAAAATGATAACATACCATATGGTAGAACTTTATTTTATAACTATTGTTGACCTTTCTTTCAACTCCCAGTGTTTGCTGCAGGACAATCCCACCACTCTTCACCAAGACAGCAAGTACTGCAAATTGGACCTGCATATTGCACTATGGTTGGTTCACCTTAGTGCGTATAAACTATTTACAGTATGTTTATATAGAGATTATGGAAGCTTTGTGATATAGACCATTCACACATTATGAGCAAATTCCGATGCGTTTCAACCCCAGCAGTTCCTCAGTAGAAACAATCTCACTGAAATCAGTGGGGTTCCTCCTGGAGTGGTTAAGTATGACTCAACATGAGGAAAGGCATTGGGAGCTGGCTTTGTGTTTTCTACACTGCAGCTAAACATTATCTTTACAGATACTTTTGGTCATTTTTTGGAACTGATAGTGATCTCAGTACAACCACAATGGCAATATATTACACAAGTACTACAAGTACAGCAAAGGTCATTTTCTTCCTGATACTGCCCTTCTACCACCCCCAACACAGGGGAAGTGGCTCCTATTTATTTCAGTGGAAAAATTTCCATCACTTCAACAGAAGCAGATAATGCCTTGGGGGATCAAAATCTTAATTACCCTCACAATCATATATGTTGTACTTTGGTGAAAGTTTTAACAAGAAAAAGAATTTATTAATCAATCACATAATTTCAATTCCCCTTTATATCAGTGTCAGAAAATTATTTTCCTTCCTTTCAATTCAGTTCTGAATGGATCGGTTAATGCTTTAACTATGTCAGAACTATTTGATGTTGTGTCTTTCCTTCTGAATGTTTATTTCGTTAACCTTTTTGTCAAAAATTCATGACTACTTATACCTACAGCTATAGTAATGTCCATGATGTGCTCTCACTCTTCAGGGGGATTTGAGGTATATAACCTGGAGGGCTTCCCACTCCAAAGCATGCTCATTTATCATTCTGCTCTCTCACACGGACAGAGATTTTGCACATTATCCAATTTAAACATCCATTTAGAACCAATCTAGTTTTTATGCCTTGCTAACCCCAGTACAGACATTGTGGTTAAAACTCCAGCAAGACAGCTGAAACCTAGAAAGGGTATTCAACAGGAGAGAGCCAAAAACTGAACTAGATACCATTGTAGAAATGACCATAGCGAATTTCAAACACAAAACAAATGTACTGCTTTTTGTTGTCATGACACAAAGTTTTGTTGTAATGTGTTAAGGATGTCAATATTGCCTTTTAATGGAGTTCGGGGAATTCAAACAAAATGAAAGGCTAAGGGCTATTTTGTGATTTTAATTTGCCAATAGGAATAACTATTTGGCAAACAAATGTACTATAAAATGAAAAATAGTCATATTAGGACAAATATCACATTGCAAAGCCAGACCAATATTGTTTTGCCATCAAATTAAGATAAATGCTGTACTTCAATGTCTAACATTTTGTCGTTTGCTGTAAGTTGAAAAGCCAACTAACATTGATGTGAAAGTAACACATCGTTCTCATCAAGGAAAAGTACAATATTGTCACTGCCATACTGAAATTCTTGTGGGAATAAAGCTAGAATGACTATGAAATCTGTTGTGTCTTTCAAACATACAACACTCTTGAAAGGATGTGCTTTATTCTGAAATAACTTTATGGTAACTACTATGGAGACATTGAGTATAAAAGTGCCTTTTGTATCAGTCTGGGACTTTGTTTCTCTGGGGTTTTTTTGAGGGGGGAGTTGGACCTTAGTGGTTAATTACTTCCCATTTTACATGTTGAATCACATGAGCAGGAAAGTCATTTGCAAAAAGACCAAAGACACTTTTAGGAGTCATTTAGGGATCTTGGCATCCTGATCGCAGCAGGTCTAGACAAAACAATTTTAACTTTCAATCAATATCTCAAATTCTCCATGTATCCAAAAGCCAGACTTCATAAAACTTTCTGTAATTATTTTTCTAGTGAAAAAAAATTTGTGAGAATTTTTTTAACTAATCCCTTTTTTCCCATTGAATTCTCCATTCAAAAGCAGAACCTCCCAAATCACTAAAAAAGTGCTGCAGACTTATTTTATTTCCTCAATGTTTAGTCTGTCTTCAGTTTCTGAAGTTCTCTCTATAGGAACCTGAAACTTTCAGGTTTCCCCTTCATTGAGATAAGCCTGCAATAGCTTATATCCATACTCAAACACACCCACTGTGAGGCATTGCATTTATTAATCACATTGATTTTGAAGGCATTAATCTTGTCACATAAAGCTCAGAACAAGTGCAAGTCTCTGCAGGATTGTGACCACAGTGGTCTTCTGTACTGATTTCCTATTCATTGTGGGTCAGTACTATTATACCTTCTTTTTGACAAATGTACCACTCTTGCTAACTCTCCTTAAGGCTGAATAAATTGAGCCTGCTAACAGAGGTATCTAAAAGAAGCTTATATTATTTATGAGAAATTTATACTGGTGTCTATTATTGAGAAAATGTGAACTGTTATATGCCATCCCTGCTTGCACAAGTGTTTCTAGTTTAAGGCAAAGAAATAGAAAATAGAAATAGATGTGTCCACGCAACAAGTGATAGTGCCATACACAGGAATTCAAAATATTGGTGAAGCAGCTCTGAATTCCTCTTGCTCTTTTTTGAAAAATCCATGGAAGAGGCCAGAAGAGTGACGATCTCATCTCTCAGTTTGAAAGATAATGTTTAAATATCAACAATAGTCTGTGTTGCAAAGATTTATGTTTTACTTGTTCTTTAGTGTTAAGCAAGATGATAGAAACTGGGTACTGAAAATGAAGCAAGATAGGCCCTTTATTAGGATTTTATATTCTAATTTCAGGCAGTCAGATGTAAAAATTTTTTTAGTGGGTGTCTCATTTACATATTCTATGAGTGTTTATAGACACAGATGGCTTTAAATTTGAAAAATAAACAAAAATTTGTTTAACACATGAAAAATACTCATAAGTATGACATAACTGGTAGAACCACGGTTATTAGTCTCTAAGGACAGTAAAACAATACAAAACATAAAAATACATATAATTATAGACATTTTTTAATTTTGTGTTCTTAAAGAACACATTACGTTAAGGAAAATAAAAGAATTTAGCAAATTCTGATATTTGACAGAACTTGTACTTTCTAATGGTCATGAGTTTTAACACACTGAAGGTTTTGTTTTGTTTTTAATATGCACTCATAAACAAGGAAAAAAAAGACACATACGTACATATAGCAAGACTAAAGCAGCTTCACCTTAAGGGGATACTAGAGTTTCCACAGTTGTATGAATTGTGTATGTTAATGACATTTTTTAGACAGGGTTATACATTAAGTAATAGTGAACTCTAACTTTCCAGAGTTAAGTGGAATTTAATCACCCAACCTCTGGATTTTGGGGGAGTTGAGCAATTAAATTCTATGAACCTCTGAAAATTTAGGGTTAAAAGGGTCTGGAAAACATAAAAATAAGGAAATTCATAATGATGGGTGACCCCAAAAGACTTGGAATTTGGGTAAGCTATGGACAAGTGTCTGAAAGTTCAGATGTTTATCTGATCCTCTGGAGCCTACAGAGTTGGGCTGGAAGTCTTGCAGGAGGATGGTTACTTTTAAGATTTCTAGCACTTCTGTTTCTGGTCATAGCTGAATATAACCCCTGAATAGTCTTTGTTTTTTGGTATATTCTTCCTATTTGTTTCTGGAAAAGTGATTTGAAGGGAATGTATTTTACAGTAATAGTCAACTTTTCCAATTTAATCAGTCATTTCTCATGTAAAACTGCAGAAAAAGGACTTTAATAAGTAATTTTAAGTCATTAATTAAGCCAAGGAAAATGAGAAATAGTATAAAATTAGTACATTGTATTCTGACTTGCCAAAGAGCAGTCTTCAAAGTATCATGCTGAAAGGGGACTTTGGTTGAGCTTTTGAAGGACTGGCTTGGGATTAATCACATTAAATGTTTCAGTTATTATCCTGAACACAGTGGGTAGAAATTTCCTAGCGCAAATTGCTCATGTCGCAAAACTGGCACTACTGGTATGATGAAGAATGAAGGGAGAAAATATCTCTGTGATCTGAAGTGATATGTTGAGAGGGAATATAATTTATATCCACAAATCCAATGTGGTATTTAAACTAAAGGACAATGCTGGAACAAGCCAAAATTAGTATATGGATAAATTTGAGCTGGAAATGAGAAAAATGTTCTTAAACATCAGAGCAACAAGGTCCTGTAACAACTGTCCCACAGGAATAGTGGAGGCGAGAAATATAACTGCTTTCAAGATGGAGCTAGAATAAATATTTTAGGGCATTGCAAATTGTGGCTGCCTGTGATTACAAACAGGAAACAAAACCCCTTATGGGCTGAGATAAAGACACCTTCATAGGACAGAAAAAGAAGGGAAAAAAAAAATAGAATATACAAAACAAGTTATGCACAATACTATTGCTCACCACCTGCTGACCAATGCCCAGCCAACCCCCAAGCCGTGGTGTCCCCCAGCCAATTTCCACAGTTTATATATTGGGCATGACGTCAAATGGTATGGAATACCCCTTTGGCCAGTTTGGGTCAGCTGTCCTGGCTGTGTCCCCTCCCAACTTCTTGTGCACCCCCAGCCTCTGCTGGCTCGGCAGTATGAGAAGCTGAGAAGTCCTTGAGCTGGTATGGACACTGCTTAGCAATAACTAAAACATCAGTATGTTATCAACATTCTTCTCATCCTAAAGCCAAAACACAGCACTATACCAGCTACTAGAAAGAAAGTTAGGTTTATTCCAGATGAAACAAGGACAACTGGAGAGATGGAAGTGGACAATCAAACAAATAATTTAAACACACTGACTTTTTCTCCCTGATGTTTCTCATAACAAGGAAAGAAAATGTTACTGGCATTAGCTGTAATATAAGTAATTGTACCAAAAATTCATTAATAATTAATTAGAAATATAATCTGCCTCAGCTTAAATGTCCTCTGCTTTTCTCACCTGACAATTGCTAAAATTTTTCAAATGTCCTGTGGGACTTGATTTTCCTCCTCAGACGTCCAGCCCTCAGAAATGCAGAATACAACAGACATGATTTAGGAGAGCATTTAAACTCAATTTTCAAAGCATGAATTTATCCCGAGAAATCACACTGAACCTGACATGAAGCCTGTGCATTAGGCCTACATGATAATCAAGTATATACATTTCTATGGCACAGGGCAAGAGAACATTGTGATTTTTTTTTCTGTTTTTGTTCTACTTTTTTTCCAGGTAGATATGTTTTATAGCATTAACATCTCAGCATAGGATCTGAGGATTGGCATGACAGTCAGTTCAAAGCATTGTCAAACAGTTTCAGGTAGGATTACTATCCTTCTGTGAATATTTGCATCTGTTACTTAAAGATAAGTTTTCTCTCTTTGCTATCTGAATAAGCTATAAGTAAAGACATAATAATCAAGTGTGATTTTATTTATAGTATTGTTGCCTGATTGAAGAAAAACATAAGGAGGCAAAAGTTTCAAAAGGTACTGAAATTCTGTCTGTATTAATTAATACTATCACCTCAAGAGAAGATACACTAGAGAAAACAGATTTAAAATTTTCAATTTTTAGTACTTTGAATCAGCCACACCCACACAGAAAACATTGATTTGTGACAAGAAGTGGAAGATTCTCTGTTTTTTTCTGCATATCTTGCTTGTTCTTATCCTTCTGGATAAAAATGCACTATCAGCTTCACAGCACTCTCTGACTTTGATATACTAGGGCTCCTTGAAAAGCAGCAACCATACATACTGTCTGTTGATGTTACAACTTTGTGATATGAAATAGTACTTTAATTCTTAAGGCAAATCCAGCTAATTATACAGATCTTTATTTGTTTACACTGTCCTTTTAAGGAATTCATCACCCTTAGGAGCTCTGAGTTCCTATATTAGAAACAGAATGTCTTTCTGTTGGGACTATAGCATACACATATAGATGTGAGTTCTTGAAAATGCCACTTCTTTAAAAGTAACTTGGTAGGAGCCTGATCTCTTTCTCTCATTTCTTTTGTACATTGTGCATTGCTTCTACAAAGTATTAAGTGGTCTCACTTCTCAAGGTTTTTTAGATTTTGACCTTAAGTGCTTGTATCCCTATAGAGACACTTTTGGCTGGGAGAATGTTAGTGTCTTTTAGAGCTGGTGAGCTAAATCCTGAGGTAAGGCAAATTAATTTAGTAGAACACCGTTGATTTATATTTGCCCCCTTGTGTTTCATGCAATTATTTTTCAGTGAGCTGGATTAGTATGCAGAACAGAAAATAAGATGGAGAGAACAAAAGTGTTATTGAAGTAGAAATCTGACAATACAAAAGACAATTGGAATATTTTCCTGATTATTTGCAGAATATATTTTTTTTACATAGTTCAAGCATTTGATTTAATAGGTTTTATATTAAAGTATAAATAAGTATTATGCAACAGTTATGTTGCTGACATGTGTAACATTACTTAGGTTTTGACTGCATCCCTCCCCACAATGAGAAGTATATGTAGACAAAGCTATCTTTGAAATAGTGTTCAAAACTTTGAAACATTTTATTTTGATGAGCGTTTTAGGGTGAAATTTATTTATCATTTTTAATTGATTCATAAACATAGCCTTTCAAGAACAGATGAATATTTGAAAATGGTAGTAACTTTCATTAGAGGCAAAATAATGTATGACTTCTAATGCATCATTTCTGATAGAAAGCAAATGCCATTTTATTCTAAATGAATGATAAATATAAAATTTTCAAAATTAATGTAATATAATTTATAGTCACTAAGACCAAGAATTGGAAATCTTAACTAAGAATATCAGTTATAAACAAGATATGTCAAGACAAAAATACTATTTAGAGAAATACTTTGATTTCAGATCTTTTTTTAATGATGGTTTAGTATTGCTGTTATTGTAATTGTTGTTATTCTCTGTCAGTTTTTAACATGTGTGGAAGAAATACCATTATTTTTTATCTGAGGTAGGAATGGGTAAACCAGCTTTTAGATTTGAATATTTGGTTAAAATTAGAATTGCTTTTATTTTTCAGCAACAAATAGCACAATCTTAAAAAAAATGTACATGGGTCTCCTTTTACTCTTTTTCTCCCTGTATACAGCTTTATCTATATGACTTACTATTAGCAGGAAGATTGAATATTGTAAGGTTATCTGAAAACTGAGCAAGTGTTAGAAAACTCAAAAGAAAACCCATCTTGTTCTCATCAGAGTTTTAAGCACATTTCTGGGTCACCAGCATCCAGATGAGCCTTACAAATGCAAACTCTTTGCCTGCAAGAACCCCTGGGAGGCTTTTTGCATTTCACTTGTGAATAACCTGTACAAGAGACCATGGAATATAGTTTTTGGTAGTTGACAGAACCTGAGTGAATAGAGTCCATTTTTGAGGCTGTCAGAAATCTGCCTTATCCATATGGGCTTTACATTCTGGAAGAAGGAGAAAACAGAATCTCTTGGCAAACTTTTGTTGCATTTGTGCCAGACATGATATTTACATTAAATTGATGTTTATCTGGTTTTGTACAGGAAGATTCCTTCTTTTGTGTTAAAGCACTCTCTCTCAGACACCAATCTGGAAAGGTTTAAACACATGACTAAGTTTATGCATTTTTGCATAGTCACATTGAATCAATGGGATAACTTGCTGGGTGTCAAATTACATCTTGACCTAAGTCTTTACAACTTTGTGGCCTTTTATACAGTTTTAGTCATACTATGTATCAAAATATTTCAATTTTAGAAGAAAAAACAAGCAAAAAAGGCAAAATTCCACTCAGAAATACCAGGGAAAAGTGTTTTTTTGTGTGCTAATGAATTTCTTATGTGTCAGCAAGTTACATAAAATTAGTCTCAAGATGATCAAATATAATGTCTTATTCAGGCTTTTCCCTTATAAACTGTATTTTTGCCCTCAGATACAAAAATATGATTTACTTTTACACACTTTTATGGTGGTTGTAGGCCACAATCGCTCAGTTGCCTGACACGACTGAAAATTTGCTCATGATTTTCTTGGAATCTACCACTTGAACAAAGAAGTCTTTTAAAGAACTGTTGAACTGCCTCTTTTTCTGATGCCTTTAATATTTTGGCACATTAAAACCGGAACTGAATGAGGTAAAATTTGTATAACATATGCCCCGTCTGTGGAATCGAACTTCATCTCTGTTCACCTCTGTAGTGTTTATTGTGGTGACATCTTCCTCAGCCAGATGGAGGTGTTACAAAACTATTCTCTTCTCAGAATAATGGCAGTACAATGAAATTTTAGTTTCTTAAGTGTACTGGAGGGAACAAGAGACATTCCAGTCCACCAGTTTCTTTATCGTTTTATTTGATTAATCTCGAGTGAACAAAGCATGATTATATTTATAATTGCAAAAACCCAATAAGCTAAAACTCTGCAAACTGTATAATTTCACCTTTTACATCCCTCTCTATTATGCTATTAGGAATGCTTACAATGAGACATGTTAGGTGGAGATTCACTTAGTTGTTTCAACTCCTTTCATGGTGGAAAGCCAGTGTTTTTAACTGGCTTGCACAATGGCTTATTTAGTTCAGACACAGTCCATTACCAGATTTCTGATATTTTTTCAATTCCTTCTTGGCAAAATAAATGCAAAATATTAGTTAGGCTTCATGAACAGAATGGATTAGAAGACAAGGGTTCTCTGTCCCCCCAGGTGTTTATATTCTTAATTTGGTCTACATTCAACACCTGATTTTAAACAAAACTCTTTCAATGCTTTGTAAAAAAAAATATTAATTTAGTCAGAATATGTGCTTTTTCATCAAATGTACGATTTTTATTATCTCTCTCATTCTGTTTGGAAAAAAACAAGGTACCCTGGACTTCAGAAACATTTCTATCAAATACTATCAACAGTGATGCAATTTAACAAAATATTTCAGTTTTGACAAAACAACATATTCTAAGGAAAGCACATTTTGTCATGTTATACCACCAGCTTTGCTAGTGAAAAACATGTTTACAAATAATATCACCTCCTTCCAAAGGTGGGGTTTTTTTCAGATTTGCAGCTAGAATGATGTAGAAATAAATAGCTTGTGTTACAAAGGCAGCCCTTGTTGCAGTATATCAGTCTTGGAGCAGGAATTACTAGAAATATTGCGAGATAGACGATTCTCAAGATTGCCAGCTCAATTTTGCAGGCCCGAGGGGGATCTTATTGTTTAGATAAGCTATATAAGGTTTGTCCAGAACCAGTCTTGGGTCACTTAAGAGCTCAGGAAAAAACTGTTACATGAGCAATTATTGTTGTACTCCTGCAATCTTATCTTCTGCACAGAGATTTGGCTAAAGTGCTCAAAGGTTTAAAAAAAAATTCTAATGATAAAATTTGTACCACAGCTCTGTGAAGTCTCTACCCTACAGTTAAAGTACCCATTCAAAAAAACCCTGTGAGCCTACAGGGCAGGAAGGGGCTAAGATTTGCTGCTAGATGAGAGATGAACAAAATCAGTCATTACAAAAGCCGAGCTGTTAATTTGCTTTCACATGTATCTGTGGAACACCTGATAGATCCTCTTATTTATGCAGATACTTCTTTTCTATGTTGCATGCTTTAGGGCAATGTGGCTGACCCTTTAAGGCAAAAAGTAGGCATTAGCAAAATACACTTTCTTTATCTTTTGAGAAACGTTGAGGGGAGATTAGAAAATACCTCTGGAATGGCTTATATTTTGATCAGGTGCGTTTGCAGACACATCTCTTATCCCTCCCCAAAATTACAGAAGGATTTACAAGTCTTTCTGTGAAAGTGGTGTCAAAGACATCTCTAAGTCAAGAAAGACATTCTTCAGAGCTTCAATCCATCTGTTGAGAGCTTTCTTGGCAGGCAGCTCTCATCACAACAAGGTGTTCAAAGAGAGGGATTTGCTCTGAACTGGCAAGTTGTAATGATGCTTCACAGGCATCATATGAATTGTATTAAAGTATCTTGGGATTTAAGTGAAACTCCATTACTCTTCCCTGTAACTGGCAAATTTAGGGAATATGCTGCTGTTGAAATACATCAATATAAATGTCCACAGAAGAGACTTTTGAGCACTGCAGTGAATATAATAAGTTTTGGAATGAAGTCAAGCTTACTGAAGAACAGCTTATTTTAACCTACCTGTTTGCTTTGTCATTTTATCATGATGATTTGGTTTCATTACGTCAAGGTATTCATAGTTGGAACATGTATATAACAGCTTGTTTGCTGCTACTACTATGTAATGGAGAAGTGTGAGAAATAGAATTGGATTAGTCAGAGTGTATGTTCATCTCTGCTTTCTTCTCGTGGTGGATATTGGAGGGGAAACGTCTGTGAGATTTATGATGGGAATTGTCACAGTGCTCCACCTAATTTTTACAAAATGCAGGAATCCTGCTGTCTTCAGTACTTGATGCTTTTGACAGAGGTGGAAAAAAGCCAGTTGTATCTGGGTAAATTACCTCCCTTTTAGTTTCAGCAGTTGATTTAGTCCTAAACCCTCACAGGCCTCCATCCTGCAAGAACTATTGAGATGCAAAAAGTAAAGGATACTCAAAAGTCATGCTAGGCAGGGGCCGGTGTGAGTAATGTATATCATCAATGAGTCAGAATTGTCCAGGCCTCATCAAACTCCTGCCATAGGTTTGATGTTACTCCCTTGGGTTTTTGCAACTTGCGCCTCGTACAAAATGGAGGGCATGCTTGCCAGAAAGGGAACTGCCATTCCCAGCACAGCGGTGAGGATATTTGCACTGATGGCAAAGAGAAGGGGTCAGCCTGCCAGCAGACAATAGATCCAAATTTTGATGGAGGCTACAAAAAAGTGGCATTCATCGGAGGTGAACAGCGGTAACAGATGCCTTGAATTATTGCCACTACTCCCCAGACTTTTCAAGACATGGTTGCATAATTCAGGAGGACTATATTTCACCACCTACAGCTATTGCACACGTTCAGAAATTTTTGCTTTAGCTCTTTACATTACTCCCCGGGACACTGATTTTTTATGAACTGTATACATGGTGAATTTTACTGACGTATCTAGTCGCACTGACTTCAGGGCTGTTTTTCACTTGCCCAACATAGAGCAGAAATCATTTTGTCATAATCATGGTGGTCTAAAGGTATAAAGAAATAAAAAATGGTAGAGGGAGAGTGCTAGCTGGAAAAATAGGTGGATTTTCAGACCTGCTTTGTCCCTCAATCTCTGAAGTTAGACATATACACTGAAGTTCTGCAGAGCTGGAGTAGGATTCATGGAAATTTTGAAAAAATTAAAGGTGATGTCATTTGGATGATTTTCCGAATTCTTCTGAGATGGCAATTTTTAAAAAAATTTTTTTTGCGATTTTAACACCTAAGGCCAACTAAAATAGTTTATTGAGTAACTGTGGATTAAGGAAGTAGATATTTTAATAGAAATATTAACAAGGTTAAATGTAATTATTTTTAATTGTCAGTGCAAAACACTTTTTAATAGAACTTCTCAGTTACACTTATGTGTTTCCTTTGAATTTATTTAGGTTGCATTTATACTAACATTATATCAGTGGAACAGACCAGAATTTATTCCTTACAGATGAAAATCATGGAGGTAGTCAAATTACTTTAAGGTACATTTTTATATAATTTACATAATAAGATTTCTTATCTTTCCCCTCTCAAAATAACTCTTTTCCCTCTTCTGGCATGCCATGACAAAGAGTGTTCAGCAAAGCAGAAATGTTTTACAGTAAAATACTATGTCTGGTTCCAATGAACAAAAACCCCAAGCCACTGTACAGAGATGAGGCTGTGCCTCTTTATTTTAGCTTAATCGTTGATGGAAAGGTCTTGGGAAGGATGAGTTGGTCAGAAAATTTTTAAGAAGAGTTTTTTTCATTAAAAAAGCTATGCTATTGAATCCAAAACATATTGAAGAATGTATCAATTTGAAAAAGTTTCAACAGGGGTAGTTCTTCAGGTCTAACTTTTTCCTGGAAAGATAAAAGTTTTAAAATGTTTGTTTACATACTAAGTCACTGCTTGCAAAAGTGTCTGAAAGGTTTTATTTTCATACAAGTGCAAATCAAAAATATATTTCACAGCCTTGAAGTTTATCATGAAAGGCTTAAATTTTTGTCCACCTATAAGAGAAAGCTCACCTTATGGGTATCTACAAAAAGGACTGTCTCCAAATTCCTTATCTCTTTCTTGAAAATACTAGAATTCCTTACCTTTTTAGTAAATATTTTATTAACAGTGTAGAAACAAATTGAAGGCTTGCACCTATCTGTGAAAAATAATTGATTAGATGGGTGACAAATGACATGAAGAGCAAGAGTCCAACTCAAAACCCACAGCCTCTCTGTTGCTGAAGAACACTGATACTTTTTTCTCTACTGTTCCCCTAAAAAGTGCACAGCCAAAACATTTTGTTTTATAGTTACATTTCTATGATATGCACTGTGATTATACAGTGCTATGATATACACTGTCATTATAGTGCTATGGTAATTCCCTCTCTTCTGCATAACATGCAAGGGTTTTTTTTTTATAGCTTTTTGAATTTCGATGCTGGTTAGCAATTAGGTTTCATTTTTTTCTTCGTAAACTGCAGTAGCGCAATTTTTAAGACTACATGTATTCTTCTGTACTGACAGGTACATTCCAGTTAACAGCTTTTCACATCCTTGAGAAAATGCTCAAACTTATCGTGCTTTGGTATTCTGGCTACTTTTTCAGTAAAATTCCTTGATTTGTTCTATTGTAGGTCATTGCTCTGTGTTTCATCCATACTCTTTTCCATAGCTCTCTGTCTTTAATTAGCATTCTTTTTTAACAGTGTTAATCTTAGTTTAGGTGTTTTAATTTTTTTTTCTTTCCAAGCAGTTTGTTTACTTATGTAAGGGGAGAAGTAGAATCCAGTTTTCAGCCTTAAAACTGAAAAGAAACTTACAAGTCCAGTGGAGGTCTAAAGTCACGTAAACTAGGTTATAAAGAACTTTCTCCCAGCTGGGGAATCTGTTTTCTCTGTTCTTAGTTTTCACCACACCTGTAAGCTGACAGCTTGTGACTATTACCAGACACAGTATCTATCTATCAATCACTGTTTGCTTTTGTTAATTAAGAGCAGATGGCAAGTGTTAAAAAAAAAAAGTATGTGGCTGTTGATGAAGTGGAAAGAAAAAAACCCCATCTTGAACAAGTTACATACTTCATGTACACACAAATGTGTGGACTAGAGCTTATTCGAAAATACCCAGTTTTATATACTAAGAGTTAATGAAATTGTTATCTGTCCACAGAACATTTGGTTTTACATTAAAAAAGGCAAAAAACATATTACTTTTGGTTGAAACTGAAAAGACTTCATTAGGTCAAATGAAAAAAAAATCATTTTGCTTTAAGTTAAGCCTAAATTGGGCTCTGTAAGATGAATCAGCCCAGGTTAACACTGAACAGAGTCCACCTGTACCAGGTCAGGCTTCCCGGTCAGATAAAACCTATCACTTTCTCCATTTGCTCTCCTGACTGTAGTATGCAAGTCAGGGAGTTGCGATGCATTTTGCTGATAATGTCTGATCTTTCAGATATTAAGGAATTTTCTGCAACAATTTTCAGATGACCTTGGACATCATCAGTACAAAATATTCAAATTGCAGCTTTCTCCACTGTGGTCAAAACCCTGGACTAGGAGAGACAATTCCCTCACCTGCAGTGGCATTACTTCTACAAGCAAGGTTGCATGTCCCTGATTGCATTGGGAAATGACATGATTTATTTTCATATGAAAAGAACAGAATACACAGTTCTGCAGGAAAGAAAAATCTCACCAGAAAGAGCAGTGGATCTGCAGCAATACAAATCCCTTCTCTGAGTTTGTAAACACTGAGAGCTCAAGATCTAGCACCCTTCCAACAGCCAGACTAGGAGTCATATTAGAGTTGGCCCTGCTCAAAGCAGCAGTCAGCATCGACATCCAAAGCTATGCAAAATGGCTTTGCTCAAACTAGACTCTCAATCACATAGGTCAAACATTATCTTAACTTTCAGATCACATCCGTCTTCTTTTCTGCTCTGCTTTGAGCTTGAAATGCCTTTGGAAGATTCGCTTGCACAAGCGACTGGAAATTCTGGTTTTCAGCTAGAATCAGACTCCAGTATCTGCATTTCAAAAAGTTTAGTCTCAAGAGAGTTTCTCCAAGTTTTGAAGTTAAAAGTAATTCAGAGTGTTTGTATGAAAGATTGGTAATTAGCTAAAACCTTTAGCTGCTTTTCTTACTTGAATCCAAGCTCTAAAAACATGGTAATTGCTGTTATGCAAATGTAATTGCATGAACACCACCGGCTTAGTTTTTAATAGCTTTGTTTCAAAAGGATATTTTCAGATATGTGTACTGTACTGTTTTGTTATCCTGGTTTAAAAATAAAAGTTTGTAACAACAATCTATACGATAGGAAACCAGAAGTTCATAAAGCATGAAAACTTTTCTAGGAATGTCATCATCATATTATACTATTTTTAAAGCCTAAGTATGTTAATGTAAGATAGAAAAGAAAAGATTATGAAGATTAAGGAACACAGGATAGAATTTCAGCAACAAGAGGGAAGGTAGGAAGAACAGTCCCTTTGCCTAATCTTATTTAGTTTATATTATTCCTAAGTGAAATCTGAAAAACTATGCTGATATTTAAACTGCCTTAAAGGGATGAGAATATATCTTAAATAGATGAACATGTTGAGCATAAGATGAGCTTAACATTATGGTCACATTTTACATATGACTGGTGAGCCTGGGACACGGTAATAACTTCTTTTATCTTCTGCCTAATGCAGAAAGTATACATGAAGATATATTGAAAAAAATACAGAACTCAAAGTCTTCTTTGAGCAGTATCTCTTACTTGAAACTTCAGCCACCTAGAAAAATTCGGATCTTTCATTTACATAAATTGTTGTCCCTACAGTAGTTCTTGCAAGGCAAAAAGTAAAACAAACCCAAAAAAGCAATCAGTTTTTTCTTTCTCTATGCAGTTGCTTTGAGCACAGACGAAATGCAGATGTATCTGCTGCCCAGCTGTGAGGAACTGGCTGCTCCACCTGCTAATTCAAGCCCAAAGGGGCCAAGTATCCATTTTGTTTCTCTTGTGCACACACTCACACAGGTTTAGCACACATACACACACATGCACTTTATTTGTCTGTTTGCTAGTTGTCCTTTTTAATGAAATAAGTAATTCAGATTGAAAAATTTCTCTTCTTCTCTCAGTGTGGGAAAACTGAAGAAACCCTTGCAAAACATTTCTGAAATGCTGGCAGCCATGGATATAAGCCAGAATAGGCAGCTGGGCTTTATTTTTGCTTTGAAGGGACCAAAGATGTATACAAACTCATGCACTCCCTCTTTCTCATGCATGTACTGAGTCCCATGGAGGTCTGGGCTGTATCTGAACTGTCTTGCTGACTCTTCCCCTCAGTCCCTAGATTGGTGCTCTGAGTAGCGCTGTGATTATAGCGCTTGATATTACTTTCCAAAGAGGGAGTGGGAGTACAGCTGAATTTTGAATCAAGCCCTTTTTCCTCCAAGATGTTGATGTGCAGATACCAGCAAGCTTTCTGGGAAGAAGTACATTGGCTCTGACAAAGAGCACTCAAGATGAGGTTGGAGTTTTTCCCCACGGGGCAGCCTGTGAGGTTGCCCCAGAGCAGGCTGGCCATGCACCAAGCCATCACGGTTCAGAGCCTGTGTCTGAAGCTGCCACACATGCACAAGCAAATGCCAAGAACACTGGGATCCGTGGCTTTTTGGTTTTCTCCCCAATGCTATTGCAAGTTTCTTGGTTTCTTCCCAATGGAGAGCAAAAAGCATTTATGAAACCTCAGACTTCTGCAGGACGAGAAAAGTATTTCTTCCCTTATTGCAGGCTGAAGGTCTTCACGTGGCTTCCTAAAGCACACCTTAAGGAACTGTGTACTTTGAGGGTTGGGTTTGAAGTCATGCATTTATTGCTGCAGAAGACTAGTGACTGAGCTCTCTCTCCAGTTATTTGGTCATTGTGGAGTGTATGACAATGGATCACAGTAGTAAAATGTTAAATAGTATTTAAAAATATTTAGGTATAAACAATAAGTAGAAGGTACTTTAAGACAAACTTATTTCAATTTATTTCCTATGTGATATGAGATGAATGCTCTGCTATATATGCAGAACTCAAAGCTTGCATCTGAGACAAAAAAGTTCTTTAAGCTGTCCTGCATCTACAAGGGAAAAAAAAATCTAGTTCCCTTTCAACATGAATCTCATGCTTCAGTTCACGCCCTATGGGAATACACGCTCAACATTTCAGACTCGAGTCCTCCAAGTCCATGACTGCTGCAGGAATGTAAAAAGTATCTATACTCAAATGCTGATTGGATTTTGTTCATGTGAAAAGCAGTTAGTCAAAAAGCTACTCTTTTCCAGTTTCTCAAAACCTGTGTGCTAAGGTGCTTGCAAATAACACTTTTTCTCCTTATAAAAACTCTGTAAACTGAAATCACTCAGGGCCTGCAGGGAATGAAAGTTTCTGCACATAATGTGATTTCACACCACATTAATCCATGTACAACACATTTTTCCTTAGGAATTTTCTTTTGTCTATGCTTGTTCACTTCCACTTTCAAACAACAACCAGGAAGGCTTGTCTCCAATATCTTACAGAGGCACAAAGGGTATGGAAGTGGATTATTAACCTTAGGCTGGAATCCTAGCAGGCTTATTGGCAATTAAATATAAGGTTTGAAAAGAAAGATATGGTGTCATATCTCCAAGCTGAAACTCTATCTTTTTAAGGGAGGGCCGCATAGGCATCACCTGAGATTGACAACTTCAAGACTTATTTCCTATAACGAAGAAAAAGAGCATGTAGTTTTATCACTTCTGTGGAAACATGAAACAGTGAAGCTACGTGAAAGCCACAGACACTGGAAAAGAATATGTGAAAATCTGCTTCTTATTATGGATATATGTTAAACTGGGCGCTAATTCTATTATAACATAGGTGACACTCAGTTGTTTTTTCTTCTACTTGCAGGAAAAATTGATGTGCGATTTGTTGCCAATTTAGCTAGAATTTTACCATTCCAATATATTGTTTTCAGCAAACCAAGCACATAAAAATGAACATTTATTTCTGGAAGGTTAAGGTGTTGTTTTCTACTAGTGGTTCTTTTGGCACTGTTAGATGATCACATTTTTACTCCTCTTATTACTGTACTTGACCCAAGCGTCCTTTTGCTATGGAAAACACTGTCTACTCAGACATTTGGTCGAAAGAAGCATCGGTGAAAGACTGCTTCACTGAGGCCTGTGACTCAGAGGAAAGCATGACTCTGTAAGGTTGCCTGAAAAGGACGAACCAGGACGCCAACTCTTAATTTCTGTCCAAGGTTGAAAGTAGATGTTTCTAGGAACACATTCTTTGTATCAGAGCTGTTGAAGAATAGCCAAACTTACACTGAATTACTAAGAGGTGGCTCAGAAGCCACAGGTCTATGAGACACTTGGGCTTTTGAACTGGTAAACAAACCCCTCTGCTTCCCGGGGTTCCGTGCTAGGTGGTCTCAGCTCAACTCCTCCTCCTGATTCCACTGCTCAGTGGGAAATGCTGTGGGAGACGTTGGCTGCGATCTTTGTCAGCAGCACTGAGGCACCTGCCAAATTCACAGCATTGTTCACTTCACTGGGCTGCAGGCAAATGTATGCTTTTTATCGGGCTAACATGTACACCCTGCTGGTGGTGACATTTAATGTCTTCAGCGCTTTAAAAGTTTTGTGTAGTTTGCAATGCACATGGCTTTTATGAGAGGAGATCTCTGATTATTTTCCATTGCCCACGGATTGAGGCATACCCACACTTCTGTTTATAATTATGCCTCTAGTAGAGCTGTTCACTCCTGGCAAGATTTACCTATGCAAGAGGACATTTTGCTGACAGTAGGCTGTGCAGTATTTAATAGCAGTGGTGAATCCTCTGTGCCAGGATATTCCATGGCTCACGTTATATTAGCATTTGTCAAATACTTCTGGATTTATTCAGCTGTGAAGTAAACACTATTCCCATTGTAAGGTATTTCACATATATAAGGCATTTCAGAGTGATTTATCTGTACAGGGGAGAACTGGAGCCTTGGAATTGGAGAGATTTTCAATATGTAGCATCTTTATTAGCATTAGGTATGGAAAGCAAGTTTCTGGCTGTAGCTGCGTACATTTTATGCAGAATTTTGGGAAGACATCTGCATGGTGGCTGTATAATATTTCTGCACAAGAGGCTGAATGTGGTGGCAAAATAGCTGCCCTTCATTTAATGTGAAGATCAAGAAGCAGCTGAGCTCTTGTTTCAGGAAAAGGTAGCTGAAATAACAGGAGCCACCTGGAAGATACAAGCCATATTCAAGGTAGACTTGTCCGGTAAGTGGTACAAAGGATCTCCAGAAGGTGCATTAGAAAAGCAGAGGCTACTCAATTGGGACAGACAATTCCTCCAGCAGTCAGGCTGTGCCCGTTCAGGCTCAGCAGGAAGGAGAATAAAATAAGCAGCAGGTGAAGCATGGCAGCAGGATCCTTCCTTCCCTTCTCCCCAAAATGAGATAGTTGCCTAAAAATAAAAGAATGCAACATCACTCTTTTGTAGGCTGCAAATAACTTTATTAATTTTTCCTTTTTAGGTTCTTGGACATGTTTTCTTTGTCATTGGTGGGACAAACAAAGCTAAATCTGTTTTAGTTCTTTCTCCACTGTCCATCAGTCATTTTAAATGATTTTTGATCTTATCTTAATCCTGACTGTGGCTCCATTTCATGTGTGTGTGCGTGTGTGTGCATGTGCACTGGTAGAAATGAGTATGCAAAGAAGACCAGGCCTGACATCACCTTTACCTGGGGTTAGGACAAGGGCCTGAGAGCATGGACCTGAAAAGAAAGCTGCCTAGCCCAGAGCAGGGGCTTTGTAGACTTTACAAGATATGTCTACAGAAGGAAAAGTCTGAAGCATCACATTACTGCAGCTCTCAGCACTTAATTCCACTGTACTATTTTCATTCATCTGTTCCAGCCACCTTTGCCTGAAATTCAACTCTTTCTACTACATATATACCAGGCACTTTATTTCTGCCACTTGAAATACATGTTGTTCAGGATATTAAAAATAAATATTATTTTAGAAAACGTAAAGATTTCCAAGACCTCATTGTAAACCACAGTCATTTGTGACTATGCATGGTTTGGGTGATTGATTATACTTGCCTATAGTAAGTCAGAAATCAACAATTTTTAAGTAAGAAATACCTGAGTTGTATTCATTTAAAAATAAATATAAGTTTTAACAAATTTAATAATTTGTATATTTTAAAAATAAATATTCAGTGCTTTTAACCAAGATGCTAAAATGTCATCTTGGAAGCTTTTGTAAGCATGAACTTTTTATGACAAGATAGTGGCTGATCTTTGTTTTTTAAGGCAGAACAAACATCACCAATGATACTAAATGATATAAAATGATATGGTAAATAGGGTGCTAAAATCAATTAATGGAGAGAACAAACACTTGCTCAGCTTTTAAACCCTTCTAACATCAATCCAATAAGGCACTTAGGAAAACATTTGCTGAAGTGATGAATTTGCTTAAAATTCACAAAACCATTCAGTTGACCTTATTATATGAGAAACATGCAGATGAATAAAATGATAAATTTGGTTTATAAGCCATAAAAAAAAATCTGCCGTGAAAACGGTGAAAAGCCCAACATTAAAAACAATCTAGGGAACAGGACAATCCTGAAGGCTGCAGCTGTGTGTGTTTGAGTCAAGGCAGCCTTGATTGTATAGAGCAGTTTGTGGGAAGGACTTCGTCCAGACACACATTCTGCTGTGCAAGTTACAGCTTTTCAAGAGTTGAGACCAGAGGACAATAACAATATTTTCTGGCCTAGAAATACTAGTGTCCTTTTCTCATGGATAGAGATGCAGGGAGGGGGGAGGAAAGAAGAAGCTATAGGTAAGAAAACACAGTGAGGTTTCCAAGGTTGGACTGGAGTCAAAGCAGCCTTTAACAGACACAAAAATGTATAAATGTGGTTTATCAGCTAAATATGTATGCAGAGGCCTGACTTAGAGCATGCATTTTCTGAAGTCTTGGTCTTAGTGTTCTATTCAGTCATGTTTAAAGCCTTCAATTTAATATATCTTTAACTCCTTTGCAGACTAATATGCCTCCCTGTGAGAAGGCTTTGAGATACTCAACCTAAACCTTTCATTCTTAGTTTTATCTTCAGACTCCCTAAACAGTTCCTTTTTCACTGTTCATGCCCTTACCTGTCAAGTATATGTGGACTGTTACCAGGCCTCATCCCTACTTGCTCCTTCTCCAAGATAAATACTTTTAGGCCTATTATTTTAACTTATATGTGGGTCATGTTTATTTTTCTTTTCAGCAACCTCTAGTTGCCATAAAGTTCCAGAAGATTTACTGCAGCCCAGCTGCCTACAGAAGGCCCATCTCATCTTTGGTACCTCTTCACAGGTACAGACCAAAGAATGTCTGTTCATTCATTCATCAGCTTCAGAAGTACTGCATAGTACTTTGTAGGATTATGTCTGTGTTGCTGTCAAAAATGCTTCTACGCTGCACTAATTTTCCTAGATTTCTTCCTTCCTCTGTGTTGCATGAAATTAATTTTTTTCCCTAAGATTTACAGTTATTCAGACAAAAAAATTGCTTCCCCTAGCCCTTTACTTTCCAGCTAGCACTAACACCTCTTCCAATTCAGTGCTGTCTCAGAATTTCATCCATGCTCTCTGTACTACAACTTCTGGATGGAGACATTCAGTAAGGCCAATTGCCAGTCTCATCGGCTGTCTCTTCCAATGTGATATTTCTTCTTTATTATAATCCTTTATTTGCTCCTTTAGCTACTTCTAAATCTACATTTATATCTTTAATAATTCAGATTGTCTTGGGTAAATATGTCAAGCTAGATTTTGTGACATAGAATATCAAATGCTTTATTAAAATTTAATTCTAACACACTACATTCATATAATTCTGTGGTCTTTTAATATCTGAAAATCAGTTTATCAGGCAAAGGGTTTTTTTCCCTCATAGCTGATTATTTGTCACCCATTGTCTTTTATAGTGTTTTTTTTCCTCTCATGAACTGTTACATTATTTTACTCCATTTCAGTTTATTAGTTGATAAGAATTGCTGTCCTTTCCTGTTGGAAATCAGTACTTACTTTTCTCAGTATTTTTGGAACCTACTTAGTTTGCAACATCACTTGAAAAATGGAGTTATTGCTAGTTCAGTTGTTTGTTTGTTTATGTGCCTTTCAAAACAACATAGAAAAAAATCAGCAATAAGTACATCTTATAAAGTTATATGAGAATTGTACATATATTAATATTCAGTAATACTTTATTAAAAGGAGACGCACTGGAGGTGTGAGAGAGAAGGGAAGGAGACAATGGCTATGCCTGGTGGTGCAAGGGAGACAAGATCCATGAGCTAGCAGTTATCCCATTTGCTACATCCAGGCCATGCAGAGATGCTATGTTTATCTTCAGAGCACTATAGCCAAAGTTAATGATCTCCGAGTTATGATGTAGTGACAGGATGAAGCATCTATACTGCTTCTGTTTTTAGAACAGACATTGTCTCTATGTTTCACGGTCTTTGCAACATGATTGTTTGCATGGTGTCAGCATGCCCAAAATGTGATGTTTTTCATTACAGTTGTTTCCAAAGGTTTAAAAAAAACTGAAGACAAGAAAGTGAGGAAAGAGGGAAGAGCACTTGAGAAGTATAGTATGGCTCAAGAGTGTATTTGTTCAGGCATATTTACTTTTGCAGTATCTGAATCAACTTCTGGTTCTACCAGAAAGATAGAAACTTAAAATAGTCCTTTGAGTTTTTAACAGATTGAGACGCACTTGGCAGAACTACCCATTTTGAAAACACAAGACCTCGTTATGTTCACTCATAAAAGTGTTTAATACTTTAATACAAAAAACCTGAAGGATAGGAGGGAAAAGAGAACGGAATGTATTAGGAAAACTTACTGCCACTTAGAGATGCCACAGCAAAGTGTATTATGCTGACTGCCAGGACAATGAATGAATCCCTGCAAGCAAACGGTGCCAATGCAGCCAGCTAAAATCAGTTCAGCACTTCAGAGGTAGTCTGTGTGAAGAACACGTGCTTTCATGAGAGAAGATAATGATGGGAAACAATGGCCATTTAAGGGCTTGCAACTCTCTATGTACCTTTAAATACGTGGAGTCCTGCCTACTGTATCCCTGTAGGAATTAGTTAAAAGTTGCAGTGATGACTGTTTCACATTTCCATTCTTCTTCTAGACTGGAAGCATGCTTGTCTAGTAAAATCAAAGCAATAGAATTTTACATGGGATAAAGAAAGTGTGACATGAATAACATCATAGTCATAAAAATAGTAGATACATACTGCATACAAAGCTGTCTGGAGGACAATCACTGTTTTTCAGTAAGTTTCAAGGTCTGAAATTTTGATTCTATTTTGGAACAAATCCCAAGCCTACTGAAAACTTTACAAAATAAAATGATGAAGAAATATTAGGTTTTGAGTCAAAACCAGAAATGGTTTTATATGAGAGGGTTCTTTTGACTTCACTGCATGTTCATATTTGTTTCTCTCTCTCATGATCTGGGATAGATATTTTACTGTCTGAGTCAGACTAAGAATTTGAACCTGTGTCTTTGACATCCCAACATCTGAACCAATGAAATATGAGGATTAATCTTGATCTTTCTCCTGTTTGCTGGTTGGAATACTCAGAAAGCCTTGGATCTGCAAAAATGTTGTTGAAACAGATACATTTCTGGAAGACATCTGCTTCAACAAAATTTCACTTCTTCCAAAACATTTGTTCAGCTTTAATCATTGTCTCTTCCTTCTCCTCTATTACTATGGCTATCATCTGCCATTTTCTAAGAGATCTAAAGGAATTAGTTGTTCAAATGTTACAATGCGGTGAGAGCTAATTATGTAACTCCTGCAGAGTTTTAAAAATGTCAGGCTTTCTTTCTTTATGAACAGAGTTTTTAAAGAGGCCTCCACCTGATTATTTCCTGCTATGTGCCTACATTTTTATCTTGTGCATATAACATGTCCTAATTATATTATTATTGTATTAATACACACATAAAAAATACATTGATAGAGCCTGATTCCTGCAGGCAAAGCTATGCCCATATGAACAAAGGCTTGTTTTCAAACTGTGCCTTATATTTTCACCTACACCTGATTATGGTTCTTTGTTCTTTGTCTATGAAAGTTATTTCTATAACCGTTAACTATATAGAACAGAACGGAATACCATAGACCAGACTAGAGAAGAAGAGAAGAGAAGAGAAGAGAAGAGAAGAGAAGAGAAGAGAAGAGAAGAGAAGAGAAGAGAAGAGAAGAGAATATTTCAGTTGGAAGGAACCTACAATGATCATCTAGGCCAACTGCCTGAGCAATTCAGGGCTGACCAAAGGTTAAAGCATGTTGTTAAGGGCATTGTCCAAATTCCTCTTACATACTGACAGGCTCGGGGCATCAACCACCTCTCTGGGAAGCCTGTTCCAGGGTTTGACCACCTTCTCGGTAAAGAAATGCTTCCTAATGTCCAGTCTGAACCTCCCCTGGCACAGCTTTGAACCATTCCCATGTGTCCTATCACTGGATACCAGGGAGAAGTGATCAGCACCTCCCTCTCCACTTCCCCATGTGGAGTATGTCGCAAAGGAAGATTATCTTTACCACAAAGATTAGAGAAAGCTGGATTTTTGGAGACAAGAGGGCTATTGACATCACAGGAGGAAAAGGGGAGCAAAATGTAAAAGAATAATCCAATGAACATACTTATCCCAAGAGCAACACTTGTCTTTGCTGTTATTTACCTTGACCCAGTGACCTGAATCAAGGAAAGACATGAGGAAAGAAAGGCCACTTCTGAGAGTTGGGAACAGAAAGCCAAGGGGCCCCTGTTCACCTCCCCATGAGCTCAAAGTCTCTGGAAGGACTGGACTTTATTAGGACTGTCTTGGTGTCTTCTCAGCAGCCTCTTCTGATACGTTTCGTACAGAGCCTTTAACTGAAAAAACCCTCAAGGTTAGCATGGAGTTGAGTCTGTCAGGGTTGGTCCTTCTTTTTCGCTTGGGTAAAAGTGCAGAGGGACATATCACTCCTGAATTTTCTTGGTATGTCACTGTCAACAAAAGTCAAATGTGTGAAAACAATTACGCATTTCAAAATGGAAATTTTGAATGGCCATGGAAGAGTAAAGAATAGCTTATGAAAACCAGTGATAAACACTTCAACTTGGCCCATTAAATAGGAGCACAGGACGAGACTTTCATCACAAGGGTGACAGGTCAAGACTGACTTTGGCTTTTTGTTAGTTCAGTGGCTTTCTTCAGTGCAAGAAAGAGTTGTATTCAGCTATTCTGGTCCAGAGAGAGGTTTATTTTGGACGAGGAATTTCATGAAATGAAATTTAAAAGAAAAACTGAGCTTTGGGTGAGAGTTTCTTGAAAACATAAATGGCTTAGGTCTTTGTAAGGCTGCTTTATAGAGAGGTTCACATGGCTTTCCTTACATACGTTACAGAGTCACATAGTATGACATGGCATAATGCTTCAACTATACCTATGCTTCTGAAAGCTCCCCAATATGCTGTGCATGATGTACAGTGTGACTTCTGAACTCACAGCTTTGCATAAAAATAGCTTAGAGAGAACTACTGAGAAGCATTAATGAATCCTCATGTATGCAAGGTTGTGACCAGTATCTTTTGAAGTCCTAGTGGGAGTCATTTTTCAGACGGGAGTAGCTGAATGGTTTTGTACCCACAGAGCTGCAAAAAATAACTTTTCTTCCCTTTATTGATATTAGTGGTATCGCAAGAGTTGTCAACATTAAGGTTAAAATTTTGTTTCCTTTATAAATCTCGTTTGTAGAGGTTTTCACATCTGGGTTATTTCAAATTACATCAAGCTTCAAGAAATTTGGTGTCTAAACTGTCAGCATGAGTGTGATTTTTTTTTAAGCAAAGATGTTTAAATACATTAAAATATTAAAGCTATGGAGTGGGAAAGTATAGCATGTGTTCCCATGGGATCAATGGGAGTTTTGTCTTTGACTTCACTGAAAACAGGAAGTGGGCCATAACTTGTAATCAGTCTCAGAATTCCCCAGCCCCATCCCGTGCTCCACACTTTAGCCAATATTTAAAAACGGATCCTGGGTATGTATGTGCATGTGCCTTTTCCCTCTGCCAGCCTTTTAACAGGATTTTTGTGGTGTTTTAACCTGAACTCATGTCTGGTTACAGTGTCAGTACACCTCTGCTGAAATAACACCTTACTGTCAGAGCAATAGCAAACAAGCCACATATAAATCTCCAGAGCCCTCAGTGTGAGAGACTTGTATCTTGTTTCAAGTCCCCTGAAACATGCAGTCACAGAATAAGAGTAACTAGAGATGGAAAGCTGAGTATTAGGTCGCGTGTTACTCTCCCCTGTCAGTCTAAAATTGTTCCCTGCAGTTAACAATCTAGTGTTAAATGACCTGAGTATTAAGGGGCATCACCTTCTTTCCTCAGGGTATATACCAGTTTAACAGACCTTGCTTTAGGAAACATATCCAGATAAACACTAGATACTTCCTGAACTCAGTCTAAGGGTAACCTCTTTGACCACACAAAATAATCATGTCATCTTTGATTCCCACCTTCTTTCAGTTCTTGCAGATGATGATGTCTGTTTCTCCCCATCTCCTTCTGTCATGTCTTTACCTAGCTATTCATATAGGCATCTTTTAATATTGCCTTATACTGTTGTCTTTATTTTATTTTAAGCATGAAGGTATTTCAGTTTGATTCCATTGTATTTTTGGCGACTGTAGATAGTACAGGTACTTTCAAAATATGTGTGTTACACATCACAGTACAGTAGAAAAATCCACAGCTGCTCGTTCTGAAATTGATAACATTTCACAGTCTACAAGTAGTTGTCTTCTGTTCTCTATTTGTTCTTGCACAAACACTGACTATAAAATTTACTATCCAAAAATATGCCCGACAGCTGAAATAACATTCAGCTTTCTCCGTATTTGGGAATGCTGCATTATATCATGTCAAGTTACATCATGCAGTATCTGATACAAGTTACCTGAAATAATGCAGCTCAAACCAAAAAAAGATTAAACAACAACAACAAAATCTGGAATTTGGGCTGACTTTCATCTTCAGTGTAAGATAACTCAACTGATTATAGGATAAAATGACTTACCAGAAACATGTGGGTTTGAGTAAGCTTGTTGCTCATGACAGTGTACTGTTGCTTTTAATAATAAATAATATACTCATGATTTACATCCCAGCTCATCCATTCCCAGGTTGTACCACACTCAACAGTGTATCTAAGAGTAAGTGAAGATTGGCAACAAAACATAATGTGGTGCAGTGAACAATCCGGATTGATGTAATCCAAGGGAACTTTTTGGCTGTTTCCTTTATTATAGGATAGACTATTTCAGTTGGAAGGGACCTACAACAACCATCTAGTCCAACTGCCTGAGCAATTCAGGGCTGACCAAAGGTTAAAGCATGTTGTTAAGGGCATCGTCCAAATGCCTCTTGCACACTGACAGGCTTGGGGCATCTACCACCTCTATGGGAAGCCTGTTCCAGGGTTTGACCACCTTCTCGGTAAAGAAATGCTTCCTAATGTCCAGTCTGAACCTCCCCTGGTGCAGCTTTGAACCATTCCCATGTGTCCTATCACTGGATACCAGGGAGAAGAGATCAGCAAGAGATCAGACTGAGCGGCGTGAAACCATGGCCCCACTGTGATCAGTGAAATTTCTCCCTTGATGTCAATGAAATCAAGATTTCAAAATTTCAGTACAAAACCTGTATTTAGCCATTATTGTGAAAGATCAAAATATATCCAAAGGGCCTACATTTATCTGCATTAAAGACAATGGCAAAACTCAAACTGATTTTAAAGAAACAGCTTCCAAAAATACCCTTAAAAGCAATACAGAAAACATACAATTTCTTGGTCCATGCAATATGAAATAGTTCAGGGTTTTTTTACAGTTCTTCCCACTCCTATTGGATTGACAGGTCAGAGATTACCCTGTGAACATCTTTATTTCTACAGCTCTGGTCCAAACTTATATGTTCTTCCAGCCCTCAGCATTCCAGACCTGTCACCAGTAAAGAGAGTAAACGAATATTAAATTAAAATGGGAGCTATGCATTTATCAGCTTTGCCTCTGTCATGAAGAGGTCTGATCTGGCACCTCTGGAAGCCTCCTCTTTTTATGTTATGAAAGCTGAAGTGGCCCACGTAACAAGCAGCCAAATTCTCAGTCTTTCAGTTACTTTTAAACTAAGTTTTAATAGGACTGTCAAGCACTGCATGCAGTATGTCAGTTAACACCGTGGAGTAAAATTGACAAAGAGCACTTTATGTACCTTCAGAGCAAGTATATCTTTACCAACACTTTTGAGCTATTTTAGGTTTGTAAGCTGCAAGTATCTCCTGCTCTCAGATTTGATAACAGTAAAACCAAGACTAGAGATGAGTAGCACCTGGCAATTAATAATCTGGCCAGTCTGTAGTCTTTAATAAGCAAAATGATAAAAGTTTAAAATGTCCTGATTCTGGCAATCCCTTCTCCAAATACTAAGAAGTATTTGTTTCACAATTGAAGGCAGGCTTGCCCCCACCTCCTTATTGCTATGTAAAGATCTCTTAGAAGCATGTGAAAAGTCAGAGAAGGGTTAATCCTGAGACGAAATACACAAAAAGTAACAGAATTCTTTGTGTCATTTGCCAAAAATGAAAATGCTCCTATAATTTTGTGAAAGTAAATGACTTTCAGAATGCTTTAATTGTTCCTTTCAACATCACTTTCTTCTCATCACCTCCCAGAACAGCAAAGCCTCTGCATATGCTGTGGTTAGCTTTTAAGAACCAGTCACTGAAATGAAAGTGAAATGAGAAAAGGGGCATTTTAAGAATTCTCTAGCTTTTCTTGTAGTGTTTCCATTTAATAACATCTGCTACTTATAAATCATGAAGGAAACCTCTAATAGCCTGTAATACCAATACATGGTAGGAAGCAAGAGTCTTTCACCTCTTGCAGGTAGGCAAATAGTTTCATGTTAAAGTAATAAAAGCAGAATATTAATCTTCCTGCCCATTTGCTAACGCGGTCTGACCTCAGCGTTCCCTGCACCGGGGACTGTAAGGTGGCCCACCCTGACTGCTGTGACGCTGACCTGCAGTCAGCACCACGTCCACGTTCAGTCTGCGTCACTTCACGTACCAAACCTAATCTGTGCTCACATTGCTCTGCCGGCAGCGTGCAGACAAGCAGCTAGTGCCAGGACTGTTCTTGCTGCCTTAGGCTGTGACTTCTCCTCCTCAATCGTTCTCCACTGTGCATCAAAAAATTGTGCTCTTTTTTGACAGCAGCACGTGGGAAGTTCTGCCCATCACCTTTTGTCTGTGTCTGAGTGACTTTCCTGTGGCACACAGGTGTGGTGGGTGGAAGATGATTTCCTTTCACTGACCATCATGGTGATTCCAACAGTTCCTTATATATATATATATATATATATATATATAAAGGTAAAAATATAGCTGAACACTAAGACAGTTGTGAATTTTAGCCCCTGTGTATAACCTGACAGAGACACCAATAATCTATTAAGTAATAGATTCAGATGTAGACAGCCAAGCTTATGTCTTGCCTTAAAACCACTATTAGGCTTTGGGGCATCATCAGAAATAAGTGTGTGAGGGGTTATAAAACACTAAAGGGAAGTCTTGTCCATGACAATCAAATTATAACAAACTGTGACTGATGGAAGAAACAGATAAATAGGTCTTGCTGTGGGTAAATACAAACAGACAAAGTAATAACAATGACTTGACTTTCCATGGTAGCGTCCTGGATAATTTTCCTGATGTCTTTTTTTTACAAATGCACTGAGTTTCACACTCATTTCACTCAGATTTGACACATAAATTCAGGAAGAGCATTATTAAAAGCTCTGTGACTACAGCAGTAGTAGAGAGACCAGCCCTGGTGTCATGTGTAGGCAGGATGCACAACGGCAGCTCAGGCACTGCTGGTTTCCAGCTGCCGCCCTGCGGTTTGCACCCCTGGAACCGATGTGTGAGCTTACCCCATTTTGGGTGCAAAACTGTCAGGGTGTAGCATGGGCCAGGGACTCCCTGGGGGCCAGGGGCTGTGGGGGCTCTGCAGTGGTGGCAGGGCAGAGTCTGGCAGCCTGGGACTGTCCCACCCCCAGCCAGGAGCAGGGCAGCCAGGGGGCACGGGGACAGCCCCAGCCCCGAGCATCAGGCACCTCTCTGGGAGCAGGGACAGGCTGAGGCTGGGACAGAACATCGGCCCAAGCAGGTCAGCATCAGTGTCAAAACTTTATATTTGTCTGTCTTGAACTTCACAAAGTTTCTAGTCCTCAAGTTCTCAATACACTCTGGATTGAAGCTCTATTGTTTGGCGTATCATTCTGTACCCTTAATTTAATAAAGTCTGCAACACTGCTGAGGCTGCACTTTGACTCCTCATCCCATTGATGAAGATATTGAACAATATCAGACTAAGCATCAGCTTCTGGAATACAGGACTCGGGACCAGCTGCAGACTGGATGTCAGGATTGTTATCTTCTGAGCCCAATAGTTCCAGTCAGTTTTCAACACCCTCAGCAGTATATCCATCCAGCCCATAATTCCTCAACTTCCAAAGAAGAATGCTATGGGAGGTGGTGTCAAAGGCCATATTAAAGTCAAGATATGATACATCCACTGTTTTCCCTCTGTTTTCATATGTGGTCATTTCATCACAGAAGGTAGTCAAGCTGATCAAACGTGATTTGTCCCTGGTGGATGCACACTGACTGGTCCTAACAACTTTGTCATCCACGTTGACATTGAATTACTAGGGGCTTTTTCCATCATCTTTCCAGGCAGAGATGAAGCTGACAGACACAGTCGTCCCAAGTTCTCTCTCTGGTCTTTCTTAACATGGGAATAAGATTAACCTTTTCCCAGTTATTAGTAGTTTTTCCACATATGAATTTCATCGATGATTCAGAACAGACTTACAATCACATCAGCCAACACATTTAGCATCTGGGTGAATCCTACTCATTTTAATTTGATTGTATCTGGACCGCATGATATTACTAGCAAAACCCATGAGACTCCGAGATTGGTATCAGCCAGGCCAGAGCACTGAAGGTTTTCATTTTGGGTAGAGGTACCTCTCTGCATCATTTGGAGGCACATTTGGGCTTCACTGCCTTTCATTTAAAGGTCACTGAGGCCACTGACTCTTCCACTGAAATTCCACTCTGACAATAGTTTTGCTAACATCTGTTTCAGTATTTCCAGTATGATTTTCCTTTTTGTTTACTACTTGTCTATATCATTTCAGGCCTTCCTCTGAAATTTAATTTGATGAAGTGAAGAACTCTCTAGGACAGTTGAGATCTTTGAACTGCAAGAGATGCCTTTGTTAAGACCCCAGTAATCTTGGAAATAACACAAATCTACAAGATCATTTTTCAGAAGGGCATGAAATTCCCATTGCTAGGATCCACAAATGCTAATTTATTCTAAGACACTGAGATTCATAAGTATGATGATCAACTTCATATTTTTATTAGAAATCTGATTGGCCAAAGTCCATTCTAGAAACTCTGACTTCACATTAGAGGAATACTTGTTTTATCACTTGCACCACAAAGGGTTTAATTAAAGAGAAGCTGGTTGATTTTATTGAAATTATCTTTTTGGTAAAGTTCTAGTCTTTCAAAAGTGTTCCTGAATAATATTCTTCTAGTTTTGCAATGAGATAACCGCTGCTTCTTTGCTCTAATAGTTGCATGAGGCAGAAGAGAATGTTTAAAAAGAGTTTGTTCAGCAAGAAAACTCAAAAAGATCAAAGGTTATCCTCCTTTCTCATGCCATGAGTAAATCTAAATCAGCCCTTGAAGAACCCTTTAGCCAAAATACTTGTGAAACGTTCTGTTGATGAAGAAATAATTGATTTTTATATCTTATGCAACTTTTTTCTTTGAGACTCTGAAATCTGTGTCCTTTTCTACCTACATTCCTATAACACAATACTCCTCATTAATCTGCGTCCGTTAGCAAATCATGTGCTGAGGTTTTCAATTCTGCAGGAATCCATATAATACTATGCGATATGTTGCCAAGGGACATTGTAATACTGAAAATATTGGATGCAGAGATTGGCCCTGCAAAGGTTTTGGAGATAGAGCAGATAGAGTTGGTTTCATTGGCCATGGGGCCACACGGTGCTGAGTGCTAATCAGTATGAGCTATAACCTTGCAACTCTTCTAACAGCTGAGGTTGCAAGGATGCAGTGCATCATCCCCTCTTTGATGGCAGCACTTCCTATCCTAGCAGCCAAGATTGTGATAATATAGAAGCACTATAAAAGCTTTAAATTTCCTCTTCAAAGAGCTATTCTTTCTATGCTGGCTGCACAAGAATCCTCTGCATTAGTAAAATACAGATGGTCGACGTGTGGACCTAAGCACAGGCATGTGATCGTTTATACTGTTTAGTTGTTGGCAAGTAGCAACTGCCACACTTCTGGCCTTGCCCTGGGCCTGGTAACACCCTCTCAAAAAAACCTTGACTTTGATCCCTAACACAGGTCAGGAACCATTCCAGGGGGAAATTTGGACACAACCACCCTGTTTTGAGGAGTAAGAGGGTTTGGCTGTAAGTATATAAACAGCCATATGAGATGGCCTCAGGGTCTTAGCTGATAGTCTTTACTAGCATATGATCATTCATAACCATTTTATTCAAAGTAGGTTTATTGGACAAATCTCCATCATGAAGATTTTCTTAGCTAGAGCTCTCATTGATGTCCATATTGAAGGGCACTGGCACAATACAGCACCTCCCAAACATGCCAGTCACTGCCACTGAGAACACACTTGAGCACTCCACCTATCTCACAGGTCATAGAAATATGACCAAGGTCTTTTTTGCATTCCTCCTAGATGCATCTTGTCTGCACCCTAATTCAACCAGCCATCCTTTGCCGTCCATACTGGTAGAGTTCATCAATGTGTAGCAACAGTTCGATATTTGTAATGGTCAAAACCAACGGATGGACCGGACTTTCTACATTGAAACATTTTTCATTCCTGCCAACTCGACGGAAGGTTGCAATAGTCCGCCATGTCTTGTCACATATCAAAACCATTGGTGGGATCAAATTGTCCTCCAGATGTGGGCTGTTAATGTCCTGATGCTAAAAGAGCAATTCAAACTTTCAGGATTCCATTGGGGGTTTTTGATGAATTAAAACTTACTTTCTTTTATGTGCAGATAGGAGCAAATCATCAGTTGGAGTGAATGTGCTTAACACCCTTTAATTCAGTGAGCCTGTGCCAAATTATGCTAGCAAAGATTATAGCTGCAGGATAGGCAGAATAATTTTAAAACAATCATCTCCACAGTTATAATTTGTTTTAAAGAGGAAAACATTACTTTGTATTTGGTAGGGATCTTTTATAGTTTAGGACATTACTAAATTTTAACAGTAATGTTTTTCACTGTAACAAGCAGAGATAATTAGAACTGTCTTAAATATCCAGCTTGAAATGTCTTCTTGTTTTCCTTCTATGGGAAAAAGAGTCCTTTTAGAAGAGAAATAGATAAACAGTTCTACTTCTTTATAGGGACATAGAATGAAATAACCCTTTAAATAAATTAGTTAGATAATCTCATAGAGCTTAATGGGAATATGGAAGCAACTATTATTCTTACAAGCCAAGTAATGTAAAACATATGACTTTCCTAATTAAAAACATAGAGCAATAGAGCTATGACTAAAAAAATTCAAGATAGAAAACTCAGTTTTTGTGGAACTGTACATGAAAACACTGTGTTAACTCACATAAAAATAGTGCTATAAATCATAAAATATAGCTTATATAATATAAATAATGTTATAAGACTATTATAAATGCTTTGGTTTGTTATTGATAAATGCCATATTTTAAAATAAAAAAGTGTGATTTTTACTTGATTTTATAAATACTTTAGAGTTTCTTTGCAGTTTTTTGAGCATTACTGTTTTATCCCATTTCCATCTTTCATTATTTTTTTTTAAGTCAAAATATTTCTTGTGCTTTGAAGACCAAGCATGCCATCACTGTGGTCTGTAAACCTGTAAAGAATCTCTTTATTTGAAAAATAGCACAGTAGATAACCTATTATCTGCTGGAGGCAGAATTGCATTTTCATTTCACTAGACCTTAAAACTGCCTAAGAACACAAGAATGGCCATACTAGTTCTCATGAAAACTCCATCTAAGCCAGTATTCTGCCTCCAGCAATGCCCATAAGTGGACATCAGGGAAAAAGAAGATACATGAAAGCATAAATACTTCCCTCTAAAATTCTTCCAGCCTCTTCCTGCTTCCAGTTCAAGGAATTTCTTGGTTTGTCTATTTAGTTTATCTCTGCATGGACTGTTTTACTTCACTAGGGAACAGTAAGAACAATACTTCAGGTAAACCCTTTTCCTTTTTTTTTTTTTTTTTTACCCTGTTGTTTTCTAGCATCAGTTTTTTGATTCTGTTAGGAGAATGATAGATTTAAAAACTACTAGGTATGAATATATTCATGTGTGGAACTCTCTTCAAAATATTCTGTGGAATATCTTTCCTCCTGTGTATCACACATAAATTTGAAGCCTTTACTAATTCATTGTGGTTTCATAGAAAGAAGGGAGATGAAAAATAGTATCTTTCCTAATTTTGGGAACAAACAGCATCAACCAAGCCAACCCAAACTTGATTTACATATTTGATAAACATGTTTCCTTCCATCAGCAGGAAATGGTCAGAAAAATCACACGTAGGGTTACTGTCCTTGTACACGACCCAGGTAAACAGGGCATTGGCTATTTAAGAAATGAGCTCTTGAAAAAGCAGAAATAAGAATTTTACAATCCACTGAGGCTTCTGTGCTAGTCTGTTACTAGAAATGCTTGTGATGCAAGGGAAGCCAGATAAAGGAGAGGAACAGCATGTGTGAGTCATTGTTTCAAAACAGCTGAGATTTTCAGAGTTGCTGACTAGTGGACAGTAAAGACTTCAATCCTAAGAAATTATCAGGTAAGCATATTTTCAAAAGCGTATGTCTGATACTTCTGATTATGAAGTTTTGCATGAGTTTGTCAAGACAGTATCTGCCTGCCATGCCTGTTAAATTCCTGTCATGTAGGCCTGTCGATATCTCTGAGTGGTGTGGTCCATAAAAACTTGAAACTCAGATTGCTCTTTGACAATGGAAATGGATGAGATAATGTGCAACACAGATAAAAGCGATACTATTTCCAAATTTTATTTACATATATGCTGTTGCATACCTCATTACACAGCAATATAATCACAATCTCAATTATACCACCCTCAGTATTTGTGCATTAGAATTGTGCTGAAGAAGGCAGGCCTTTCACAGTCATGGTAAGAAATGTCATCCCTGAGAGATTAAAAAATTACAGATTCCATTACTGTGTTTTGTGAGATTGTGCTTTTCGGGGCATTTCACAGAATAAAACTGAATAAAAACATTGATAATCTCAGGGAGGGGGAGAAAAATACCAACATAGTGGGCCATATATTAAGATGCCAATACTCTTCCTTTAGAACAAAGTAGGTAAATTCGAGACATTAACTCACTTCAGAGCTAGAAGAAGGTTAGATGACTTAATTTGTATCATCTTAAACTCTTATGTTAGCATGCCCCTCTATTTTCTTTACATTTGATTTCCATAAGCTGAAGTATTGCTGCACTCAGAGATGGTGTGTAAGCGTAAAGGTGGATTACGGATTGCCTGAGTCTATAGAAGTAACAACATGCCTTTGGGGAATTTAAGTACAGGATTCATGACATCTGTTTAGGGCACTCAGCCTGCAAAGAACAGCAAATCTTAAGGCTAGGCAACAGGAAATACTAAACAGCTCCTAAACTCCATTAAAGCCTAGAGTTTCACTCGGGATCCAGAACCCAGAATCCTCTCCTGAGCATAAACCCTTGATGGAGCAAGAAGAGAGGAGCTTTTGGGGACAACTTGGAGGGGATGGCAACCTGAAGCCAGTGTGGAGCCTTGTCCTCACTTTTTTGACTGTCTTTGACGTGGGTTGTGCAGGTCCAAGTTGGCTGGCTGGTAACCGGCTTCTCAGACTCCATACTCGCATAGTTGCTATTGCAGAATATCACCCAGGTAGAATAGTGGCCGCTCGTTTAGGCCCAGCAGGCTGGGTTTGCCCTGGGGGCTGTAACTGATACGCTATAGGTATCAACACCAATTCCTAAAGGGAATTAAGAGAGACAAGGAATAACAAAACAGTACAACTCATATACAGAAATGGCCAGTTATTTCAAGCTGATTGGACAGCAATTAAAAATATAGATGCTTTTTTATTCATATTGCTAAAGCTGGCTTAAATATTTATAAGCTATTTTGCTCAGACACTGAACTGTCATTTTCACTAGAGCTTCATAAGATGATAAATTAAAATTACATCCTACAGTAAGGCCATTTGCTGAATCCTAGGATATATCAGGTTTAAAAAGCAAATTTCAAAAAGTGTTTCTCATCAGGCTGCATCTGAACAAGTGTCATGAAGCAGACCTCATCCGGGTGTGGACTACAAGGAGACACGAGTGCAATAAATTTTACATTTATTGATTTTCATCTGGACTAGCTCATTAACTTCAAGTGGAGCTGGATATAATTAGATATGACTCAAGAGAAAAGTCAGTCAAAAAAAAAGGAGGGATCTTTGAAGAGAAAATCCTGACAGCAGAATTTTTCCTTGAACACTGGGAAAACTGTACCTTGTATGAGTTTGCTAACCTTAATTAACAAATATTCTGGACCAGCCCCTCTGAATATTCCTAGACACGAGTGCTGTTACCTATATCTCTACATTTTTGCTGTCAAAACTCTTCAGGATGATAAAAGAAAGAGGAGGCAGGCATTTACCTTCTTTCATTCCAGTTCAGACAGAGGTATTATAAAGACAGTAAAAGTGTGCCTAACAACATTGAGCTGCAAAACTGCACACTTTGTTGAAGGTTGCAATAATGAAGAATAAGAGAGGCATTCATAACACTGACCAGATTTTCACTCCTTTTTCTTCTTCCTCTCGTTCCATCTTCCACCCACAGAAGTACCCTGTTCTCCACTGAAATGTTGCCCCATGAGATAATGAAACCAGAAGCTGCTCTTAAAGGTGGAATAAGTCTGATATGGTCTGGTTTTCCCCGTCATATATAGTCAAGGCATTTAAACAAATATTTTAACTCTTAGTGCCGGACTCTTGGCACATTTCTATACAAAAATTACACTCAGTTCCTTCTTGGACTTCTGTAGAAATATTCCAGATTTACACTCAACAGATGCAAGATGAGAATCCGGCCTAGTATGTCAACATGTCAGGGAAAAGAAACATCTGGATTCAAAGCTGTTCTATAAGATCTTTTTCACAATGCCCAAGAAAGCAAGGAAACACTAGTAGCAGACACCCCCCTCCCTGCCAAGATTCTGCAAAAAATGATGGAGTATTTGTTTCTCAGTGAAAAAGATTATGCAGTGGCTATAGTGCAAAGTACGTGTTTTTCTATCTAAATATGCATTTTCACATTAAAAAAAGGAGCATGTGAAAACTGGTGTGCTTTATCTTGTAGAGGAACAGATTGCTGTTATGGCTGACTGCAAACTTAGCATTACAAATTACATTAAAAGCAAATTCATTATCACTTAATTTGGGTACATAAATATGAGAGCACACATACTTTGCTGTAGGCATTTTTTGCATCCTCTAAAGCAGAAACAATCATGGATATGGCTGCATATCTTCATTTTCTACTTTGAAATTTAGCAATTGCAAACTTTTTTGTTCCCTTAAGACAAAACAGGAGACCTCCTGAAGCTCTCTTTTTGACAAAAGCCAGAACAAACAGCAATATGTCTGGATAAAGCACTTAGTCATTCGTAAAATTAGAGCTGATTGAAAATTTTCACTCAATAATTGTTAAAAGAACATTGAGTTCTTGAAGATATGATTTTGCAGTGTTCCTTGCAGGTCAACAGAACTGAGTTAGCTGCAATTCAGAGAAAAGTCAGTCTAAAAAAGGAGGCATCTTTGCAGAGAAAATACTGGCAGCAGAATTTTTCCTAAGCGCTGGTGAAATACTTCATACCTTGGATGAAATTGCTAAGCTTGATTAGCAGACATGTCAAATACCTGCATCACATCCTCTTAGGACTTTATGTAACCAAATTAGGGATGATCAAATGTTTTCTATCAAATTTGTTTTTAGCAGAAAATTGAATTTTCTAAGAAACATTTTCGTACTGCAAGTGTGTGTTTTCCATGGAAAACCTGATCTTTTGCCAAAACCCCCAAACCGAAACCTTTGCTGCCAACCCCAATACTTCTTTTTTCAGTCAATATCTTACTGAGTTTTAAGTTTTGTCAAAAAGCTGACATTTTCCAGAGATGCATTTGTTTTTGTGTTATGAGACTGAGACTATATTACATTAATTCCATTTCATGTTTTTATCATGTCTCATCTTATCTGCCTCTTTTCTAAAGTAAACAACTCCAAACTCTTCAGTCTCCCTTCACACAAGTTTTTCATGGCCCTGGTCTTTCTCAGAGCTGTGCACTTCTGCAATATCTTCTTGGTGATGGTGTGACCTGTTCAGCACACCTCATCGGCAAGGTAAACCAGTCAACTTTGGCATTCTCCAGCGTTGTCTTTTTAACATTTTATCATCTTAGCTGTATGTATAACTTCTCCACATTGACAGAGGTACCTCCTGTATACCTATATTCATCTCCTGAATTAACATACTTTATTCAGTAACCTGTACTTAGTTCAAGTATTTTTTCTTCAGTATGCATTATGTTGCACCTGTCAGCACCAAGTTGTCATACCTGTCAACATGTGCTCATTTACAAAGCATGATTAAGACCCAAGGAGAGTCAAGATTAGTGCTTTGTCTCAGTTTAGTTAACCCCCGCCCCAACATTTTAACATGTGGCTATATGCATTCAGTGTAAAACTACTTTAGTTTAGATGTCTTCTATAAGCTTGTATTTCTTACCTGTCTTTCCAGATTGTCAGTTCTTTATCTGGGGACTATGCCTGTATAAGATTTTCAGTATAAAAGAAGCAGCCATAATAGAAGCCTATTTTCAGAAATATGGAAAGAAATACAAGAAGCAGCAGCAGGAATGGTGCAGAGAAATATTTATGTTTTTGAGAACAGGCAATCACTTTTGACATCAGCCTGAATAAAGAAAATTTTTTAGGAGCCCTAAATAATGAATAGCCATTACTGGCTATGTAGTACTTAATCCCCGAAGCGTTTAATTGCTATTTATTTATTAAGTATTTCTACTTCACGACTAAAACTTATTTAAAGCTAGGAATTGTATGTTCTATTTTCAGCACGCATTATTCTTTTTTTAATATTGGCATGCAAAGTTTCACCTTCCAGTTGTAGATTTCTGTATGATCAAATTGCGATGAATTGTTATTGAAATATAAATTTGAAATATAAATCTTTGTTTCTGTTCTTCCTTTCTGTTCCACAGCTAATATTTTATTCAACACTTTTCTGATGCTCATGGCACAAAAATTATGCCAAAGTCTGATTTTTCCTTTTCTGCTTCTTAAAGACAGCACTTTTTTGGTCCAACTATTATTAAGTAGGTTGGGCTGTGGCCATGCCTGTGTGCTGACGGCTGGTATCATTAAAAAAAAAAAGTGATAAAGCAGAGAAATATTTTCATATCTTGAAACCTTGTTTTCCTCAATGATCTGGATTATTCAATTTTGAGTTAATAACATTAAGTTTAGTAGAATAATACTAAAATAATACATGTCTACATTCATATTTAAAGATTTAAAATGTGACTTGATTATCAGAGATGCTGCCAACATATATTTCAGTTCAATGGAAATTACAGGCTTTTGGGCTAAATTCACAGAATACTGCAACCTTGTGATCAGGATACATCTGTACTGCACATTGCAGCTTGGCTACCACAAGAGATCCAACTGCTGAGGAGTTGGGCAAATTAGCCTGTGTGGAGCACCCCACTAACACAGCTATCATGTTTCTGATAATCTGTAACATACTGCGGTGTGTCATGCAATGTTTATGTTCCCTGGCACTGCAGCGTACAGCTTTTAGGCTCCTGCTATATCTTGGGAGGTCACAACATATGAATTAGATATAGACTGTCCATACATCGTATGGAAAGTGATGAATGCCAGCACTCTGACCAGATAATAACCTAGGCAAGCTAACAGGAAACATCGCGCATAATCCCTTGCCAAGATTTAGGCATTTTACCTTTGCCACAGCAAGAGATTTCACTTTATAGACGTTTCATAGCCATTTCTGCTATTGAGACCTTTTGCTTAAGGAATGAGTGGGGGGTCAAGGTCAAAGGAGGAGTGAGGTTGTAGCTGACTATTTCCATATAGCCCTGTGTTATAACATTCACCTGCCATCAGGAGACCGGGCTACAGGTTCATGTGCTCCCTAAACTGATTTGAAGCCACATCTCCTGCCTCATGGGAGAGTCTTTATCCCATAGCTAGCAGGTACATGGGATGGGAAAGGACTGTTCATGCCTTGCTGGGACTTACTAACACCAGCAGTCACACTGGTTTTAGTAGCTGATAGAAGCCGAATGCAGAAATCCAGATAGGAATTATAAAAATATTTTACTAAATACCCTCCCAATTTTCAACTTTTTGTTGCTCAGGAAATTCATAAGCAGAGAAGGTATCTATTGAAGCTATTTCTCTTTCAAGGAGTAATTAAGCCCTCAGCAGGATAGGGGCAGAAAAAATGCATATATCTTTAGGGCTTTTTTAATCCACATTTCCTCTTTCTCAGCAAATTCAGAATCCAGAGTGTATGAAAGACCAAGCTTCTTGTGTGACTGCTAGTGTGGAAGGAATAAGTCCTTGTTCCCTGGGAGTAAATTAACTTGTTTGCTTATCTGTTGAGTAATGGTTTGTTTGATTGCAGTTTGTCAGATCTGTGGTTTGGCTGCAATTTGGTGTTTGCAGAGTCTGTTTGGGGCTGTCTGTTGTGAGTAGGAAAAACGTCTTGCAGCTGAGGGATGAAAAAGCCTTTCTGCTTTTAATCACTGCCAAGAGTGTTAACAGTTTGTTAGCTGCCAAACCTCTGTGACAAGGTAGAGTTGACCTAGGTAGATGTTTCAGAAGCCCAAGTAGTGAAGAACTAGCAGCAGATGAAAGGTAACTTGCAGTGGAAGAGCGTTGCCCTGTCTTCAAGGGGAAAAGCAAAGGAGGCAAGACTGAAAAGGCAGCACAGAAACCAAGAATTTGAACTGAGTTTAAAATCTTGCAGATAACTTTTAAAAATTCAAAGTCAGTAACTTTTTTTATCTTCTTGTTTAAAAAAATTGTCATGGTATGTGCGGGATCACATGATAGCTGAGCATTTCACTCAAAGAGGCTATTGTGTATTTTCTGGAAGTATGTGGTTTGCATGGAACACAGATGTGATCCAGTTGAAGGCACAGCAATACACATTTCATTGAGGAAGACCACACAACATTGATTCTTTACCAGTAAGAGATCAGGGTTAGCTGCCTGAGGATCACAGCATGTAGTGCATCCACTTGGCCATTTTATAGGTTGTGGGATGACAACCGCAGTACAACATAGTAAGTTCTTAGGCAGTTCTTTGGGGCAACTCAGCTTCTGTTTGCAAAATCAGCCATTTTGGGGGGGAATGATCTCACTAGAAGGTCTTGCTGAACCAGGCTGCATTTACACCTCTCCTTGCAAGACTAACATAACATCTTAGTCATCTACCTGGGCAACTGTTAAAACAGAAACACTAGAAAGGCTTCTTGCCTCATCATAATAATACACGCAGACATATATGCATTTATTAAGCTAGCTGGACTGGCAGCTAGAATCACAATCATAACTATATTCACTGTTTATTATGTATTTCTGTTATCATCCTTTAGAAAGGGAGTGGTTGGGCAGCGGAAAGAAAGGCTACATATTTGCCTTGACATTGCACTCTTGGTCAGGTAGAAGCCAATGGAAAGAGGGACAGAGCATTTCATAGAATCATAGAATTGTAGAATCATAGAATATCTATCCTTTAATAGATACAGAAGGGAACGTAGCCACCAGAGATGAGGAAAATGCTGGGGTACTTAATGCCTTCTTTGCCTCAGTCTTTAATAGGGAGACCAGTTACCCTCAGGGTACTCCACCCCCTGAGCTGGAAGGCAAGGATGAAGAGCAGAATATTTCCTCCTTAATCCAGAAGGAAATAGTTAGTGACCTACTATGCCATCTGGATACTCAGAAATCTATGGGACCTGATGGGATCCATCCAAGAGTACTGAGGGAACTGGCAGAGGTCCTTGCCAAGCCACTCTCTATCATCTATCAGCGTTCCTGGTCAACAGGAGGTCCCAGAGGACTGGAGGCTTGCCAATGTGATGCCCATTTACAATAAGAGTCGGAGGGAGGATCTGGGGAACTACAGGCCTGTCAGCCTGACCTCGGTACTGGCGAAGATTATGGAACAGTTTGTCTTGAGAGCACTCACATGGCAAGTCCAGGACAAGCAGGGGATCAGGCCCAGTCAGCATGGGTTTACGAAAGGCAGGTCCTGCTTGACCAACCTGATCTCCTTCTATGACCAGGTGACCCACCTAGTGGATGAGGGAAAGGCTGTGGATATTATCTACCTTGACTTCAGCAATGCCTTTGACACTGTCTCTCATGGCATACTCCTTGAGAAACTGGCAGCTCAAGGCTTAGACAAGTGTACTCTTTGCTGGGTGAAAAACTGGCTGGATGGACAAGCCCAGAGGGTTGTGGTGAATGAGGTTAAATCCAGTTGGCAGTGGGTCACAAGTGGTGTTCCCCAGGGCTCGGTGTTGGGGCCCTTTCTGTCTAATGTCTTTATCAATGATTTGGACAAGGGGATCGAGTGCACCCTCAGCAAGTTTGCAGATGACACCAAGTTGGGAGGCAGGGTCAATCTGTTTGATGGTAGGAAGGCTCTACAGAGAGATCTGGACAGGCTGGATTGATGGGCTGAGGCCAATCGTATGAGGTTCAACGAGGCCAAGTGCCGGGTCCTGCACTTCGGTCACGGCAACCCCATGCAGTGTTACAGGCTTGGGGAAGAGTGGCTGGAAAGCTGCCCGGCAGAGAAAGACCTGGGCGTGCTGGTTGACAGCCGGCTGAATATGAGCCAGCAGTGTGCCCAGGTAGTCAAGAAGGCCAACGGCATCCTGGCCTGTATCAGAAATAGTGTGGCCAGCAGGAGCAGGGAAGTGATTGTTCCCCTGTACTTGGCACTGGTGAGGCTGCACCTTGAGTACTGTGTTCAGTTTTGGGCCCCTCACTACAAGAAAGACATTGAGTTGTTGGAACATGTCCAGAGAAGGGCAACCAAGTTGGTGAGGGGCCTGGAGCACAAGTCTTATGAGGAGCGGCTGAGGGAGCTGGGGCTGTTTAGTCTCAAGAAGAGGAGGCTGAGGGGAGACCTTATCGCTCTCTACAACTACCTGAAAGGGGGTTGTAGTGAGGTGGGTGTTGGTCTCTTCTGTCAGGTGGCTGGTTATAGGATGAGAGGAAATGGCGTCAAGTTGGGGCATGGGAGATTTAGGTTGGATATTAGGAAAAATTTCTTTACTGAGAGGGTTGTCAAACATTGGAATAGGCTGCCCAGGGAAGTGGTTGAGTCACCATCCCTGGAGGTATTCAAAAAGCACTTAGACAAGGTACTCCAGAACATGGTTTAGTGGGCATGGTTGATGGTTGGACTCAATGATCTTGAAGGTCTTTTCCAACCTAAATGATTCTATGGTTCTATGATTCTATGGTAAGGGGGAGTCATGCTTGAACAACTTGATAAACTTCAAGAGGCCTTGCAGAGGGATACAGACAGATCGAAGTATTGGACAATCATTAACGGCACCTGGGATGGTGTAATGCTGGACACAAGTATAAACAGGGAGAGAAGTGGCTGGAAAGCAGCCCTGCAGAAAGGAATCTGGGGGTGCTGGTTGATGGTAAGCTCAATATGAGTCAGCAGTGTGCCTGGGTAGCCAAGAAGACAAACTGCATTCTGAGAGGCATTAAACAAAGCATGACCAGCTCGTCAAAAGAGGTGATTATCCTGCTGTATTAGCGTTGGTGCAGCCTCACCTTTAGTATTGTGTGAAGTTCTTGACCAGATGACTTCCAGAGGTCCCTTCCAACCTCAACCATTCTGTGATTCGATGATTCTGTGAATTTGTTGTGGCCCAGAAGGACACTGAAAGTCATAGACTCAGAGTAAGTGTAGAGAAAAGAATGCATGGGGATGCAGTGTAGAGGTTTTTATTTTTATTCTCTCTCATGCTGAATTTTACTTTTAAAGAAAGATAATTGTTATTCATAGCAGCTAATTTGCATTCATTCTAGTGCGTGTTCCAACCAAACCTTACTTTTGTGTTTAAAAGCCCCGTTCACATTTTTGGCATTGATCTACTGAGGAAAAAAATAAAGATATTTCAAACCTCTAACTGCTTTTGACTGCTATCCCAGTGAACATCATTCAGCAGTAAGCAGCACATGCAGTTTGGGTTGGAAACAGTTAAGATTTATGGCTGTGTTGTTCCTCTTTTCAGTGCTTTTGGGAAGAATGGTAGCTGGTGGAAGAGGGATATTCTGCAAACATGTAGGGATCCAAAATGGATAGAAGACTCCAGGATGGAGGAGATGTTGGTCAAGCAGACTTGTCTTGAATTTGCCCCATAAGTCATGTGTCATCTGGTGTGGATGGAACTTGATCATCAAGAAGTTCAAAACTCCTACCGTCTGCTTTTCTCTTAATCATCACTTCAAAATTGGGGTAATAACCCATAAATACCTGACCTGTGATATGACTGTGACTGTGCAAATGGTCTTGGCTTGGATTACATCCAGATGAGGTGCACACAGGAGATCACAGCAGGCTCTGCTCAAATGTATTTTCCCAACTGCTCTACTGCTCTCACATATTCCTGCCCTTATCCATTGCTTTTACCTCTCCTATCTGACCAGGGCTGTCCCTCATTGTCAGGAGTTTTGTGCTACAAGCTGTTCTAAACTACTGTGGACACTTTACTCCCTTCAGTGGTCCAGAAAAATGCAGGGTGTTTTTTATCTTTTCCAGTTCTGGCCTTACTGATGCAATACATCTAAGGTAATCTGCGCTGGGCCCATGAAGATTAGTGATATCACCTTACCAGCCCTGTTACTTGGTAATCATGGCTGTACCTACTGCTTTGATTCAGGGAAGTGTTAACAAGCAGCTTCCCTGTTGTCACTCTCAGGAACTCTTCAGTGATTCTGCAGTTATTGCTCAGCATAGTATCAAATGTGCTCTCTATCTGAAGGGTAAAGATGAAAGACCCTGGTGTCAGATTGCTCTGTACGGTGTTTGCAGATAAAAGTGGGAGAAGAATGGGGACTAGGGGTAGAACTTCTAAGCCATAAATCTTAGGTATTTGGCAATTGTTAAAAATTTTGGCTGCTGAACACATGCCTCAGTCCTGGTCTTGCAGGCTTAGATCCTCCTAGTGCACATCCCATTGGGTGTGTGATGATCAGCCATTCCTGGGTGGACTTCTAGGATGAGCTAGCTAGGCACTCTGTGGTTTGGCTCCGAGGAAAAATCACTTCAGAAACCCATCCCAACAGGCAGTATGAAAGATACAGCGTCAGGTTTGATTTCTTACACACTCCTTCAGCCTTGCAAGATTTGTCTTTCACATATACACATGCTCTTATGTAGCAGCTCAGTTTCAGGACATAGGAACAGCACCATGGCTGTTAGCTACAATAATGAAATACAATGATACAACCTCATTTTTCCCGTAATTATTTTTGTCTCTGTTGCTTTTCCCTGCAGTCCCTTTTGTCCTGCAGGTTCTACCAGTATATTTCATACTGTCTTTTAAATCCCAGATGAGTGGGCTTTTCCATCCCAACCCTAAAGGGTCTGGGATTCTAACTACGGAAATAACAATACAGCTTAGAGTTTGTCAAGGGAAAAAGCACAAAGACTTTAAAATAAAGGATTTTAAAAACAGATGCTGGAAACAGCACATAACAGAAACTGCAAAATTTAGTGTGTTTAGCTTCCAGGATCAGAGAACCAGACTTGATCCCAGTAGGCATTGGTTGCAGCCTGCTTTTGTTCTACTGGGTTTTGATCTCTGGAAGCTAATGGAAATTAAGTGGGCTGTTTGCTTAGGAAATTGTGCGAGATGTGGACTGGAGAAACTGTGCTTATGAAGTAGGTGACTTAAATATTGAGAGTGTGTGAGGTGGTTGAGTAAGAACCAGGTGCCAGTAAAGACCTTCCCACACATTGTGCTAGGTTTCTCATAACGTACCTCTGCTATCTTCTGGCTTTTGTCCTGTTCAGAGCTACTATGGAAGTAATTGAGTGCAGCTGTAGCTGTCGTTTGGCTCTGGCCCAGGACAATAACAGAACAGTACACCTCCTCTGGGCCAGACCATGTTTGCTTGAGTCTTCTCTTCCCCACTCACATACTTTTAATTTCATAGATCACCCATCTACTTGGCCAAAGATCAGGATCATGTGACCTGGCAGCTGACTTTGACTAGATACCCAAACTGCTTAAACAGAAAATAGAAATGGTCATTGTAGATACTCCAGCTAAATAAGCAACCTTTGTTCTAGGCTATCATGGATCCCAGCTGACATATCCTCTGTCTACGTCAGCTCTGATGATGGTATGTTCTGTCTGTGTGATCCTGTGCCTGGCTGGTGTCCCAGTGAGAATGGAGAAGGGAAGAACTTGTAACTGCTGGATCCAGTATGCTCTCTCCAGACTCTTCCATGACTGGGTCCAGTGCATGGAGGACGAAGACTTTGACAGACCCATGATGAATCATGGGGACCATCAGATGCAGATGGCCCCACTGTTACCTCTGGCAGGCAATTCTTTATGCTTCATGATGGCAGTCACCCATGTAATTACAGGGGTACAGAAAATTTTTTTCAACAGCATGCATCCTTCCTATACAGCACAAAAGGGTCCAAAATACTGAATGTACTAGGCAGAAAAAAATGGCCTCCGTGGAGAAGCCTATCATCTCAGGAAACATCTGGGTATACTTTCTACCTATCTCAAGCTGAAGTATAGCTATATAACTGCTGACACATTAACTGAAATCAGAATAGTAAGTGATGATAACTGAGCAGGAGGGATGTCAGTCCAATCTCTTTTCCCTTCTCCAAGAACTTTTTCTGAGCAGGAAAAATCATGATTCTTGCTGTTTATGCATGTGTGTATCTATATTTTAAATTTAATATGGTCTATGGTGTAACTCCAGTAAAATAAGCCATTGAGGGCTTTGTGTGGAAAGAAACAGGTATGGGGCTATGATTCACCACTTTCCAAGGTGAAACAAGCAAGAAGTAAAAGCCTCCAGGTGTGACAGACACTGGGTCCTGGACCCAGAAAGCTTATTTTGAGAGGGGAAGGGTTTAGGTAGCATAAGGCCAGTTCCCAGTCACTGGCAGAAGAGCAGGGACAGAATTGCCAGCAACACTAGACTGTTTTATTGGCAAGATGCCTAGCAGCTGACTATATGCTTAGAAAATGATAAGAAAATAGAAATTGGTCTCAAAGGCCTTCAAAAATGATCCAAAGTTTGTCCTCAGATGCTCCCTCTTTTCCTCAAAAAGGGCAGCAAACAGGAGGCCCAAAATCTCAAACATCTGCATCTGACTACATTGCAGTCAGGCAGTTGCCAAGCTCTTCACAGTACTTGCAAGATGTCTTTCCAGTATTTATTCAGCCATTATTATCCTCAGTCCATATTAACCCTTCTTCAGAGCCTTCACCTTAGTCAAGCATAGCTGGTCCTTTTAGTCCTATACAAATAAATTAAACAAAACCAGGGTCTCTCCCATGGCCCTGAACACAGAAGATTTGGATAGCTAAAATTTTCCCTCCTGTACAGGCAAAAAAATGGATGGCCTCATACGTGGTTCCTGTGGGCCAGACCCTGGCCAATGGTATTTTCCAAACCTGTGGGAGAAGTTCAGCTGGCTCAGGCCAAAACTACGCAAAGGGGAGTGCTAACAGTTACAACAGCAGGGCAGGACTCAATGCCATGCTATGGTCCTGCAAAGGCAAAATAAACTTAATGCACAGCCATAATGAAGCATACAGAACCTTTGCACGTGCTGGCAATAGGACACCTGTGGAAGAGTCTCCCCCTTGAGCCTTAGCAACTGTTTTGTATCTACCCACCTTCATTCTGGCTCAAGATAAACACGTTGGGATTGGCGATGATGCAAATGAGGCACACATGGCCTTGATCTGGCTCAAATCCTGTGTCTGTCTCCATGATGATAACCATGGTGGTGTAGCTAACGTTTAGTTAAGTGGCAGTGGCAAAGTCTGAGGCAGTGGGCCAATGTACAGACACAATGCATGGCAGGACCACAGCTACAGATGGAAACCAAAGACAAAGGGAAATATAGGGCCCTGTGCCTGCATATAAAAGATGCAAGACTGCTTCCAAGGACAATGACTCTGTGGGTAAGCAGGCAGAAATGGAGCAAGAAGGGGCTGTGAGAAGGCTTACAGCCTATCTGTAGGAGGTTCACTAGCTGTGGGAGATCTGGCATGGTCAGACAGTCCTGACTTAGCATAAAGTTAGCTGGCACAAAGTTAGCTCATCAACATTTTTTGAGTACTATAAACTTACATCTCTGGCTCAAGTATAAGTTTATCAGCACTCTGCATTATGTAGTGGGAGTGTTCTTATTCCAGCGGAGTCTGGATTTAATCTACAGCCAAACCATAGACATAGCCAGTGAGAGCTGTAACCGAACAAGAAAATGGGTAAGTGCACTAATGGTGAAAATTCAGGAAAAAAGAAGTCATTACAGCATGGGGGAACAAACTGGCAAATATAAGTGCTGAGCAGAGAAATGAAAAGTATCCAAAATACCGTGTGATTACAGAGGCATGATGTTTTACACAGCATATACAATTCCTATGGATATCAAGTGCAGAGCATGCTGTGACAAATGTTTTGCAAATGGCCCAGTGGAAGTTGAAATATACAGCCTTCACAGTAGGAAAGACAAGTAAAAAACACAGCGAATGAGCTTGTGACATGCTCCCTGTGATCCTTAATGTTCATGTATCACACCAGTAATTTCCTGCAGGCCAGAGAAACATCAGTGTTGTTAATTTTACTGGAAGTTTCTGCTGCCTTCCTTCAGTGTCACTTCGTTATTACTGGGCCACGCAACTAAGCAGAGGACTCACTCTGATGCCATCTGAATCCTCTCAAGGATATTTTTGAGAACTAAAGTGTATGAAAAGTGCCCTATTCCTCAGTTTATATATCCACTTTTTCCTTTAGGTAAGCAACATCTTATTGTTATTAGTATGTCTTAGCCCACACTTAAATCAAACCATGTAAAGACAAGTAGAAGTTACCAGTATTCATAACATCCCAGATAGACAACACAGTTATTAGTTTTTATAAAGATGTAGCCAAAGAAATAAAAGAAAAACCAATCTCATGTACTCATACTATGTTTATGTGAGGAAGGTGTTGCTCTGCCTCATTCAGGTGACTCCTAGTTCTAAGCAGGCACTAGTTCCAGCCCTTGGGTGCCTCTTAAATGTCACTTCATACAATCATAGAATCACAGAACCATAGAATAGTTTGGGTTGGAAGGGACCTTTAAAGGTCATCTAGTCCAACCCCCCTGCAATGAGCAGGGACATCTTCAACTAGATCAGGTTGCTCAGAGCTCCGTCCAACCTGACCTTGAATGTTTCCAAGGACGGGGCATTGTCACGACCCAGACTGGACAGACCAGGGAGTCGTGTTTAATTCGAAATTCCCTCGGGCTAAATTAAAGTGAAACGACACCAAATGATCAGTTAAAGATTTTATTCATGACAGAAGTAAACTGAACTGGGGAGGCGTGGTAGTAGCTGGCAGGGTTTCTCACAACAGGAACTGGCATAGGACTACTTCTGTAAACTGTGTAACCCAGGATAACCATATGCATCAATTCAGGGAATAAGGAGATCCCTCCCTTTGAATCAAGAGGTTCAGAGCAGACCCCCTTGCTTTCTAGACTCCTCCTCAGAGAAGGGCTCAGGCGCGGCTAGATCCACTCTTAGTCTCAGACTTGGTCAACGGTTTATGTCTTGAAATGGATGAGGTGTAGAGACTGTGAAAAAGCAAAAGGAAACAGAGAAGGCAGAGAGAGGAAAAGGAAGAGAGAAAGATTTCACCGGCCCTGGGTCCAGCGTTGGTTCAGTCAGCTGAGGGTCCGGTTCTGGTGGGTTTGCACACCTGGGGCTTCAGTTTGTGTCCTTATATCATCCTTGCCCCTCCTTCGGGCGGGCACCCGAACTTGTCAGGTTAATGAGCAGTTTGTGAGCCTTTGGGCTTGGGGGTCGTTTGTGGAGTAACTTCTCCTTCCCTGCAGACACGGCCATTGTTTAATCTTTGTAACAGAACAGCTTATGAGAACAGGGAGCTGCGCACCTTCCAGCATGCCCTCCCCCACCTGTTACTGATGTCTGAGCTGATGGGCTTTTCACCTTGGTTCCTTGCTGTGCAGGGTTTGTCTTTAAGCAGAACTTGCCCCACTACAATGTTTGAGACATTAACTCTTTCAGTCTCTCACAGGCATCTACCACCTCTCTGGGCAATCTGTTCCAGTGTATCAGCACCCTCATTGTAAAAAATGTCTCCCTTCTATTTAGTCTAAATCTACCCTCTTTTAGTATAAAACCACTACCACTTGTCCTATCGCAACAACCCCTACTAAAAAGTCTGTCCCCATCTTTCTTATAAGCCCCCTTGAAGTATTGAAAGGACACAAAAAGGTCTCCCAGGAGCTTTCTCTTCTCCAGGCTGAACAACCCCAGCGCTCTCAGCCTTTTTTCATAGGAGAGGTGTTCCAGCCCTCTGATAATTTTTGTGGCCCTCCTCTGGACCTGCTCCAACAGGTCCATGTCTTTCCTGTGCTGAGGACCCCAGAGGTGGACACAGTACTCCACGTGAGGTCTCACTAGAGCGGAGCAGAGGGGCAGAATCACCTGCCTCGACCTGTTGGCCATGGTTCTTTTGATGCGGCCCAGGATACGGTTGGCCTTCTGGGCTGCAAGCGCACATTGTCGGCTCATGTCCAGCTTTTCATCCACCAGTACGCCTAAATCCTTCTCCACAGGGCTGCTCTAATTCCTTCATTCACCAGCCAGTATTGATACTGGGGGTTGCCCTGACCCAGGTGCAGGACCTTGCACTTGTCCTTGTTGAACCTCATGAAGTTCACATGGGCCCATTTCTCAAGCTTGTCCGGGTCCCTCTGGATAGCATCCCATCACTCAGACATGTCAACGGCACCACTCAGCTTGGTGTGGTCTGCAAACTTGCTGAGAGTGCACTCAATCCCACTATGTTATTGATGAAGATATTAAACAGTACTTGTCCCAATATGGACCCCTGGGGGACTCCACTTGTCACTGATCTGCATCTGGACATTGAGCCATTGACCACTACCCTCTGGATGTGACCAACCAATTCCTCATCCACTGAACAGTCCATGCATCAAATCCATATCTCTCCAATTTAGAGAGAAGGATGTTGTTGGGGACCATGTCAAAGGCCTTCCAGAAGTCCAGATAGTTGACAAGAAGACACCTGGAGAGACACTTGCAGGAGCTTCCAGCAGAGAACTCACTTGTAAGAGAGCTTCCCTACAGCAACTTCCATCATCTCCCAAATTCAGGCACAACCTGCAGGATTTATCTTCAGATAATCTCAGATTGCACCAGCATTTTTGCTGGGCAGGGTATGTTAACCCTTGCAGACAAACTCCCTTTAAATTCCTAGAGGACTCAAGCAAATCTTTCATCCTAATTTTCATTCTGTTCTTTTCTTACTTATGAGATACAGTTTGATTGCGCTTGTCTGTTAATTAGAAGATTGTTTCATGTTCTTGGACTATTACACTGCCAGTGATCTAGAAAATAAAGCAGTCCACAATTTCATTACAGTAGAACTCTTCCCTGTTTGGTGGCTCACTGGCATGTTTCAATGTGAACTGTCTTACACTGGATCTCCTATATAGATTTCTGTGGTTTAGAATGAATATGTACCATAAACATCTAATTATCATAAATGTATGTTGCAGTTATTGGCTTGAATGGGACAGGAGGTCATGGTGATTGCCATTGCTACTTAGATAAGATGGATGAAAACAAAGAGGTAATGACAAAGAACATCACACTACACTTTTTCAGTAAAGAAAGAACAAATACAAATTTATAATCTCCACCGTCCTTTTGTACTGATTGACCTCTTTTCACATCTTAGACAATTCCTCTACAAGTAGCCTGCTGTCATAACAAGTTCAGATCATCTGAGAAAAATTAATCTACCACATTTCTTTGGAAAATATTCTTGACTTCAAAGGATTTGTAAGCTAGTCTCAAACTTGGTCATGTTGAATATGACATAGTTGTATGGTGAATGTTACCACCTTCCAAGTATTGAAACAATTCTGTTTTTATTTAGCAGATGTTTCAAGGCAACTACAGGAAGGGAGTCTGGAATTCACCTACCTTTTGATAGACTTTATCTGTTTAGAAATGGCACTTCCTAGAAAAGCAACTCATGCAGTGGAAAAGTAGTTAAGAATATATACATGTAGGACATAATATGACATATTACAATTACAGTACAGAAGACAACATGAAATTTGCCCATGGCACAAAGTCAATGAGCATGGAGCAGCATATTGTACAGGAAGAGTAATGTAAGCTCAAGGACTAGATTAATGGAAATGGGGTAAAGATCTATAACACAATGTGCAAGAATCAACAGCAATTTAACAAAGGTTGAAGACTGAAAGTTTCATTGAGGTTAATATTTCTGGATTTAGCCTGAAAAAATCAGTTAAAACTTTTCTTGAAAAATAAGTTGATACGGTCATAGAGAGGACTATGCAGTACTGATATCACTGATTCATCTGTCTAGTTGCTAGATGATAACTAATTTAAGTTTTTAGATTGTTTAAAGCAATAGGTTTTTTGTTTTTTCCTTGAATATAATGTTATCTCAAACAATAGTATTTTGGATACTGTAATAGAGACATATTCAATATTATAGTATTATAGTTGTCATGCTTTAAAGAGATAAGTAAGACAAAGTTTGGAGACATAATGTCTACTGCCAGACTAACTGGCAGAGTTGGAAAAAGCAAGCAAATCTTCCGCTAGACTGCTTTTCCTTGGACATAAGAAATGCTTGTGTGCCTGAAAACCTGCGTATTTTCTGTGCTATATAAGTTTAAGAGCAGATAGTTGAATGACTGGTAAATAAGCCAAAATAAAATACAAAGTGTAGGATACCAGATAGATTGCTGAGTATATGGAAAGAAAGAGGAAACAATCAACATAATCATAAAGAAGACTTGTAGAAACATTTATTTTTTTCTGTACTTTAAGGGAGATTATATGTGCTAAATATAAGCCTGCAAACAAACATTTTTCATGGTTTAGTTTCATGATGTTACATGTGAAAATATCCATGCTATGCCACATTGTTGTATATTGTGAATTATGCAAAATGATTTTAATAATTATTTGAAAACAAAAGTGTTTCAGATTAGGAAAGGGAATCAAGAGTTATTAACTTCAGTAGAGAAATTTGATTCAGATTTCATTACATGAAAATAAAACAGTAAAAGGGTGAAACTAGGCACTGGAAAAATAATATTTACTTTTTCCTGTCATAGAAACAGCTATGAAAATCACCTGCTATTGCAGGACTCCATGAGCTAATAGACGAAACTTTTCACAATTATTTTCAACTGTGATGTCAATCCTCAAGAGTACACTGACGTTTTCCTGATGAAATTGCCTCACAAACAGTACCAAATTTAATTGAGTTATTGGCATGTTTATTGACACAAGCATCAAATGCCTTTGTCTACATGAATTGGCTGGTCCAAACATTCCCAACCTGTCTGTTTCCTTGAGTATAAATCAGACACAATTTATCTCATGTCTAACCTTTACAGTGTCAGATAAAATTGACAGGTGCCATGACACTCACAATAACATGCAGATGGCAACTGTACGGTTGCAGTGTTTTAGTCCATTTTGAATTCCTGGCTACAAAGGCCATTGAGATGGAGGCCAGCGACAGGCCTGGGTGCTTCGGCAGGACTGTGGCAGGCACGGCATGCTCGCTGTGCTGAGTTGTAGATGACTGGTGTTAACACCTGGGAGAACAGCAGTGCCTGCTTGTTGCCACCAAATATTTTAAAATCTCCAGTGGATTTACTGGGAGGATGAGAGGTATAAGCTGAACACTGCTGGTGACTGTTGGAGAGGCTAAGGTGCCTCTGTATGCTTGTCCAGTCAACATCATAACTGCTTCCAGACCAATAAACACATATAAAAACCCTTATCATAATATGATAACTATTTAATGTTTGTGGCTTAAACTACCCGTAGATGTGCAGTGAAATTAAAACTGGGTGGAATAGCCTTGGGCTCTGCGATGCCTCCAGATAAAGTCAATGGTATCTTAATCAACATTTTGGTGTGAGAAAAAGTGGAAAACAAAACTCCAGCAATGTCCAGGGCTGAATGAGTGCCACCACCCTTCCCTGTAACTTACTAAGTGCCTTCATCTCTGGCTGCTTGTCCTTTTTGCTTAAGTTCCACAGGGAAGATCTTGGGAAATGTTCCTTAGAAAGAAACTCAGGGGTAGGCTTTGTAGTATCCCTGTACTGAGCTGTTACTGAGCTACGTAGGTGAGCTACAAATCCACCTATAATACTTTTAAAACCCAGTAATCTTTACTGATTAGTGAGAAGCACTTATCTTCTAATGACCCACTGATTATTATTTGATCTCCAGCTTGCTTGGTGTTTATTAATGTAAAAAAAACCACCCATGACCACACTCTTGAGATAAAAAGTTGTTTCCTAAAAAGTGTGCATTACCACAGAATAATTATTTTATTATTATTATTTTGCATCCTTCCTAGCCAATACATTAATTTTAGGCATACACTGACCTCACTTGAGCTATATCACTGTAAACTGAGGTCATACAGGCCCTTTGTCTTCAGAATTCAGGTAGTATATCACTGCTAATATTGTGATGGATATACACACACATATATGTACATTTATACATTCATAATTCCAATGCATACACGAAATCATGGTTCATTCTATTTGATTACCCTCTGTACTTGAACTTGCCTGAAATCATAAATAAGTTCTCAAGCACAATAAAAATTCTATGTATCCCTTCAGTAAAGAGCGTTATATTTAAGTATATTACAATATATTTTTTTCCCAGAAATATTGCTAGCTAGTGTGTTTTCCTAATGTTTCTCAAAATAAGGGAAAATTAGTTTATTTTTTCATAATAGCTACTTTTCCACCGGGAAATTTGTTCTTTGTTCCTTTGACTTTCCTAAAAGAAATGAAGGCACAAAGCCATACATTATACCCAGATTTCTAAACAGTTTCAATTTCTAAGCTTTAAATTACCATAAAGTCATTTGATCCATCTATATTTCAAACACTTATAATTAGAGAGATTTATATTTACATCTGGCACTATGACAGAGTTGTAACTAGCCTCTTTTGGATACCATTGCCTAGACCCTATCACATCTGACACTGCACTGGTAATGTAGAGGACTGGAGAATGCTATTAGTGAGCCATACTCCAGAGACAGACAGTTATAAATGGTACTTGGTATCAGAGTTAAGAAAATACTTGTGTTATGTACTTAACAGATTTCCCGGGATTGTGTGGAAAGGAAAGCTATACATCTGTTGCAGAAAGAAGGCATTAAATAATGTCTTCCATTAGGAAAGGTCTATTCTGTGTATATAGTTCCCACATTTCATGTCAGAACAGAGTTTGAAACAAGGTTGAGATGTTTTTGCATTATCAAAATGCAAAATATATAAGGTAATAATTTTAGTTTCAGATATGCCCACATGGTTATCTGAGTTTACTGGAGTTCTAAACTCATAAAATTACACTTTTAATATTACACATAATAGCTACAGTTGCGTATATCAGGAATCAGACCTTCCCAAATCTTGTGGTGCAGCTGTGTGTTTCCTGAATTGCATTTGGGCACGGGAGAAGAGGCTGTGGTCAGGCTGTGGTCTCAGCACACCTGCTTTGGCAGGCTCTGAGAGCATACCTTGCAGCAATAACAAGTGCTCCCTCATTCTTCCCCCTCCACTGCGGGAAGATAGAACAGGAAAAATTGTTACAGAGAGTTTGAGTTCATGTCTAGCGTTCCCTATAGGGAACATCTATGTGGTGCTCACAAGAGTACAGAGTCACCCTCACAGAGCTTATGGAAGACAAAGAGTTATCCATATGCACCTGAAGCACATGGAGCAGTTGGTTCACTCTGAAATCCAGGTGGAAGCAACTGAGTACTAGCATGAAAAGAATTTAATGGTCTGGAGAAAAGTATAGGTTGTTGTTCTTTCTTCTGAAGAGGACAGCCAGTCAAAAAAAAAAAAAATCTCCATTTTTTTTTTAAGAAAGGTAACTATGAGTAAATGACAGAAGAAGAGTTAGATTTTTTTTTTTTAAATAGTTGGCATTGGTCCAAATCTCCAGAAAAGCAACCCTGGAAGGTTGGCAGTTTTTGTGATAGAATACAGGCACCCTGGGAAAAAAGTAAGATTTTTGGGAATAATCTGAATTCAGGCTGCAGTGATTTTTCTGTTTTCTTAAAGTTCTTTTGAAAGACTGCAGGAAGATGCATGGTTCTTTACAAAATTGAACTGAACAGGAGTCTAGGAGGGCTGAAGAAGGAAATATCAAAGATGGTCTGATATGAGACAGTTGGAAGAAGGTGCTACATTTTATACTTGAAATCTCTGTGTACTAGTGATCAGTTAAAATTCCGACACTGATTGAAGCAAATATTTATTAGCTTCCTTGCTTTTGAGTATTTACTGAACAGTAACTGATATTACAATAAAGGATCTAAGAAAAATGAGCTCTTCAGCTTATAATAAAGATTCATCCAGATGAAGTGTCCAAAAACTGTATAAATGCAGATGGTGAGTGAAGAGAATACTGCTTTGTTCTGGGGACAAAAGCAATATTGCAAGCAAAAAGGGTTTGCTCTCTGTCTAACAAATGCTTCATTCTGACGGACTTAATCTTGATGGTTTTCAGCTGCTGTAGGCAGAGGAAGCTAGCTGTAAAATTGCATTATGAAAATTCTGAAGATGTTGCACTCCACATAAGTTTTAACATGAAAAAAAGGAAATTTTAAATGGTAAGATGAATGGGCTGTCAGTCTGAAAGCACAGGGAAAGCTAAATTTAAAAGTTGGACACAGTTGTGCAAGACAGTGTTATGCCAAAAACTGTAATATTAGCACTGAAAGGAGAGCCACAGGCAGCAGAGGGTAAGGTGGTAAACTTCAGCCTTATGATAGTGAACTTATCCCCGCTAAGGGAGTTTGTGAACTAAATTCATAGAGAAACAACCTACTGGAAAGGATTCAATTTGTAATTGGACCAGATGAAAAAGTATCCATTATAGGATTAAAAAGAGGTCATGCTATGGTGTTGCTGAGTTGGTTGCCTCACTATTCTGTTCTGGGTCCATCTTAGGACATCCTGAGAGGTTGGTGAAAGTGAATATGTAAACAGCAGATACTGTTTATGATTACCTTTCCTAGTTTACCAGCATTTGAATAGTGAAAGCCTTCTCATCCCAGTAGACACACACTGGACTTTAAATTGCTTGTGGTACCAAGAATGTGATAAGTCTTCAATTTATTCATGCTCATATAGTACTTCTTATCCTTAAAACCTCATTCCTGCCTGGACCTGCTGCACAGACAAATTGCTCTATTCAGTGCTACAAACCTCCTGAGTCTTCCTATCTGGAGTCCTAGAGCAGCACCTGATTGGAGAAGAACAGAAATTGAAACTATGCTTTTCTATGCACCAATTAAAAAATAAACTTATGTTTCTTTTGCTTCAAACTTGTCATGATCTGTCTTTCTTTCAAGACCAAAAGTCTTTAAGCAAAGTATAGCCACTTACTGGCGTGGAGAGAGAAATTGTGTGTAGCTGTTATCTCCTGCTGAATTTGGGCTATAGTTTATGTCTTCCATTATCTGCACAGTAATAACAAAATTTGTTTCTGAAAACGTATATGTTGTCTATTCTAAATATTGCTACTTGGTTTATTAGAGAGTTTGTTGTTTTCTTCTAATAAGGAACATTTATAAGTGAGGAAAAAGCCTTCTGATTATTTACTTTCTTGAGGCCCTGGCATAAAAGGCATAGGGTCCTCATTGCTGCTACAATTGTAGAATGGCCAGAAGATCATAATAGTGTGTCACAAGAAAATGTTTTTAGTGAGATATTAGGCAGAGGTCTGGTGTATTTCTAAACTATATGTCAGGCCTTGAAAGTTTTCAATTGGTTTGTCTCCAGTTTAGTAGAGTGAAAATCTCCATGGTAAAGGGTTATCACAAACGTACCAAAGCGGTGGAACTCAGAGGAGCAATACTCATACTGAGCACTTACATGTAGACCTCAAAGAGCTTTTAATCATTGGATGCTTAACTAATTTGCAGCAGATATCTTAGCTAACAATTATAGCCTGTCTTTAATTCCCAAAGTATTCATGTGCAGACTGTAACTCTCTCAAACTGTTCAGTCACTCAAAGCTCTTACAAGCTCTTACAAGTATCTCTTTAAGGAATACTTTCCCACTGTTATGTTTCACTCCTTAAAAATAATTCACACACCAATTTCTGCATTTATTTTGATATAATCTAGTAACTATTTAGCACTTATTGTATTATTTAAAAACATAATGCATATGTATGATAACATAACCTTAATGGAAGATCTATTTATGATATGCTGTCCTATTCAGTAAAATAATATATTATTAATTGAGTAGTAAAAGTTCAAATTTTAATGTAATTATTTTAAATAATGCTATAGTATTTGAAATTATATACTAAGATATCATTGCCACTGGCTCTGTTAGTAATGGAAAGTCAGAAATATCTTCTTTGACCATATATATGCTATATCTTTAACAATTTAAATGAATTAAAAGAATAAAATAAAGAAATTACTCTTTATATGAAGAAAATGTTTCTGCCCTTAGGGTATTAAATATTAGTTCTGGAATTCTGACACAGGAATGTCCTTTCACCAAAAGCCTCAATAAAGAAAGAAAGTAAGAAAAAGCTGGACTGTTAGCTTCTAAAGGAACCGCACAAAGAGAAAACAGTGTTTGCTGGCGGTTCTGAAATGAAGGAATTGCACACTCAAAACTGGGTGCTAGCTCATTTAGGATGTACCATCTATATGTTACTAGATGACTTGTGGGTGGGGGTCACAAGGGGTCTGTAGCACCATTTGAGATTTGATCTTCACTGAAGGCTACTTTTTAAATGATGCGAAAGCCTTCTCCTGCCTCCCGAGGGAAGTGTCCAGTAAGGAGCTGCACATCACAGAAATCACAAGCAATGACCTGTGCTTTCTCGGAGATGCAAAACCAAAGTATTTATATTTATACCTACATTATATGTATAGATATGTAAGTCTATCTATAAAATAATATTATATATCTTATCCTATTTAATTTTTATATATATGTTTGCATATGTATGTGTATATTTTTATATATATCTTTATATATGCATAAACCACACATACACTTATATATGTATAACCAGATCACATAGCAGTAACTTCTCAGACCAAATGTTTGAAAGTATGTAATTAGAGAAGACAGTTTTGATGTTTGCCTTTGGATGTTTTAAAAAAATACAATTGGTACTTACTTCCCTTCCTTTCAAATACAGAAATTTCTCTGTTGATCCAGGTGTTCACTTCTACCTTCCTAACAGAGAAACCAAAAAACAAAGCGACTACAGCCATATGCAAATAATCAAAGCTCTTTGCCAAGTAATTACATCATTCATTACACAAAATGTCCCTGGTTTAAACATAAGGGTGACATTTAAAGTGAAATTATTACGGAACTTTTTTTTGGTCACGTAGTTTCTCGGGGCTACTCTATAAATTCATAGAGTTATTTCAAAGAAGTCTTTTTGTCTGTGGTCTTCTGACAAAATGTTACATGTAAACTTTATAACTGTTAGAAAAGCATATGAAAACTGGAAATTTGCAATTTAAATCTTCTAACACTTAACATCTTCTTTCCTTTTTTAAAAAACAATTTTATAGAGAGATTAAATGCTCATAATTTTGTTTTCCTATAAATATTTTTCATATAGCGCTATTAAAGAATCAACTTTTAAAGTATGTTAGTATGTTAAACATGTTACCAATGTTTAATGTAGCCTGGCCATCATAAATATATAAGTAGGAAGATTTAACGTGAAATGCAAGTAGTAAATTTATATATCGGTGCTTTGCAAGGCTTACAGTTAATGAGAAGGAGATACATTTTTAAAACCTCTCCATAATTTCTTTTGATGGGACAGCTGTGTGCTGCACATACTGCAACCCGGGTGAATCCATTCTTGCATTGTCCTGTACAATAGAGCTATTTGACACAACAAAAACATGGTAATATTGAGGATTTAAGAAACCATATACAAATTATGTGGAATTGAAAAACCGTTTTATAAATAATTCCTTTTCTGCTTTTCAGCTTTTCTTTCTGTATTTCAGATTTGGTTTTTTAATAGCTTTCATTATTTCTTGAACTTCTAAAATAGATTTGTTCATGTTTCTCAGCATGATGGACTGTGCTGTTTTAGGCTGCAAGCAGTAAACACATTTAAATAATAATTACCTCCTTTTTCTATTTTTCAGACTCTGTATAGGGTGACTTGATCACTGAAGTAAGGTAAATGCACAGAACTAAGTGTCAGAAGAGCTGTAGGCTACAGCGTGTCCTCTCAGTAGAGCTTTACCTTCTTTACCAGTCCCTCACACTAGCAAATTGTTGTCTACTTGCCCTTCTAAATTACTACTAGAACTTTGAAATCACTTATGTCTGACTTTGTGGCAAAGATGGCAGTCCTTTTAGTACTCTTTCTTCCTGGGAAAGGGAAAAACCTCTAGAGTGTACTAAAGTACTGAGAGAGAGAATGAGTCGGGCGAAAGTGATTAGAGAACTTAATAAATGTTTTCAGAAGTAAAATGGATGGGAAAGCATTTACAATTGCTCTTTAGCAATACTGCATTGTAATTAAAATTGAGAATGTATGGAATATAATAATAAATGGCAAAAATTGCAAAAATATAAACCCCTTTTTTTACAGAAACTAACTAATACTGTCTGGTAGTGAAGGACAGGCTGGATTACTTAATCTTTGCTTGAAAAAATATGGCTAAAAGTAGCTTGAGTAATGCCATTTCTTCAGTGGAAGAAATTATAAGTGGGCATTGCATGGGTTGTAGGTCCTGGTTCCCTACACTAACAAGAAACAGCTATTTTGGTACTTGGAATGCTTTGCATAATAAACATATTGGCATAGACTGATTCACAATCACAGCCTTCAGTCACTCACTTCCTTACTAGTTCTGCTTGTGTTTGTGATGTCTTTGGTGGTGCAGATTTACACTGGCACTAGCACCATTGTTTACTCAAGCATTTCAGTTAGTTTCAAAGCTACCAGGTCATAAATATCTACATGTAGTTCACACTGTTTCTGCTTTTGCTTTCAGTGGCTATTCATGTTGCATTTTTCACCTGATATGAAATAGAAACCAGTGCAAATAAAGGATTTTTGCATCTTTGTGCAAACTGCAAGAATAAAGATGTCACAGCAGAAGCCTGTACAAATGTGCATGAATGCTGTCTTTCTAAAATTGTCAGGATGTTGAGAATTCTCTGTTGTCGTTCAACCACTTTAAGCCATTCTGAAGGAATCGGTTCATTTAGGCCATTTGCTTTTGTTTTCAACCATCCTGCAGTTGCTATCTCTTTCCTTGTGACCTGTGTAGGCGTATGGCAATGCAGAGCTAGAGCTTGAGATCTTTCTTTCTTTAAGAGGGAGACGACTGCATGTGTCTGTTTGTCACACACCACAGTAATACGGGCACTGAGTTTTGAGCACATTGAAATGCTAATGCTGCTACATATAGTTTAATATTACATATAGGTCAGCATTATGTGTAAAGGGGCAAATGACATTTCTCCAAGGACAGATAATATTATTTATAACAGCATTCTTGCACTTTTCAGTGATAGTATCAATTGTTTACAGCTGACTGAAACAAGAAGTTGAGTTGGACTGATAAGGGATTGAGGCTTGGGTCCAAGCCCAGATCCTTTTACCAAGGCTGCAGTAGAGTGTGTTGTAAGACTGTGTAGCCAGGGAGTTGCTGAAAAAGTAGCATAAGTATTTTTAGGTAGAAACCTGGTTCCACGGCAAAATTTTCATTAACATTAATGATTTCAAGATTTCCTCCCTAGTGTGAGGCTGATACATCATTTATACAGGGCATTTTTAAAATAAAAGCCTTTGCTAATGCTGGAAATATGACATCGCCTGGACTGAGTGAAAGGCTTCATTTTATTTTCATTTATGAAGATTGTGTCTGTTAAGACAGCCTCTAATGGTGAAATCACATTCTGGTATAATGATTTTGTTGACCTTTTAGACAATTTTCTGCTTTAAACATTGTGGAGGGGACAGTAGCTGAAATACTTTTCTTAATGAAACATGCAGTAGCGTGAAAATAATTGATCTCAAAGTGGGAAGCTTTCCTGTTAGAGAATTTCATAAGTAAAAGCTCAATCAATGGTATTTCTTAGTTGGCAATCACATGTAGATTGGCAAAAATGTCAGTGAGCTGGAAGTGGTAACCTGAATGTAAATCTCTATCTCTTTTGTAACTTTGTTTAGGCAACGACAGAAAATTAGAGAGAAGATGCAGAAAAAGAAGAGGATTCATTTCTTATGTACTCTGCAGGACATAAAAAAGGACCTGTTTTTACTAGTGATCTACCAGTGATAGCTGCTGATATACAGAAATTGGCCTCACTTACCGCGTTTATTTAAGGGAGGGGTGATCAGAGCGTGGCACCACTGCCCCGTGCCCCGGCTGCCCTGTGCTCCACGCGCTCTCTTTCGCTGTTGTAGCCAAACCCCCAAAGCAGTTGCATTTACAGACAGGGGAAGCAGTTACCCTGACTACAAAAACTACGGACTATATGGAACGTCTCAAAACACGATCACGAAAACTTTGATTTTACTTGATTACTTTTCTTGTAAAATGCGGTTTGTGTTTTTTTTTTTCCACACCAGTGACGTAAATTCTCCGCTTTTTTTGGCCGCTACTGTCTCCAGGTGTGTGTTCACTCCTTGCAAAGACAGGAATAGATTTTTTTTTTTTTTTTTTTTGGTCCCCTTCTCTCTTCTCTTCCCGCCCCGGGACGGACGCGGCGGCGGGCGCGGTGCGGCGCGAGGGCCAGCAGGGGGGGCCACACACCGCGCCGCCGGCGCGGGGACGGCTCCTGCGGCACCAGCGGCGCGGGAAACCCGCCGGAGGGGCTGGCTGCATAGGCAGCGGGTAGGGGAGAACTGTCTCCAGAGGTGCACCGGCAGCTAGTCAGTAGTGGAAACTGCTTCCCCAGTGGGAAAGAGCCGTTCTGTCACTGTCCTTCCAATATCGCTAGAATAAACAAACAAGCAAAAAACCCCAACCTTTTTGGATCAATATTTAAGCAGAAAAAAAAAACCAAACCCAAACCATTTTCCTGCATTTAAAACATACCTATTTTGAGCATATAGCAAAAAGATACTGATAATTCTAATGACAGTACTGCTGGGATCAGGCTGACTTCTGACAATCTGGTCTTTGCTCCACTGCAGTGATTAGGATTTCCTTTGTTTTGAAACATATTCAAAAGGTCTGTACTGATAAGTGCATGAGAACTGAAACTCTCTCAACTAATGTTTTTTTGAAGTAGCCCCTCCTACAAGCATGAATATTCTAGAGGGGATTTAATTTTCAGTTATTTCTTCAAGAGTAAAATGTAAACGTGCCTCCACTGCATCAGTTAAATCTTACATGAACACGAAAGATATTGTATGAGCAACTTGTTCAATTTTGTATCCGCTTAAATGCAGTTTACCCACCTTTACCTTTTTTTTTGCAACAAAACTAATGACTTTTTTAACTAGTAGCAGGATCTGTATAGTAGGTAAAAGCAGTCCTAGGTGATCCTTGTCCTTTTCTTTTGTTGCTACCACAGTAAAATCATTCTTGTTAAATCAGACCTGTGCCTGAATGTAGAGCAGCAGCATGAAGCTGAAGTGCTAAACAATGGACTGCAGTGTTCTGTTATTGGATTTCTCTTTTTGTATAGATTCAAACAATGATTTTCCCATCATAATCAATTTAGCTCAAATCTTCTGTGTTTATTCCTTAGACAAGCATTAAGGTAGACTCATATACTACAGAGAGTGCATATGCTTTGTTTCTAGGACCAGCTGCCCACGAGTGTCATATTCTCACTTCCCTTCCCTTCTTCCCTTTTTGCAAAAGAAGGGTGGGAGTGATTTAACATTAATTAGAATTGCTTTACTATAAGATTCATCAGTGCATAGGTGTGCTCATAGTACACAGGCAGCATACTTCCAGTTACCCTTTTCTGCACTTATTTCCCACACCAGTGGGAAATTTAGACATGGATCTCACTCCAACTTCCCAGTAGCTTCCTGACCTCCAGTTTCACCTCTCTAACACCTTTTTTTTTTTTTTAGCTCATCTGAGGGAGTATTTTTAAAGTGAAACAACTCATTTGAACTGCAGATTATGTATATGAAAGCATATTAGTTGATTATAACTGTACTTTTTGCAAAACTATGGCCTGGTTATATTTCCTTTCTCTTACTTGCTTCTTTCTCCTTTCTTATGGGATGCTCATCACAATGCCATCAGAATGTTGTCTAGATTGGGGTATCATAATACTTACCTCTTGCCTCTGGCAAGTATAAGCAGCATTTCTACAGGGCTTTTGACAAAAACATAGATTTAAAAGCATAACCAAAAAAAAAAGCGCATGCATGCATTTACCTTGCTTAAATACTTTGCAAAGGAATGCTCCTTCCATCTGGAATGATAAACTTGTGAAGGTACTTTACATCCAAAGTCTTCGGCTGAACTGAAAACCCAGCAAACAACCAATATCTTTCCCTGAAAAGATGGCCTTTATTCTTTTGAGCTCCCTTGTACTGGAAGACATTTATCAGCCATGAGATTTAGAAGATCATTTAGATATCTTGGGCTAAGTTCATGCAACACATTAGTCAAATGGATCAAGACCTTGAACGTGGCATGAAATTTTGTCAGTGTGCAGAGGAAGATCAGATTGCTTGCAGCAGCCTGTGCTGCCAAGGCATTCTACAGCATTTAGTAAAGCTTGAGCTTCAAACTTCCTGCTCAAGCACCTTGCATCAGTATGGTTTGGCTGAAAAGTGACTAAGAGCAGATCACTAGCTGTCTGGATGCCATATGGTTGTCTTTCTGTAAATTATGTGGATTACAGTCTGAATTGAGTCTTTCACGTGTCAACAAAGGAGAATGCACTGTGCAGCTGAACTCTTCCCATCAGTACTGATTTGTCTTCCTACTGCGTTCAACTATTCTTTGTTTTGTCTGATCTCTGATGCAACAGTGATGCCTCTTGACGTCTTTTCATGATATTGCCAGCTGAATGGATCAATCATGTAGTAATTGAAAACAGATTATAAAAAGCATTAGAGAAAGAACTGTTTCTTTTTAAGACTCTATAAGTTAATAGACCTAGCAGTGGAGATGTTGTTTCCTACCTCTTCTGATGGGACGCATTCTCCTCAAGAACAACTCTCATTACGTTAGCTGCTTGGTCAGAAGTTAGGGACTTCTGCTACTTCTCAAGTGAGACATCAGTAACGCATGATCATCAGTGTCTATTGCTAAAGAGAAGTCCAGGAGGATAAGAAGGGATCATTACATTATTTCCAATGATTGATGATACTGATGGCAACTCTCCTCATTGGTATAGTCTTAGCAACCAACCTCAAGTCTTACCAACCAGCCTCAGTCTTGATACTGACAGGTCACCTCTCTTTGCTAGGTGAGTTGGTTTCCCTTTATCTAGATTCTCTAAGGGTCTATTGGGGATAACAGGTATGATATACTGGGTGTTGAGGAATGATGTAGCCAGGGTTGATCCTGACCATGTCAGTCAAACAGTAGTGTACTTGGAGGAGGGTAGGCAGAGGAGATGCCCTATCTGAATGATTCACTGCCTATTTTGGTAATACCATGAGAGCTGCTGTTTGTCACTCGCTCATGCACCAGCAAGCATTTGGGTAACTGAATAGGGAATGGGTCAAGACATTGTTAGGATGTTGAAAACTTGAGTGAATGTGCTGACATTGGGGAGTACTGGTGGACAGATGATGTTCAGTCCATGGTTTCCATTAAGGCTCTGTGTTAGCAGTATGGATTGCCTAGCTTTCTGCAAGTGTCCCACACTTCAAAAAGAGCAATGAAACCACCTTTCACTACTCTTCTAGTGCTGCTACTCATCTTTGTTCCTATTCCATTCCCATCCAATACACAACATGTTCAAATTCCCCAAACAAATCCTCTAGTAGATTGAGCATACAAAAAGTCTTGAGGGCAGGGACTTCTCAAATTAAAGATTTGGTTCCCATCAGTGCCTCCCAAACTCAGCACCCTGTCTGCGTGACACAGCCCAGGTGAGAACATATTACTGTATTTCTTCAGGTTTTAGATTCCACCTCTCTTCTGAAGTCCTGCACTTTTAACAGTGATACACTTCATAGGACCTTATTCTGGTGGAGTGAAGGGTGAGTGACATGTTAAAAAGATACATTGGGAAAGGCTGAGGAAAAGAAGTTTAAACATTGAAAGTGTGGCAGAAGCAGAGAGAAGGGGATAATCTTAAGTAACAATTTAATGGAAAATAGTAACTATGCTGATGTTCTATTTCCTTCACATTTTATTAATACCATGATTGCCTCACTTTAGAGCATTTAATACCACTTCTGCTCTGTGTTACATTTGCTCATGTTCCCATTCAAGTCTTCAGAAGTTTTCCTTTGCCTTTGAAAAAAAAAGATCACCTGTCATAGGTAGTGTGAAAACAGCATGGCACAAAGCATTTTTCAAAACATAAATTGTTGATAGTGCCTGCTACAGAAATTTTGATTCATCCTCTTGTTTTGATCTAGTACTGGTGAAGTCGTGGAATGGCGACACAATTTTTTTCTCTCATGCACAGCACAGAGTGGAATAATTGGCACCTGTTACCTCCTAATGCTCCTAGCTTGCACATTGACAGTCCCGAATAAAACATAAATTATACGTGCAATTTATTTCAAAAAGCCAGAACAACAACATAATGGCAACATACTAACGATGTCACAACTTCCTCAGCATTGCTCAGTTCCCGTAGACCTTTCTGCCTGTTTCTACTGTACTGGACGAAGCCTGCCACCCTCCCTGCTTCCTACAACAGAGAGCACCTTCAGATGCACAGCCTTGCTTTGCACTCCCAGCTACCTTCATGTGTATTTTAGGAACTGTGAATTTATGCTTGTTTATTGCCTAAGGCAGTATTTAGAGCGATGGTTCCATATTTATCAAAATGTTTATTTAAAAATACCGAATGAGCAATAGAGAACTTGCAGAAGCAGACTAAGGGTGGAGGAAACAGAGCCACATCAGATGTCACTGCACTCTGCACTTCATCCCTTAAGGGTCGTCTACCAAAGCCTCACCACTGTGTTTGGTCTTATCATGTTACTGCTGTTTTTTTATGGTTCCCAGCTCTGACATATATACATAGTTGAGAGGACTTGTGTCACTGCACAAACCTCCAATATTTCCAGCCACATGATGTGGTCCCACCCACTTATATAGTGTCATGTGGGGTAGGTAATGAAGGGAACCTGAGTTCATGGCACTTCAAACATGGATGTGAGTGCAGCTAGGGCACATGAAAAAGCTGAGTACAGGATATTTCTTTTGTACACTTCAGAATCTGAGGAACAAGATTGTATCATGGAACAAAACTCCCCAGAGCTTGGCTTGCTTGGATCTGGATTACATCTTCAAAGCTGTACTTAGAATTTTGATAGATAAAGTTGTGCTCATTTCGCCACCTGTTTTAAAATAATGTTTTTCTATATAAAAAATATTTTTGGCCAGATGGTATTTTTATAAATTACAGTAACAATGTTTTATAAATGACTGCAAATCACTGACTGAATACATGACATTATATAAACACGTGAATTTTATACCTTTTATACAAGAGATGTAAAGTACTTTATGAACAGTAATACTTGGATACAGACCTATCTAGTCTCCTGCTTTCTGTGTTTTTTCTCTGTCTCCTACTCTCCTGTTCCAGCACTTACAGTTCAAATGAACTCAGTGCCACAAACCTGGCTTTTGCTCTGGGACCTACCTGGGCATGCATGGCTAATAACTGTTCAGTGGGTATCTGCTGAGCACAGTCTCCAAACAGGAGAGGGACTCTGGTTATTTTAGAAGGAAGAATTGGAATTTAACAAGTCACGTCCTTGCCAATCTTCATCATTGTACCAAGATTACCCTCACCTGATCCAAAGGATGGGGTGTAATTACTGCATAGGAAACATGTGGAGAAAGTTGCAATTAGAAAATACTTTATCTCCACATTCTGAGTTAGAAAATTACATCAAGAATGCTAAAAATAGAGTAGTGTTTTAGACATTTTTTTTCCTAAGATACAACAACTCAATGATGGAGCAGGGGATAAAACCCTAAGCTACCAAGAGTGATCCCTTCCCAGGTCATGAGCCCAACACTTTTCCTAAGAGCCAAAGTTAATATTTATCTATGCCCTATGGCAGTAATTTTGAAGGTGTTGATCTTAGGGATTAATTGCTGCTTTAAACAGGCAGTTAACAGTTTAAACAACATTTTTATTGGCATACAGTAGTTAAATGCCTACCAGTGTGCTGATGGGTTTGTGATGATCAAAGTGAATTAGGAGTCCATCTTTGAGTTACACGGTATTAGAAGGACTGGGTCATTTGAGTACCCTGGGTTAATGTATGTGAGATGTACAGTACCTGGTGTACATAGAGAAGAAAATGTTCATTTTTAAGTGTTGTACTTCAGTCCGTTTTCTGTTCTATTTACATTCGAAAATGAAGCTCTCATGCTACTGGTGCTCCAGCGACCTGATGCTTGAGCACACATGCTCCCAAGGACACAGTCCAAGTTGTGGTGCTCATATTTCAGCACTGCTTTTCCACAGGATACAGCACCATGCTTGGAAGAAGTATTACCAGGGTGTCACAGGTCTTATGCTGCACTGTGTTCACAGAAGTGGCTGAAGAATCAGCTGTAAAACTCATTACACTTATAAACATGTTGTTTGGATTCAATACAGTCGATACAGTATTTATACGACCGCTGGCATTAGAGGAAACCAAAGATATTTGTAATCCCATTAATTATCTCCGGTTTTATGGCTTAGTGATTAGGCATTTTAAGACCTTCAGTGTGATTAGAAGCCTGAGACCTGTATTGTGGCTGCCTGCTATAGGTGCCAAGCTCAAACAGTGTGGCTATCTCTGCTTTCCCCAAGGAACCACAACCTGGCTGTGTCCACAACTCCAGTGAAGTGAGTTTCACACGCCTCTTTGGGCACCTGTACCAGAGCAGGTTGCGCAAATGTGCTAGAGGGAATTTCTGAAGGGAAGGCAGTATACCTTCACTGCGATTGCAGTGCAACATGGAGACGTCTGAGCTATGGGGCTAGTTATAGCTACATAGCACAGTGCCTGAGCCTCAGTACTAGGCATACCCTAGTCCACAGGACATGGATTCCTATCTCTATTTTCCAACTCTGTTGGAAAATACTGTCTCTGACTACTATTAATGACTTGGTCCTAGGTGGCCAATTAATCAGAGCCAACTCGTATTAAATGTTTGTCCCGTGTGAAATTATGACAGCTTGCTGTCTAAGTATAGGATGAGTGCATCCTATACTTCAGCTGAGAAGTGTGACACATGGATGTAGCGAGGCTATTTAGCGTAGCACAGCTGGCATGCCTTGCTGCTGCAATTCCACAGGACACTGCTCGCAAACCATAGCTAGCCTCTTGCCTCACTGCTATTTATTTGTGTTGTCTGACTTTTTGTTTCCTAACTAAAAGTGACACGTACAATTGGGAAGAAGCTGATTGGATTCTTAAAATAATTTTGACCAGCTGATTGAGGTTTCTAATTAGTTAACCATGAATTTTGGTATTATAGGGATGCTGCTGGAATTGAGCACAGAAAGACAAGCCTCTGCCTTGTACCCGTATATGGAATGTGAAACCAGAAGCTGTTTGCAAAAATAAATAATAGGTGTGGGGAGAAAAGTACACTATAAAAAATATAAGAGATATTTTATTTATAAACCACCTTCTTAAATAAGAAATAGTTGCAATTCTTAATTCCAGACTGTCTCTCTGTGCCTCTCCCTTTCAATGGCTACACTGCTGTTTACTTACCTCTGATACCTCAGATCCCTGGTGGCTGACTCCTGCCTTTTTCTCCACTACCTTTGCCACCCAGAACCTAACTCTTAGCTGCTAGAAATGAATTAATAAATAGACTGAGTGTAAGGAAGCTGCCACGATCCTAGAGACTGCAAGTTTTCAGGTAGACTGAAGTCCAATATGCTAGTCTTGCTATCAAAATATTCAATTAGTATTTGACTTAATTCCTGAAAATACAGGTAGTTATATGGCTATATAATCTATTTAGTACTGCTGGGGAAAACACTTGAAATTCTGACTCCTTCCTTCTGAGAAAACAAGTACGATTTCAAGGATTTTTTTGGCAAAAGCTGGGCTCGATCAGACCTATCCTACATTCAAATAGTCACAATGAGCTTGTATTTCCTGCAGTTTGAATTGAAATGCAATTTTATGTTGTTTTTCCCCAGGTTCTAGAAGAATGTGCCAGTTTTTTTGGTTTTGTTCCATTTACTGCAGTTTGTTAAAGTGTTTCCATTCAGCTGGGATTCTGTAGCTTCCAAGCTAGGTTGCCTATGCTATAAATCTTGGTATCAGTTAATGTCAAAAAAAGGTATATCATTCATGCTCTCCTCTCTGCTTTCTTTCCTACTATTTATCCTTTCCAGAACAAGTACCAGGAAGGTGATCCTGAATGCTGGAAGACTGGGCTGCTTGCGTTGTGTGATATCATTACTGTTGGCTGCTCCTGCTAGAGTCAAACTCTGGGCAAAAAGTTAAGCTAAATTGGATGAACGCTAAGAGTACTCATGGAGTTGCGTGTGCCCATTCATGAAAAATATAGCAAGAGTGAGAATTCAAAAAGCTGTAATACTGAAATTGCTCACTCTTGGGACTCTAGTTCATTTCTCATTTGGAATGAAATACATTTCAAAAACATCATTGCCTTTGCCACATTCTCCTTTTAACTAGACACCTAAAACAATTAAGCTGTGGTTTTGAGGGCGAACTCAAACAAGAATAGCAATATAAGCTCTTAATCCCATATTTCCCCAGTTTAAAACTACATCAAAAGATAGATATTTCGCCCACATAATTAACTATTATCTTGTACAGTTGAAGGCTGGGTTTCATCCTTCCTTTGACTGAAAGCAATTATAACTGTTCTAGAAAAGCAATAATGCCAGATTTTTTACAGAAACTTGTAAAATGGAGATTTGGTGCATTCTCTGTAGCTTTTTCCTCTTTGTCCATTGGTGTATAGATTACACCTCTTCCAGGCCATTTTTTCCAGTCCCTTTGATCTGCAGGTATTTTTCAAATGGTATATAGAAGTTGAATAGAGCACCATAGCAATTCAAGAGGAAAAGTTGCTGTTCTTAGCTTCTACCACAGCATTATATCCAATAAAGTTTATTTTCTGTGGATTATTTTAGCTAAGTCCATTCTATGAAAAAATTAAGTTTGTTAGGAAAATCAGTCTTAATTAGAAAAAAGTATCTACCTTTAAGGAAGTAGGACAGTGCTACCTCATAAATGCTATTTTCTTGCTACATATACTTTAGCCAGATAATTGAAGGACATAAATACTGAATTATGTTCTTGAAGGACATAAATACTGAGAATTGACCTGCATTTATGTCCTTTTCTATGTGGAGAAAATGAAGGAGAATGTTTTACATTCTAATTTTTAATTGGGTCAGAGAGCAGCCAAGCTTGACTTTCACAGTTTGTTGTTTAAGGTGTCATTCAGGTTGATGGGGGATCTGGCTGATGTGTCTCAAACAGCAGAATAAGTCAGAATGCTCATTCATGCCTTGCTATGAATATATATGCTTAAAAAAGGAAAGTCTGATTCCTGTCTCTCTCCATATCCAGCAGTAGAAGGATTTAAACCTGGGACTCACCTCCAAATGCTCTGACTATCCTTGGCAGTGCTATCACTTCCCTCTTTGTTGCACCTGAGTTGAAAAGATCTGAGAAGAAAAGACTTTCTGATGAGGACAGAAAGATCGAGCTCACTGGAGCATGGGGCTCAGGAATGATGGGTAGGTCTCATATTTCTTCTACAGATAACGTTAAGAGATTTTGTCACCAATACGCTGGCTTTTGTGTCTCTAACCATTATGTATCTAGTGCTCCTCATGAACAAGGAGTTTAAGCACCTGATTCAGGATTTTGGTTTCCATCAAGTAGGAAGGTTGTGGCCTTGTAGGACTTAACCCTTAAGACTCCAAAGGAGAGATCTTAAGTTGCTGACCCATAGAGTCTGAAGAAACTTCAATTTTTTGTTGCTAGGTATTCAACTTCTACCAGTATTCAGAATAACCTTTTTTATTTACATTTGGCTGTGAGACTGCAATTTTTCCAGGCAAATCATACTATCGTGGTTCCTGCCTTCGTGACCTCAAGAATAGATGCACATATTGCACAGTACTTGGGGATACATATTAAATTAATTCAGAAACTGAAAGTAACGCACCAATGGGTTGTCATTTCTCTCCTGTACTTTTCCCTGGTGAGCAATAAGACCCGGGGATAGTCGAAAGAATAAGTAAACTCTTCAGCCAGACAACATTGCTGATAAATCATTTCCACAGAATTGCACTTTCAGTGTAATTTGCAACAGAAGGCACATTCACATGATAGGTCTAAAAGGCTTGTAGCCATATCACATATCTTTCTTTTAAACCCAGGCAGTTGTTTGATTTTGTCTAGGATTTATAGTGGAAGAGTACTGTTGTTGTTCCTCTCATCAGCCAATTTAGATTAGGGCAACTATTTTTATTTTTTTCAAACAGAAATGTCATGCCCGCTGTGTTCAGTTACTGTGCATCACACCTATTTGATAGGGTTGGGAGCTGGTCTTTGAAAATGCCTCAAGTATCCTGAAAGTGCGAAAGTTAAGGGCAAAACTTACCCTAGACAGATAACAAGAAGATGCCTGGGGCATTCCCTCCTTCCCCAGGGAATGAGAGCAAATTTAACTGAATTAATCTACACGCTTTTTCTCTACATGTGTAAACTGGAAGATTTGTTATGAATATAAGAACAACTTGATTTTCCCATGTTCCCAACAGCATGAAAATAAGTTCTCAGAAAACACCTAGCTCTCTCAGCTGCCAACATGTTTGGAAAGAGTCCGATAAACCTTTTGCCTGGAGAAACCTCACAGCCTCCGTGTGAGACAAAATTCAGACAGGTCATAAGGCATAACCAGTAGTTCAGATGTTTCTGTGGTAAACCACAGTGTTCTTCTAAGAGCTGCTGTTTTTTGCCACTCTGTTAATGTTCCCAGCTGTTTACTTGTTCCCAGGTGTGAAATGAAATGCCGGAGAGCTGGGCTGGACTGCAGTGTGACTCAGCACCCATCGCTGTATTCCTTTGAAGGAAGGATCTGGCAAGCAGCACTACATGGGATCATACCTTAAATATGCACATGTAAATATACAAGCTTCAGTCCTGAGGAGTAATTTATCTGAGATGACTACTTGCTTGTTCCCAGGAGAGTAAGAAAAGAAAGCATACAGGTAGCAGGAGAAAGTGTTGTTGCATGGTAAGTCTTCCCCTTCATCTGCTCTCAATACCGTCTGGATTCTGTAGGGTCAGGCAAATATCCTGCATCCCATTCTGGTCTCAGCACTATGGTAAATTGGGACCATCTCCATTGGAGTCACTGGGGAAGCATTAGCACATAACCAGTCAGACTTACGGGATTTCAGATCCTATTTTATTCATTCGAATTTATATATTTAGAATGAAGTTCTTTGTAATGTGCTACATTAAGAATAAACATTTTGTGTCTTACTGTATAGCATTGGTTTACCTAGAGATAAAAGCCTGCTTCTTATACCTATACTTAGGAGCCATTCTGCAGTGACTTCCCTTATACACTGAGGAAGTTGAGTTGGAGTAACTCTGCTTACAGCGTGTGACATGATGCAACCTTATTGCAGCTCATGTGCAGCAATAACACATATTGCAGCAGAAATGTAAAGAAACAGAAATAGATTTTAATTTCCTAGAATTTGAATTTGAACTCTGAGCATGCATATGATTCTGTGACAAAAGCCATTAAATTATATTAATGCTAGATATGTGGGAACTGATCATGTGAATGTAACTTCTATCTGGATGTTGAATTCCCATTTATTTTGCCTTGTAGGATTGGTTACATAGTGAGCTACAGTATTTTGTATAGCTACTAAATAAACAATGTGTATGAGACTTTGCATGGACTGGGAAGGAAGCTTCTGGATCCATCCCTTCCCTGTTACACAGAAGAAAGAGTTCAGGGAATACGAAACTAGTCATTGTGTTGGAGGAAGTGGTCTTAGGAAAATAAAGAGTCTTTTAAACACATCCATGCCCCTACTCAGTTTCTGGCTGAGCCACTGATTTTCTGTGCAATACTGGACATCTAGATTATATCTATAGTATATCATGTAAGATCCTGCAGAAATACCCACAGTGACTTTGAATGATCTTTGAGAACTATTTTTTTCTTCACCTCACTGAAATTTTCAGGTCTTAAAAAGCTGGGACAGGTCTCATAGATCGTGTGGTACTGGGATAATAAACTGTACATTTATCAAATCGGGTAGAAGACACCAAACTGTTGAAACTCTTTGGGCAAGAAGTTTTGTTTGTTTGTTTAGTTGGTTGGTTTTTGGAAAGAAAAAAGCAAATACCTTAATAGGAATAGGGAATTTTAGAAAATAAAAACTCTTCTTATTTCTAAACCTGTTTTCCTTAGATAAAATGGAATTCCTTAGAAAACTGCACTGTGGAATTAAGTGGCTGTAGATCCAGAAACAAGCTTTTTTCTGTATTTGTTGTTCCACTTCTGCCTGGGAAGTATGCATGGAAGCATGAGTGTACCAGGGAGGAGCATAAACTGAACCTGGCCTGGCTGGTACAATGTCCTTATCAAAGTGACTTTGCTATGTGTTTGAGGGAACGGTAAGGTGACCTTGGTGGTCCCTGTGTTATAGGATTGGGAATGTCTGTGCTGCTGGTTAGGGACCCTGGTGGCTAGCTCCAGCTCTGGTATCAGCAAGAGCGGCTCCAAAGCTTGCTGAGTTTCAGTGTAGCCAACAGAGCTGCTACCATTTCAGCAGTCACTCTGAGTCCTTGCAAAGATTTAAGTGCATCCCAGCATGATTCATGACTGCTCTCTGTGCCTCCCCCTGGGCTAGAAAGGCTGCAAACTGAGAGTGACAGAATGGATCCTGGGCTTCCCCCAGGCTCCTGCCAACCCTTCCGTGCCTCTGCGTGAGAGCCCACGTGTTTGGACACACAAGATGTCTCAGCTGTGCTACCCCTACGACACAGATGTGGGCAGTGTGTGGGTGGGGGGACTTGGTTCTCTCTAGTAAGGAAACCTTTAGTGCAGTGTGCTGGTAGGAGATGCTCTGGCTGCTGCACATCTCTGCCACATCTGCCCAGTGTTGCACCTGACCATTATGTGCTGCCCGTGATCCATCAGTTTAGGGCCTGGGGTCAGGGGTCTGGCTTTGAGAGACAGGTGCTGTGGCAGGGAACTAAGCTGGAGACAAATGAGCAAATGCCAAAGATGCCTGATAACTCTGTGCGCTTCTTGAAGGTCCTTGTGGCTGTTACCCCTCAGGAAGAGGGGGACAGAAGGGGAAGGAGAAGTCACTCCAAGCTAGTGGGAAGGGGGCATGCAATAGCACCAAAGTGAGCCTGCTCTTCTGTGAAGACTTTTCTCATCTGAAAAACATCAATTTTAAGTTTACAATCTCTCTTTTCCATGTTTGCAAGTGAATAAGCCTGTTGCTTAAATACTCTGCAGAAAGTGAATGTGACATTTGTGTAAAAACCAGTATTTTAAAATATGAACTAAAAATCTAGGAAGCCTTTGTACACCCACCTTTGCTATCCCCCTTTTAGCTGCTCTGAGGCCCTTTCATAAAGTTCTCTTTTTACTTTTAAAAAAAAGCAAGTATTGTTACCATGTTTGTGCTTTGGTATTTTTGCTTTGACTCATAGGGAATAGCTGTTTTTATGCTAACCGTTCAGCTCAGTGTCTGATCCAACAGTTTTCTTCCTGACCGAAGCTCTCTGATCTGATATGAACAAATATCTTGCAATTATGTTTCACAATAATTGCAAAGACAGTGTAACAAACCACAGCAGAACTAGTTCTGGTGATGGTGGAGAACTATGAGAAATGCTATATGAAAGCAAGCTATAAGAAGTTGGTTTTCAGAGGCAGAAAAAGAAAAAACAATGCAAAGGTGGCCTGAACAGTTCAGAGGTGGAAGGATAATCTGATTCTGCTAAAAACAACAGTAGCATTGATGCTTTGCTCTTTGCTTTGTATTCTTTCTTTTTTTCTCTCTCTCTATATTGGACATACAGACATTTTAAAGCAAGATAAGATGTTCTCATTTTTCTATATTATTGTAGGGGATATTTCTTATTGCTTCAAATGCAGTGGTTTCTTTCCAGATGCAAGATGAAAAACCTCCACCCCCAGTTTTGATCAGCAATAGCTTCCTCAGGAGCAGGTCAGATGCCTGGCTAAATATTCAAGGCAGTTCTTTTAGGATGAAATTGTAGTTGTGATACAAGTGGCAATTGCATGAGCTGAAGGTGCTTGCACTCAGTATTCTTGCAAGTATGTTTCCTTGTGGGTAAAACCTGGCAGGTTCTTTTTTTAGTGAAGCGCTATTGATATTTAGAAGACTAACTTACATGGGAAAAATTGTGCAAAGTGGTCTGCATAGGTGTTGGCTGATATTTATGTAACAACAAATATTAGAGCAGGAACTCAGATCCAAATTCCTCTGAATTTCAGAAATTTTCCAATCGTGTTTCTAATCTGTGCATTTTTGATTTGTCTCTAGCAAGTACCAAAGGCAGTATTTAAATATAAGATAGTTTCTTAAATAGTTACCACAATCTTTTTCTGAGGAAGTTGCCCTCGAGAAGGTTTCTACATATAACACAGGGTGCCTGTATAGCCCATACAGATTTGCAAATTGGAAAAAGTGTTTTGCATGTGATAACTACGCAGTAGTACAGAAGACAATCTGGAAAAGTTCAGTCACCATCCCTCACTGCTTTATAATTAGTTACCTTAGTTGAGACGCCAAACATCATAGAAAATTACTATCCTTCTGAACTGCCATTTCCCATTACTATTTGGCAGCCTTAATTTCATTATATGCTGTAAAAAACCCCCTCTGCAAACTCTGCTAAAGAAACACAATTGTCTTAGAAAAGTAGCTAAAGCATGTGAGGGTTAAATGTAACTTTTTTCCCATAAGTGTCATTTGCCCGACTTAGAATTCTTTAATAGATACTGAGCAGCCCAGAACTGAAAGTATTTTTAATTTCAGTGCTTTGTATATTTACAGAGGGATTACAACAAACTTCTACACTTTATCTACATTTTAATAGGTCAGTGTGAACATATGAAGTGTATTAAGGTGGACTGCCTTCCTTATTAAACTTATGTGAATTCATCAAAAGCCCTTAGCAGTTGTATGCAATAGGGGCTGGAAAGCCATGCATGATTGAGGTCATGCATCCAGCCAGTTTGTAAGATGATCCCTCTGTACCGAGCCATCAGCCATCCTTAGCATAGGGGCGCACTCATACACGCATTCCTGTCAAGTCATCTTGTGAAAGGCTGCTTGCTTCCAGCTTGGCTTGAAAGTGCAACCTTAATAAAACTCACTGAAGTCTGAGAGAAAATAGCAGTTCTGCAGCAGATAGTGTAGGGGAAAGAGACTGGGATATGCATATGCAGCTGACTAAAGCAGGCTACATGCTGGACTGTAACAGAGAGGAAACAATAAATCTTAACTACTATGCAATAAATATTCCCAATTTTAACTAAGGAAGCTATCCTCATAGTAAAATTTAAAAAATAACAGTTTATCCAAGCTTGATTACTAAAGTGTGCTTCTCCAGTCCTTTCTCCAAAGAATTTAAGGGAAATTAACAGCAAATTCAAAGAAAGAGGAAGAAAAAGGTTTTCTTAACGTAGGAAAGGAAAGTAATAATAACATGTCAGTTTTCCTTTCCTTTGCTTTCCTGGCAGCAATTCTTGCTCATATAGGCTGTAATAACCAGCGTCGGGGTCCAGAAGCCAGTGGGAGAAGATTTAACCGGATCCAGCACGGGCAGTGCACCTATACTTTCATTCTGCCAGAACAGGACGGGAACTGTCGTGAAAGCACGACAGACCAGTACAGCACAAATGCTCTTCAGAGAGATGCTCCTCACGTGGAACAGGATTTCTCTTCCCAGAAACTGCAACATCTGGAACATGTGATGGAAAATTACACTCAGTGGCTGCAAAAAGTAAGTGTTTCTTTTTTTTTCATTTCTCACTAAATGGATTTTTTTGATGATGCTTATGCTGTTCAAAGATTTCAGTAATTTCTATGAGAACTGAGGTAATAAGGATTAGTCTAGTTCGTGGCTGTGTAGGGGAGAAATGTTTCAGCCAGAGTGCACCCTTCTTAGTGACATTGCTCTTGGGAGCAGAATTTTCTTCACATTACTGAAAGATACAACTTCTTAAAGCTGTATCTCAAGAGACCATGAATGTTTGTGAGCCAGAGAACACAAAAATCCTCCAGAGACTCTAATGACAGAACTTACTAAGTATTCCTATAAACTCTACTTATAGTTCACAGCTTCAGATCAGATGCCATGCAGGATACCTGCTACTCTGACAGCAAAAGGGAGCATTTAAAAAAATCAGCATTTAAAGGCACTAGGTTAAGAATATGATTTTTCCTCCATAAATAGTTCCTGTAATACTATTCTACCCAGCTAATTACTGGAAAGAAAGAAGAAAATATATAGGCATTCACACTCCTAAAACTTCGCAGTAAAACTTTTTAATTGTGTAGATTACACTGGACTTGAAACAGCCTGTTTCAATTTGTATGTGTATATATGCATTCTTTCATAGAAAGGGAAAAATGGGTTTGAAGGTGTTGCAGTAACTTAGCAGAAGTAATTATTTTTAAGAATTTGTATAATAGCTCTAAACTTCTAATGAATATTTCAGTATTTTATATATGAGCTGAAGTTTGGGCCTGAAAAGGCTTAAATATGTGAATAATTTCACTCATATGAGCAGTCCCATTCACCTTAACAGGATTACTCACTTGTGTAAAATTGCATACCTTGCAGGATCTTGTCCATGCTTTGCTAATGAAAATGCCTTGGGATAGCTGACCAGTAAAAATGTATAAACAAACAGTCTTTGTATATAGTTATTTGTAATATTCCCATTCTCACACTGGCATTTTGACCTGGCAAAACTTAGAAAATTGAGCAATTGAGTGATGCAATTATTCATGTAAGATGGCACAAGAAAACTGCTGTATGTATCCATTTGAGAGATACATGATTTAACTCTAACACAAGTTCATACTAAGAATGAACATCAATAAAAATCAAGTGAAGACTCTACTAGGTGGGCTAAAACTTATTAGCATAGTTACTGTTACCTATCTCATTTACAAGTTTTGTTTCATCCCGACAGTACACAAGACAGAAATATGTTAAAAAGCATATACAGCTGTCTCCATCCCCCCAAACCTACTAACATCTTTAGAGAGGATTTCCTGATATCTTGGTAAATTAATTGTGCTCTTTGCATGTCTGGCTCTAGCAAGAGAGAAAAGATTCTGTCCAGTACACCAGTACACATGTGACTATAAAACAAAACATAACCAAGCATTTCTTTTTTAGACTACTTTCCTCATTTTTTAATATCTTGGTCTGCTTTGGGGAATAAAAGGCTGGAAATGAGGGGATGTCTTTTGTAGAGGAAAGCATTTCTTAAGAAATTATTTTACTGTACCTTGGGAGGCTGAGGCAAGCACTAAAAAGAGGAAAGTTGTTATCTGTGTTTATGCACACATGATTTTACTTGAGCAAATTGCCTGCTGAATCATGCTTGTAAGACTTTACTTATTCTGTGTTTGTCCACTAGAGACTGAACTAAGATCACTGTTTCACTCTGAACTGAACATGATGAAATATGAGTCTCTGGAGTGTGAAAGTCTGAGTTAGGGTTACTCCTCTCACACTTTGGAGGGAAGTGATTAAACAGGTAGGAAGCCCAAAGAAAGGGGTTTATATTTGAGGACTCTTTTCTTCTGCAGTGATTGTAAAACTGGCTATGGGCAGAACCATCCCCCTCCTCCTTTCCTTCCCAGCCCCCAACCCTCTGCTCCCAGGGGTTTACATAAAACTGGGATTGTGCACGTATCCCCATGTGTCAGTTTACCCTGGAATGAAAGGACCCGTTTCTCTGTGTGATGGAGTACGGCTCACTCTGAACAAATGAGGCTGATGCAGCTCCATTATAGCATCTCTGAATACTGAATTTGCTTTGTTGCTGTTGCCATTACAAGGCATCTCAGCCATAACTCATTTCCTTTCAAAACAAGCATAATGCTTAAGTGTAATGAATATATTATGTAGATATCTCGCATCTCATTTTTATACTCTGCATTTATTCTTCCCCCTAGATTTTAAAATCAGATATAACTGCTGCTACACTAAACAGCATTTTACAATGCACCTGCTGTGAACAAAGTAAAGAATAATTAATGGTTATAGGTCTATGACTGGAAGTGAATAGTTATAATAAGAAATAATGTTTAAGAATTTGAGATATATTCTGACTTACATAAGGGAAATATGTTTATTACTTCAGGTAATATATATAACTTCCATTAAAATTGTACCTAGGCAGTGTTTGACAGGGTGAATTATTTTCTCAGCACAAATGCTAGCCTGCAGTATTGAAAGAGTATTTATTAAGAAAGTTTGTAAGAATCGTAGTTTGCTCAACTCTGTAGTATTTTAATTTAAAAATATTTTTCCTTGATATCTAAACTAGCAGATTTCTAGAAGCAAAACACGTATTCTTTTTTTAAAAAAGGCAATTTTTTTATGCTTAAACCCAAAAATGCTTCTTTGATGACCTACAAGCTTGATTGTAGTTGAAAATGCACTTGCTTGGGGAGCCAGTTATAGGCAATTAAGTCCCAGCCTTGTCCATTAGCATTTGCGTATCTATAGTCAGCATAACTGGGATTGGTTGGCAAACCAGGGACACGGCAAAACGCTCTGCACAGAAACTACTCGGAAGAAGATGACTTGGTAAACATTTTTAGAGATTTTCCTAGAACTGTTTATTTTAATACCGGATAACTTTCCCCATTGTTTAAGCTTGGGTTTCATTTCTGCAATATGTTTATACTAATAGTTCAAAACAAACAGTTCATCACATTTTCTTTCTTGCAGTAACTGACTGGCACATGTGATACTGTTTGGTATTTAATTGCAGTGTCTAAGTATTGCCAAAGAGGAGTTACACGAAATGTTATCATCATGTCTTGTTTGGGAACTTTCTGCTAGTCAGCTTGCTGAATTTAAGGTATCGATGGACTCAATATATGTTCAGGATAGCTATATAGATGAGTGTTTCATATACTTATCTCTCAGTCCAAATAATAGTAATAATTGTTATTATAGTAATAAGTGAGTTTTACATGATCCACTCTTTCTTTTTTTCTGATTATTACCTAAGCAGAATACCATAAAAGTTTTAAATGCATGCTTAATAATAGTATACTATAAGAAGCTAACACAAACGTACAAGTTTGAGTTGAAAGTGAACCACAATCATTCTGGTCAGCCGGTATCCGAACTTAGATTTTTTTTCCTTTTCTCTGCAAATATTGATGGCACCACTACACTTAAACCAGATAAAGAAGCTTCAGCTGACTTCCCTTTCCTTTCAAAGTGCCTGTGCTGTCACCAGCTATAACAGAAGTATAAAATGATGAGCTGGATTCAGTCACTAAAGAAAGAAATTATGAGCAAGTTTTCTGGGGTATCTGCAGCCATTTGATAGTCTACTTTAAAGTTTATTCTTACCATGGTTTTGATAAATTATTTGTCTATGGCATTCTCTGTGCTCTCTGCTGACTTCCTTATTTTTCAGAAGTAACATCGCAAGTGCTCACTTGGATTTTAAACATGTAAGGAATCTAGGTTTTGAGGGGGACCAGTCACTGTATGGAAGAAACTGGCTTTTGGAAAGACTGGTGTCTGTCACTGTGTGTTGTGGCTCCATTGAAAGATTGCCTCTCTCTGCTCTCTTTACCAGCAGGGCCTAGCACTGCAACAAAATAGTAATAATATGTTTATGTGTGTGGAGTGGCTGGATTTTGCCTTGGATTTTGTATGGTTGCTGAAGATGGGAAAATTCCTTACATGTCACTCTTGCTGTGAAGCTGTGTGAAAGTGTGACAGAGCCTGCCCTGAAGAAGACAGATCTAAAGAGCTGTCATAATATCCTACGAGGCAATTTATATTAATATAAAGATGGAGGTGGCCATAGTGTGTGTAAAATTTTGTCACATTAAGGAACCAATTTTCCCTAGTTGAACTATTACAAGAAATAGTAAAATTTCCATTTTATTTATGGTTATGTTTCACTGGGCATTTTGCAATGTAACATGTGACCTTAAAGTCCACATAATATTTGGATGTTAAGTGCAACAAGAAGATCCATGATGATGTCCTGTTAATTTTCACAAATAAAAGCAGGTCATTAGATTTGGAATCTGCCATTCTGTTTGTGTGAGCATTACTGACAGGGCTGTGTAAGGCATGGCTTTCCAGTAAATCTTTCATTTTTCAAGGTGGACCAGGGCTAAAAGGAAACAGTGTGAAACCTTCATCCAAAACTGTCCGCTAGCCTTCTATTTAGCATGCAGCTTGAACCTGGATTTCTTGTCTAGACCCAGAGACTGTTTACTATTCTACGTGTTCCTTTTTGCTTTGGAGTCAATGAATTCTCATATCCAAAGCAGAGCCTCACCCTAGTGACTTTTGAAGTGCAGTTCCCATAAACAAGCTGTGAAACAAATGGTGGGATTCAAATTAGTGGGATTACTTATATAGTATGTACTACTCAATGGGTAAGTATAGAGTATATATAAAAGCCAAATTTAAGGAGCAAAAATAAGTTCGTGGAAACAAACTGGTTCTGAGAAAATTCACACTTGAGTGTAAAATCAAAATTGTTTATTTACCTCCAAAAAAATCTCTTGGCCAATAATATGCCTGCATTTCTAGCTTTATTAATCAAATTGCTGAAGTTCTTGGGATATTCCAAGGTACCCACAAGAAAGAGGCAAGACTTCAAATGTGGAAATGCCTGAAAGCTTTACATTATTGGGGGATAACCTATTTGGCAATGCTTTTTTTTTAAAGCAGAGGGATCAGAGAAGTAGACTGAAGGGCAGTCTCACATGTTGCCACATTTGGTAGCAAATTACTTTTAAAAAAAATATTTCCCATGCTTGGACAGAAGGCTTTATCACAATGTGCAGTAGAACCTGAATGCGTTTATTTTCAGTGATGACAGCTGTAATTAGGAACTTTCTGGAAACAATAAAATATTACATTTATTAGTCATCAGAACTGTCCAACCAACATGCCCAGTGGGAGATCTCATTTGGAGCACTGAGAGCTTTTCTAAATGAAACTGATATAAAGTAAATGGTGTGTCATTTGGAGGGTGCTGAGAACTCATCGTTCCCATTCCCTCCTGTGGTTTGGAAGCAATCTCTACTTCACAGTGCTGGGTGCCTTGGAAAAAAAAAAAAAAAAAGACAACCCATGTGGGAAAAGTATAGAGCTGGGTATTTTAGGCCTGCATCATCCCACCCAAACTTCTGGCCAAAACCCAGAGATACCCAAGATAGGTTTTTCTTTGCTGTGGGGAATCTCTCAGTGATGTGTCAAGAGACAGTAGCAAGCCCAGAGGAAGAGCCAGCCATCTGAACTGTCCTGTGGAAGTCCCTGCTTCTCTTCATTGACTCCAGGGAAATCCTGAGCAGCTCGCTTCCTGATTTAAGTGCGTCAGTTAAGTGGGATGGATTTAAGCTTAATCCAGGAGGAATTAGTTAGGGACTTGCTATGCCATCTGGACACTCACACATCTATGGGACCTGATGGGATCCATCCAAGAGTACTGAGGGAACTGGCAGAGGTCCTTGCCAAGCCACTCTCTATCATCTATCAGCAGTCCTGGTCAACAGGGGAGGTCCCAGAGGACTGGAGGCTTGCCAATGTGATGCCCACTTATAAGAAGGGTCGGAGGGAGGATCCGGGGAACTACAGGCCTGTCAGCCTGACCTCCGTACCGGGAAAGATTATGGAACGGTTTGTTTTGAAAGCACTCACATGGCAAGTCCAGGATAAGAGGGGGATCAGGCCCAGTCAGCATGGGTTTATGAAAGGCAGGTCCTGCTTGACCAACCTGATCTCCTTCTATGACCGGGTGACCCGCCTAGTGGATGAGGGAAAGGCTGTTGATGTTATTTTCCTAGACTTCAGCAAGGCCTTTGACACTGTCTCTCATGGCATACTCCTTGAGAAGCTGGCGTCTCATGGCCTGGATAAGTGCACTATTCTCTGGGTGAAAAACTGGCTGGATGGACAAGCCCAGAGGGTAGTGGTGAATGAGGTTAAATCCAGTTGGCGGTGGGTCACAAGTGGTGTTCCCCAGGGCTCGGTGTTGGGCCCTGTTCTGTTTAATATCTTTATTGATGATTTGGATGAGGGGATTGAGTGCACCCTCAGCAAGTTTGCAGACGACACCAAGTTGGGAGGCAGGGTCGATCTGCTTGAGGGTAGGGAGGCTCTACAAAGAGATCTGGACAGGCTGGATCGATGGGCTAAGGCCAATCGTATGAAGTTTAACAAGGCCAAGTGCCGTGTCCTGCACTTGGGTCACGGCAACCCCATGCAGTGCTACAGGCTTGGGGAAGAGTGGCTGGAAAGCTGCCCGGCAGAGAAAGACCTGGGCGTGCTGGTTGACAGCCGGCTGAATATGAGCCAGCAGTGTGCCCAGGTGGCCAAGAAGGCCAATCGCATCCTAGCCTGTGTCAGGAACAGTGTGGCCAGCAGGAACAGGGAGGTGGTTGTTCCCCTGTACTCGGCACTGGTGAGGCTGCACCTCGAGTACTGTGTTCAGTTTTGGGCCCCTCACTACAAGAAAGACATTGAGTTGTTGGAACATGTCCAGAGAAGGGCAACCAAGTTGGTGAGGGGCCTGGAGCACAAGTCTTATGAGGAGCCGCTGAGGGATCTGGGGTTGTTCAGTCTAGAAAAGAGGAGGCTGAGGGGAGACCTTATCGCTCTCTACAACTACCTGAAAGGGGGTTGTAGTGAGGTGGGTGTTGGTCTCTTCTGTCAGGTGGCTGGAGATAGGACAAGAGGAAATGGCCTCAAGTTGAGGCAAGGGAGATTTAGGTTGGATATTAGGAAAAATTTCTTTACTGAGAGGGTTGTCAAACATTGGAATGGGCTGCCCAGGGAAGTGGTTGATTCACCATCCCTGGAGGTATTCAAAAAGCGAGTGGACAGGGTACTCCAGGGCATGGTTTAGGGGCATGGTTAATGGTTGGACTTGATGATCTTGAAGGTCTTTTCCAACCGAAACGATTCTATTATTCTATGATTCTATGATTCTGTCCTTGGCTGTAGCATAGACTTCCCTTGTGACTGCAAGGAAATTGTAAACTTTAAGTATTCCTGTTTCCCTTTTCTAACACAGATATAGTACTACTACTCAAATTCACAAGGCTGTTGGGAAGCTTAGTATGTTATTTTTTGTGTTGCTTTTGGAGTCTTTCTGGTGGAAGGTATTTTGTGCTATTAACAGTTTATGTAGGATAATAATACTTCCAATGTTTACAGAAAACAATGTGAGATTAAAAAATCTTTTGGAAGGAAAATAATTTTAAAATGAGTAACTAAAATAGTTTATAAAAAATAAGCAGATAACTACAATGAATATGAATCTATAATGCTAAGTAAATTTTGCAGGTTGCAGTTGAGTAGATGGATTATATATGTCCTGCTAACAGTGAGAATCGTCCTCATTCTTGCAGTGTTCTTAAAACCCATCGAGCAGCTGCTGCTCCAACCTGTATTCATCTGAGATGAATAGGACTGTAGCTTAGTCTTGTATGGATTCTCAGGAAGACCAGTGAGGAATGGCTAGTTTTTCAGAGCTATTGTTATCAGCAACTTTGAATAAACTTGTCATTATCAAAATTGGGCTCACTTGTGTGATTTATTGCAAGCATATCCTGAAAGGTGAAGATACTTAACAACCTGCTTGTATTCATCTCAATTCAGCTTAGTTCAGTCCTCTTCTCTGTATTTGCAATAAGATGCAAACAAGGAAGAGCTAGTAAATGAGGACATTCTAGAACCAGTATCATGGTTTTAGCTGTGCTGCAAACCTCATCTTCAACACCAGCAGCTCAAGTGTCTTGAATAAACAGGCCTGGTGTAAAATTCTTCCCAGTAGCATAAGGATTTCCTCTCTTGTTAAAGGGTTGAAGTTTGATCAGGAAAAGGAAATTGAAATAGTTTCATATTTCATAGGAAGCGTTCTTTTTCTTATGAAACAAGCTGTACTTTAACACAAGGTTATTCTTGTGTAACCACATGTGCATATTTTAGACAGTGTTATGAAACACCAGGGTCGTGAATATTCATTTGGAAGGGTAACTTAGAAATGTCATAAATTGTTGCACATCTGCACTACATTCTCATTAATGTTCCTGCACAAAGATCAAGCTTTGCTTTTCATTACCTTAGTTAGAAATCAGGTTAATCTAAAACAGTGTAAGTCACTCCTAAACTGGGATAAGAAGTCTACCTGGGGACTTGCACCAGTTTGATTATCCCTGTTTAAAACTGATGCAAATCAAACTAGTGCAACTTTCTTTTCTAAACAAGACCTAACAGTGGGGCTATACTCAACTTTGAACAAACATATGGGTACAGGCTGTTAAAGCAAGACAGGTATAGGGTCAGCTGGAAAGATGTTCAAGTTACACTATTCTACATTTCTAAAAATGGTTCTCTTTCAGAATTAAAACAAACCAACCAACTAACCAAAAAATGGATTAAGAAAATTTTTTAATTCCTCAGAAGAAGTCATATAGAAAATCAGTATTCTAGGCCATGGAGCTACATGACCGAATGAAATTTCTTATATTCTGTTGACTGGCTTCTAGGAGCAGAAATGAAAAAAAAGAAAAAAATCCAGTAAGAAAAGGGTAATAGTTAGAGAACTGTGCTAGTTTTATGGTGGAATAGGTGTGTCTCTAGCAAAGGTACTTTAAAGGTCTCTTATATGGTAGTACATGGTCAGTCATATGATCTGTGTAACTATTCCTGTCTTAAAAGAGAGAGAAATAGGCTGCAAGTGCAGATGCAGTCTGGCAGTTGGAAAATCTGGGTTGAAGAACCATGAGTAAAAAGTGGCTGATCAAAAATTCTGTAAGAATGCTGCAGAATTTCTTCCCCTTGGACACCTCGCCCTGGTGCATGAGTGTCTGCACACATATACGCGTGCACATACACACATATATGCATTTAGATTTTAGGAGTGTTTGGTGTTAAGGTACATGGAAATCTGTTTCTAAGTGTACTGTCTTAAATCTATTTTTATTTTTTATACCTACTTACCTGCTGTCAACCTGTTGTTCTCCTGGAATTGGCCTGTTGGTTCAAAAAAACTAGACGAGTTGGTAGCAAGATGAAACCTTGTATATTGTACATGCATTAATTCTGTGTGAACAAGTCCCCATACTGTGTTGCTGATAAATTATAAGCGTGCCTTTGCTTTTGTCCTTTCCAGAATGTATATGAAACAAGTATTTTCATACATTCTGGAAAAAATATTGGACCTTTGTACTCCCCATCCCAGAAATGTTTCTGTCCTTACATGTGCATATGTTGCAAGACAAACCTCATTGTTCTTTGTGCATGTATGGCATCTGTTTCTTTTATAGGACTTGGCATAACTATATATTTATAATTTTTCATCGTGTCTTCTGGGAATTTTTATTTGTTGGATTAAATTCTTGTCATTTGTCATGTTTTGTCTAGTACAAATAATGTACCAGGCGTTCCTTCTGTAATAGGAATGTATGGGAACAACTGAAATCCACTTGTTCCAGTTAACAGAATTCCCTTCTGACTCTGTTCTGCCTGAGGATTTGGGTCCTGGCATTCTTTCTCCTTCCTTTCTACCAAGCAGACAAATAGGCTAGAGATAGGATAAACTCTGAGCATCCCTGTCAGAAAATTAAGGCAAGACTAGAGAACTGTGGGAGAAAACTAAGAGTACGAGCAGACAACCTTAGAAGGTAATTTGTCTCTTTTTGACAGCATGGCTTCTTTCACACTAGAGCAGAGATGGTCAGATTGGTGCTAATCAATTTTGAATCTAAAAACTATTTCTGCTGCAGGCTGATATGCCATTTATAGTCTGATCCTGCCTTCTTTCACATCTAAACTTCCTTTAAAGGTTTTCTGTGTGCAAGAGGATTTTCTTGAAAGATACTATCTATGTTACAAAACTCCTGGTTTAGGGATAACATTGTTTAGCAGGCCAGGCTTTTAGATTCCTCATCCATGATCCACTCCAGCCTAAACCTGCAGAGGGAACTTGCAAAGTTTCAAAGAGAAAAGCACTGGTGTCATTTGAGTGCTCCTGCTCACTATTTTAAATGTTACAACAAACTTTCAGTCATTATCAAAGGCTCTACAGCCTTCAACGTGGGGTTCTTACTTCCTGACTGCAGGTGAAAAGAATCTGGTTCTTGATGTGTAAATTTACTATTCTGAGATGTAGTTTAATATTTAACCTTTAATACACTTCAAATCCACAGAACACATTTTAAATACCCACAAAAATCAAAGCAGCAGTCCTAGTACAATCTCTAGAGATGCTTTCACATTTATCTTCAGGGCTGTGGTAGACTTGCCTGCCCTTTGAATCATATTATTTACTGGTGTTTTAAAGTTGTCAGCCTATGCTTATAAAAGTTTACTTTTCTTTCTGAATCTCTTGTCTGCAAATATGGTCTTGCAGAGTGGAAATTTAGGAAAAAATAATGTAGTTGTTGTTAAATGATGATTTTGGAATTTTTTTTTCCTAAGCATTATATTGAATGAATTTTCAATTTGGATTAAACCACCTAGGGCTTTATTTAAATGTGCTGATTTTCACTTTCGTATGTTCAGCTTTGAATAACTTTAGCAATAATTAGCTTCTGGGAGTTTTAGTTCTTATGCAGAAGTCTTTTGCAGGAAAGAGAACTGTATTAAATAAATCTCTTTTTTAAAACTCTCCCATCAGCTCAGTGTGTGGGTAACAGTGAGGGTGAATAATAGGGTCATTTACATGCCTTTTTCTTCTCTCTTCTGAGTCATGTGTTTGCATCTCAAGAAGGCGAGGCTTTCCAGATAATTATCTCACTATCACTATCAGAGCACCAGTTCTCCTAAAACCCTAATATTTTGTATGAAAAACCTGTGTAGAAATGACTTGATATTTCTGAAATCTCACAGAAACACCTTATATACAACCTGGTTCTCTGAAGTCTCCTCCAACACCAAAAGACTCAGTGAAGACTGCTACACCCTTTGAAAATTGGGCATTCATATGTAGATAAAAGTAGCTGAAATGAGGATTTAGGATCGCTGCCATTATCATTTAAGTATTAAGTATATTTATTTGTGTCATAGTTAAATATTTACCCTCTACAGTCTTGATTCATCAGGAAATTCCTGTGGCCTTCTAGGCCACATCAGCAAGTCAACACAGTAAAAGGCAGCCCCCAAACCATGATGCCTTTGGTGCTGTGCCTGGAATTTTGAGGATCTGCTTAGAGGGAAAATTGCTCAAAGAGATGACCTAATCTCTTCCTGAATGAACTATTCCCCTTTGTTCCTTGGCTAAAATGTCATACTTCACTCTGTGTGTGACTTACCGTAGTAGAGATAAATGGTCAAGGGCCACCTATCTTTCCTGTGTCACTTCTATCCTGTTAATGGGAAAGGCCATCAATGCTTTGCTAGAAACTTTTTCTGTGTTACTATTTTTGTACGGAGGAGATATGGACCGCAAAATTCTTTATCACTTTAGCCTGCTAACTACAGAGGCGATGATTATGGTTGTTTCTCTTCACATTTTTCTTGAATGACCCAGTTTGATCTCTTGGCTTTTCCAAGAATTCTGGCTGATGCAATAAATACCTTTTTGTATATTCCTCTGACATCGTTTACCTCCATGACATCGTACAGCTCAACCATTATGGCCTCTGCCTTCATGTCAGTTGTTACAGAATTATTTGCACCTGTTACAATACCAGAGTTTTATGCGGGGAAGCATAAGCAAGACAGCTGTATTTGCAGAGGCACACAAGGCAAGAGGAGTTTGCCAAGTACCAAATGGTTATCATTAAAGGTGAAGGATGATTACAGCAGAATGAATTCAATAATCATTGGTAAAAGACAAATTTTTATAGTTTGATCTGCTTGATAAGCCATTGTACCAGTCACTGTACAAATATATAATGCATGGCTCTGTCTGCAACTTAGAAGTATTGTGTTGAATGAGTGATTTCAAATCCTCATGAGCTGAGTTTTGCTGAGAAAACTGGCTTTGTTTCACACTCCACTAACTTCCCTGAAACCAGGGTATTATGTGAGTTTCTGCATCTCACCTCACTGACAAAATGCTTGCACCTCATTCCATGCTTACATACACTGCTCTAAAGAAACGATGTAATCCTTGGGTAAACTATGTGAAATATCTATGATGGGTTTGTGGGTTGGGTAAACTGTAAATGCAGTAAGAATATATGTTGCTTTTTCAAGTGTTTTTTTATGATTTTGAATTCCATAAAATAGTTATGGGACAGGTAACTCCCAAGGAAACTGAAGATGAGTTTGTAACTGTGGACTACTGCCTCTTGGAAAGGGTCATTTCAGAGGAAGTGTGTGGGACCTGGAGAAAGACTGGAAAGGCTAAATATAAGGTGGGAGGTGGGGGTGGTGCTTCAGAGCAAGAAGTCTGTCTATTTGAGGTTGACAGAGGATTTTCATTAAAAGTCTGACAGGAAGGGTGAAGGTTGCTATTGTAATCCATAAATTTGTGTGCTGCCCAAGGAATCAACATGTCAGTAAAGCACACACAATAAGATAACTTGTCCTGCAGTGACAGAAATTTCTGAAAAATTACTCTGGTGTACAGCACTATGTTCAGTAAAATGCCCTGAAACAATGTAGCTGTAAACTATTTACTGGCTGTGTGGCCCTACAAAGTTCATAATAGTATGTATTTCAGCAGTATTACAGTCTGCTGAAGAAAAAATCATCATAGCTGAGGAAGGTTTTATTTAAAATAACTGTTTTAATTTTTTTTAAAAAAGAACAGAAATATTATTTTTCTAAATTTAAGAAGAATACAGGAGTGAGGTAAAGAAGATGCTTAGCAGCATGTTTTAATGAAGAAACCATGAATTCTCCAAATTTCATTGGTTATTAAAGTATCTGAAATGCAGATGAGCCCCAGCTGAAATGTTGAGTAGGACCAGACTGCCATGTGTGGCAGTGCAGGTGGTCACCAGCACGTCAGTCTCTTACCAGGAGCGCTCTTGCAACTGTCAGCGACAACCTCAAAAGTAATGTTTGTGTTTGCAGCATATACTTGACCATTAAGTGAAGAAACAATTTACTAGCATCAAGCAAGCATCATGGAGAGTCTGTGATGAGCTACAGGTCAGAAATACTAGAAAGGCATTTGCCCAAACTTGCCAACTTCAGATTTTGCAAGATCTAAGGACTCAAGCCCCAAAATGCCAAGGGTCCTGTTTTGAGTTGATGGTACTCAGAACTTTCCAGAAAACATCTAGCACATTGCAAGATTTACCCCTATAAAACAAATTGTTTTCATTTCACTACTGGGGAGTGTTATCACAAGCATGTAGCTACTTCTCAGTAGACTTCAAGAGGAGGTAGAACTGAGTGGGAATTGCTCAGTTACTCTAAACAAGCTCACATCTATTTTATACTTTTGGATAAGTGGATGAGAATGGGAAGTCCAGAGACTTCCTATAGAGAACAATGTCACAATAATTCAAAGCATCAAAAAAAAGTGAATTATAATTCCTTGCACAGTGCACCTAGGGGATCATATGACCTTAGATACCTTTTTTTGCCAATGCATGATAACCATTATGGCACATGCTATACTGGCCACTAATAAGTCTTAAAAACATAAAAATATTTCATTATTGTTACATCTACAGTGAGTGAATAAATTATATATTTAAGTGTTTATACAACCTATTTATATATTGACTTTTAAAGTGCAATGGATGTACCAACATTAAAAAGAGTTATAAAATTGAACACAGACAGGAATAAAAGAATTTGTCTGGAATTCAGGTTCTTAAAACTAGGATTACTGATTGTATTTCTTTAATGCTAAACCAGTAAACCAAAAAACCCAGCAGTTGTTACCTTCTATCTTAATGCCTCCCAGTGCTCCATGCAAAAAAACTACATTATGAACCCTAGAAATGAAAAAAAAAAAAAGTTTCCTTGATCCAGGTTTTAACACTCCTACACATCTTGGAAACATCTAATAATTTGGCCACTGCCCCCCTGGGGTATTTCCTAGAAGCAGAATTGAGCAAGACTGAAAATGTTTTTGTTGCACTGTTACAGGCATGAAGATATGACACGAATTCTTGATTTGTAAAATATGAACCGTGTGACATCCTTTTCCTTTTTGTGCATTTTTAAAGACTACTTCAACATATTCATTCATTATTTTGCTGCTGAAATCATGCAGGGCTCCTGAAATTACAATCAGAACTCTTTGGTCCTTTGTCACTAGAATTAGCCTTGGTTTTTCTCTCTGGCAATGTGTTTTAGGGTAAATTTCCTATTTTCATTATTCTTAAGTTTCAAGATGACACCTCAGTGTTAGTTATGTCAGTGTGATTTTGAATGCTGTCATGTTTTCGCTTCCATAGTAAAATCCTTCTGAAAGGCTATAAGCAAGCTACAGCAAGATTATTTTGAGAATACTACTCGTAATGCAATACAAACTTTATATTGTGAGACAGTTTGACATCCTGAGTCGGAGCTGCTCGGTGTTTTTTCTATCAGAGTGGATATTAATTTTGGGTTTGCTTCTATCAGGCTTAGTCTGGTATTGCTATCATGTTTTCCAGGTGTTGCTAGCATGAGCCCTTACCAAAAAGTATGACTAGAAAAAGCAGTAATTTCCTATGGGAACATGAACCCAAAGGAGGTTTTCAACACGTTCCACAAACTCAAACCATTATCATTAAATAGCCTCGAGAGGATTAGAAACTGAAAAAAAAGTCTCTTGACTCTCACCCGGAGCGTGATGCTAATGAATTCCTGCGGAGCCTGGCCTGATGCTGCTCACAGTGAATCAGCAGTAAAAATCTGAGCTCAGTTCCTGTCCAGAAAAGGGCATTTCCCAACTTCAGGCCCACCCAGCCGAAACTGACCCCTTGGGCCCTCCTTCCCCTGGCACTTTTTCAGGAGTGGCAGAAGTTCCAGGTCTACTTTTTGGCACTGGCTGTCTGGATTCACCTACTTCAAAACATCCCTGCCCTAATGTAAGGGGATTTCCAAACGGTGAGAGACAGACCTCAGCTCTGTCCAGATGAACCTATTTGGCAGAACAGGAAATTCCCAGATGGTCAGGAGGAATTTTAAAGGGCTAGAGGGGTATGTTGCAAAAGGCTAGCCTGGCACCCACAGAGACTGAAGTCTGTTATTTATAGAAAAGCAGAGGCAGAAAACAGATGGTGTGCTTCCTCACAATATGCTCTACAATCGCTGCATTGTGTCAGCATAAATTTGTGGGGTACCACATCAAGAACTGAGATGATAGTACAGTCTCTATCCCCAGCCAGTTCTTTCCTCCACATGCCTAAAAAGATACCAGCTAATACCATGTGCAGTGGTGGTTTTATAATACAAAAAAGACCACTTTTAGAAAGCCCTGGAACAACAGTATAAGTCAGAAATCATGTCAATGGCATCAGTGGAACGATGCCAATGTCAGTCTGCTGCAGCTGAAAGAAGACTCAAGCCCAGTCTGTGAGAAGCAAACTCAGATTTTTTTGTTCATTTGAGGATGGGATTCTGTGTTTGGCTTTTATTATGTGCACAGCCTTATCCCAGCACTCCCCAGGCCTGAAAGTGGGAAGTACATCTCATGAGAACAATTTTATAAAGGCATTTTCAGCATTTCCTTTTTCGTTCACATCAAAAAGAACATAAACACAACTTTGCCTATCAGTTTTTTTCAGTATTCCTCTTTCCAGTCCCTTAAAATACCAAAGAAGAACTGAGATACCTGTTGAAACAGAAGCACTCAAACTGATCAGGCAGATTATTTTAATTTAAACCTAGTCTTGGGTTCTATCTGGCCTGTATTTTCAGGGGACATTTGAGTTTTTCGTTTTTCTTTTGCTGAAGACAGTCAGGAAATGTTTTTGTTTCTTTTTCTGAAATGTTTTAAAATAGAAAATTCCTTTTTGTTGACATTTTCTGCAGATTGTTTGGACATTTCCATGAGATATTTGTGTGGCAAAATTGCTACGTAGCAGATGTAATCCAGTTAGAGACCTTCCAACCTGAGGGCTTGAGATCTCAGGTAAAAGTAGCTACATGGCAGAGAGCAACAACTGCAAATCAAAATGTTGTGGTTTTCAGCCAAAAGGATAGAATTCTTGGTTAAACAATGTCATCTGTCTCTTTTTTATCTATTTATTTATTTATTTATAAATTAATCTTCCTTTTCTTTTAAAAAATTGAGGTTTTCATAAACTGAAAGAGATGCCACCGGAAAACATTTTTCTGCTCATAAAATCAGCAGACTGCTACAAAGTGACTGTCCTAGGGCTGACTTGAGTGAAAATAGAATCAAGTTCCAGTATTATCTTGGGATATGAAGGAGAAGCCTGAGTGTAATATCAATGTACAGGCACAGTGGAGATGTTAGAAAAAGAATGCACCGTATTGGTGTCCTCCTGTTCATCTGGGAAGAGTTGCTTCTGCCATTCTATTTTTTAATGAAAAAGACAGAATATGCATGTGGAACGTTGTTGATATAGAAAAGATCATGCAAACTATCCCCACTGAACTAGAGGCATCTGAGTTTGAAGAGAACTATTTGTAACTTTTCTTCCACTGCCCTTTTTTTTGTTTCAATTAAGAAAAATATTTTTTAGCTGGTTAATTTAGTTCATGCTAAAGGAAAAAAAAAAATCATCAATCTGCTTAAGAAAAAACTCTTACAGCAATTATGTTGCAAAACAAAAAAGTAGATCCATGCTGAACACGATAATATTCCACTGTTTTGTTGAGTGATATACTAGCAATGCATCCCTGGATGTTGCAAACATGATCGGAAAACCAGGGGCTCTTTTTTTTTCTGAAAAGCCTTCATGACTTGGTTGATAGGGCTATATGTCATCCCTCTGGCATCTTCTGATGATGATGATGCCTTTTAATACTGTGTGCCAGTCACCACGCCCATGTACATATTAATTTTGTGTTTCTACACTGCAACATACTGAGAAAAAATCTTAATGTGAAAGTGACCAGATAAATTTAAAAAATGATAAGAGCTACTTGAGTGTCCCTCCCCATAAAGAATCGGTCTGTTTGCTTGAATTTTTAACCTGTTCATATTTTTCACCTTGTGTTATCTTTGCTAACAAATGAGGAAATTCAGGTGTCCGTGATTCTTTTGTATAGTGTTTTTTGCAAATGATTTTTTATTAAAGATGTACTTTCCAAACAAAATTTGACTGTTACTGCCTTCCTTTGGGATATCTTTTGTATATGGAAGAAAATAGTTTGCCCAATTCTTAAATACAGAACTTTTTCTATAGTTTTACTACCTGGAAGCAAGTAATGAAGGTTTTCGATATTTATTTTAGTTACAGAGCACACATAAAAAGATCAGAATTAAACCACTTGTCCATCACAATTCATCACAACTGAATAATGTACATTAAATACAACATGCAGTGAAGCAAGAACACATCTGTTGTTAGTACAGGTGAAATGTAAGTGCAGTAAACATTTACAGGATTTTTACCTTGGAACAAAGTTTACAGAATTACTGACAAACTTGAGAAGAAAATGTTATAAAGATTATGTTTCAAATTATGAACAACATTTTACTTACATTTTCTGATATAAATAAAGCATCTAGGAAGATATGCTAGCTATAGTGATGTCAAAGGCAGAACTTCAAGTAATTTCAGTGCAGTCAAGACTGTATATCAAGCTCTGCTGGTTTAATTTCTGACATTATGAACGAAGTAGTGTTTATGCCATGAGTTCCGTGCATATATGTATTATAGCTCTCTCTAATATTGACAGAGGCTCCATGCTTCCTTTCGTAGTCTTGCACTCATTTCTTAAATAATGGCAACAATTGATCATACTTCTATAACTTTTTGTATTCAGATTCTCAACACATTTTACAGACATTGGTGAATAAAGCTTCATAGCAATTGGAAGGCTTGGTGGTGGCATCAATTTTGTTCTCATTATCCAGTGGAAAACCCAAGATACACAAGGGGTAGCTGATATACCTTTAGACACTTGGGAAATCTAAGTACAGCCAACAATAAAACCAAGACTTGGGGCAGTTTCAGTGTTTGTATGATAGCTATCAAAATACTTCACACTAATACAGATAGGTAAATAGCCAGCTGTCTCTCAGGTTACTCATCTCATTGCTGTCTGGAAATTTTATTTTTTGTGGCAGTTACTGATGGATTAATTTCACAGCTGCTGTAAATTGACACTGCTCAAGCTAGATTAGTGGAATGGTGTTGATTTAAGTCAGCTAGGCATCTGGATGCTCATGCTTACATCAAAACCTCATTCCCCGCTTTATTGGAATGAAAACTAAACTGGCCAGAGCTCCCGCACACATCCATGCTATTTCATTTTCTCACTCAATTTCCAAACTGACCTTTTTTTTTGCTTTCTTAAGAGACCAGCCCTGGTCACACAACCTGATGTGCAAAGGGGCAGTGATGCTATGCAGTAGTGTATCCTCAGCACCACCCATGCAAAAGCCAACCATTTGACACCTACTTCTGGTTGTCAAAAGGAGAGAGCCATTTCCTCTTCTTAGCAAGTAAAAACCTTTCCTGAACTGAAAAGCTCTTGTTATGTTACAGCCCATTGATTCCCATTGTTGCAGAGAAGGTATGGAAACATCTAACAGCACTAACTTTTAAAATGAAAAGTAAAATCTGAAATTTGTTGAAAATGCCTTACAATGTAATGTATAATTTATTAGCAACAAATCACTCTCCACTGAGGTTAAATGTGATGACAGGTAAAATGTAGAGCATGTGTTGCCTTGTATGAATCATGCTAGAAACTCATACAAATGATTGAGGCAATGTATAGACTGAATATTATTTTACATAAAGAATGTACATTAAAACCCTTTGTTTAATCATTAGTAGGAAAATCACAGCTTAACAGCAGTTTTGAAGCAATTTTTTGTTTTCCTTTTAATATATGTTGTTTGAAGTTTAGAGGCTCCTGTAATTTCAGACCATAGAAGTGTGTTAGGAGAAAAATGTAAAATCTGACCTTCACAGGGGCTGGGAACTACCCTTGACATCAACAATATTGGTGGGTGCCTAGTGTTATTGAAAATCTGTACACAGATTACATTTTCAAAGATGACTAGTAATCAGAGTGCACAGGCTGCAATGTTCGTCTCTTAGGAGCTGCAGAATCAACGTCTGTTGAAAATTACACCTGTTAAGAAACTTTGAAGTTCTCCAAAATGAGAGCAGTCCCAGATCAGACAGTATGTACGGCAGTCTTGTGACCATTGAGTCAACAAAGGTAACAAACTTCCACATTGTTATCCAGCTTCCAGGTTGCAAATGAGGGAGTTTCCTTATAGGGTTTTGTTTTGTTTCGTTTGTTTGTTTGTTTTTTTCCTGCCCCTAATCCTTTTGAGGACTAGAACAAGAGTTCAACAGGACCTCTAAACTCTTTACCAGTCTAGACACTGTGAACGAATCTGCCTTATATGAACTTAAGACAAAGTCTGTTCATACGCATGTGTATGTTCAGCTATTTGCTTGGTCTCTTTGCTTTTGAGATAAATTTGCTTTGCTTGCAGTAAGCCACGCATCTGCATGTCTGAGGTTGGCCTGTAGACCTGCAGCAGAGTCAAAGGACAGGTCTGGGCACTGGGATGCTGCAGAGCTGGGTGGGAAGTTGCTTCCTTCCAGTACATATCCTGTTAATAGACCTGCTTCTACTTTTCCACTTACAACTGAAAGCAAAAATTGAACCCATGAATAAGACTTATTTTCAGTGTACAAACAAATGGATCCACTTTGCATCAAGTTTGTGGTAGCATAGCTCTAACAGGGATAGTGGAATAATAAGCACCTGGGAGAAGTCTCACAATCACTAGCCCTTGTTCTCGTGGGGGACTTCAACTTACCAGATGTCTGCTGGAAATACAATAGAGCGGAGAGGAAACAGTCTAGGAGGTTCCTGGAGTGTGTGGAAGATAACTTCCTGACACAGCTGGTGAGTGAGCCAACCAGGGAAGGGGCTCTGCTGGACCTGTTGTTTGTGAACAGAGAAGGACTTGCAGGTGATGTGATGGTTGGAGGCTGTCTTGGGCATAGCGATCACGAAATGCTAGAGATTTCGATTCTCGGAGAAGTAAGGAGGGGGGTCAGCAGAACTGCTACCTTGGACTTCCAGAGGGCAGACTTTGGCCTGTTTAGGAGACTGGCTGACAGAGTCCCTTGGGAGGCAGTCCTGAAGGGCAGAGGAGTCCAGGAAAGCTGGACATTCTTCAAGAAGGAAATCCTGAAGGCGCAGGAGCAGGCCATCCCCTTATGCTGAAAGACGAGCTGGCAGTGAAGAAGACTGCCTTGGCTGAACAGAGAGCTTTGGCTAGAACTCAGAAAAAAAAGGAGAGTTTATGACCTTTGGAAGAAGGGGCAGGTAACTCAGTAGGGCTACAAGGATGTCATGAGGTTACGCAGGGAGAAAATTAGGAGGCCAAAGCCTAACTAGAACTTAATCTGGCTACTGCTGTAAAAGACAATAAAAATGTTTCTATAAATACATTAGCAACAAAAGGAAGGCTAAGAAGAATCTCCATCCTTTACTGGATGCAGGGGGAAACACAGTGACAAAAGATGAGGGAAAGGCTGAGGTACTTAATGCTTTCTTTGCCTCAGTCTTTAACAGTAAGACCGGTTGTGTGGTTACCCAGCCCCCTGAGCTGAAAGACAGGGATGGGGAGCCGAGTGAAGCCCCCATAATCTAAGGGGAAATGGTTAGTGACCTGCTACACCACTTAGACACACACATGTCTATGGGGCTGGATGGGATCCACCCAAGGGTATTGAGGGAGCTGGTGGAAGTGTTCACCAAGCCACTTTCAATCATTTACCAGCAGTCCTGGCTAATGGGGGAGGTCCCGGTTGATTGGAAGTTAGCAAATGTGATGCCCATCTACAAGAAGGGCCGGAAGGAGGATCCGGGGAACTACAGGCCTGTCAGCCTGACCTCGGTGCTGGGGAAGGTTATGGAGCAGATCATATTGAGTGCCATCACGTGGCACGTACAGGACAAGCAGGCGATCAGGCCCAGTCAGCATGGGTTTATGAAAGGCAGGACCAGCTTGACTAACCTGATCTCCTTCTATGACCAGGTGACCCACTTAGTGGATGAGGGAAAGGATCGAGTGCACCCTCAGCAAGTTTGCAGACGACACCAAGTTGGGCTGGAGTGTTGATCTGCTTAAGGGAAGGAAGGTTCTACAGAGGGATCTGGACAAGCTGGATTGATGGGCCAAGGCCAATTGTATGAGATTCAACAAGGCTAAGTGCCAGGTCCTGCACTTGGGTCACAACAACCCTGTGCAGTGTTACAGGCTTGGGGAAGAGTGACTGGAAAGTTGCCCAGTGGAAAAGGACCTGGGGTGTTGGTCGACAGCTGGCTGAATATGAGCCAGCAGTGTGCCCAGGTGGCCAAGAAGGCCAATAGCATCTTGGCTTGTATCAGACATAGTGTGGACAGCAGGAGCAGGGAGGTGATTGCTCCCCTGTATTTGGCACTGGTGAGGCTGCACCTTGAGTACTGTGTTCAGTTTTGGGCCCCTCACTACATGAAAGGTGTTGAGTTGCTGGAGCATGTCCAGAGAAGAGCAAGGAAGCAGTTGAAGAGTCTAGAGCACAAGTGTAATGAGGAATGGCTGAGGGAACTGGGGTTGTTTATCGTGGAGAAAAGGAGGCTGAGGGGAGACCTTATCAGTCTCTACAACTACCTGAAAGGAGGTTGTAGCAAGGTGGGCATCAGTCTCTTCTCCCAAGTAACAAGCAATAGGACCAGAGAAAATGGCCTCAAGTTGCACCAGGGGACTTTTAGATTGGACATTAGGAAAAATTTCTTTACCAAAAAGGTTGTCAAGCATTGGAACATGTTGCCCAGGGAAGTGGTTGAGTCACCATCCCTGGAGATATTTAAAAGACGTGTAGATGTGGTGTGTAGGGACATGGTTTAGTGGTGGACTTGGCAGTGCTAGGTTAACGGTTGGACTCGATGATCTTAAAGGTCTTTTCCAACCTAAATGACTCTATGATTCTATGAGTAACAGAGATGAGTTTGTTGTAAAATGGTTACAAAACATGAACATTTTCAAAGGGATTTGTCTCTACACAGAGTTTTGGACCAAATTCCTCAACTTGTGCTGTTTGATACACACTTTTGACTTGGTTCCCAGGCAAAATGTCATTCATTGCAGAAGAAATAACTATGACAATGTGGATATTTAATTGACTTTTTATGAGTGAATACGATGTTGCCACATATTTGCCTAAACCCACATTGTGTGAATTGTCAAACACATAAAGGAAAGCATTGTGTTTTTATATATTGTTATTATGTGCATATTTCTGAATTTAACACGTTTACTGTACTGTGTACAATTTTAGCTGATTCTTCATATGTTTCTGCATGTTTTCTACTGTAGGTCCTAGAAAAGCTGTGTTCATATAAATATTTAGAATAGCATAGTTTTGTTTGATTTACAATTTTTTTCAAATGTCTTTAGTTTGGAAGAGCTAGCTTGTTAGGTCAAGCCACTGTTATCTCTGTTACATAGCATGTAAGGGAATGAACTATTAAAATACATAAGCACAAACAAATTTGGTAAAAATGTAAGGAACATCAGCAGTAAAGCCATTACTCCACTGTTGAGTAGAAAACATATGAAATTTTCTGTAGGAAGAAGGAATGATAAGAAAATTCCAAGGAACAATGTTGTTATATCTGAAAAATTGTAGAAGACTTTTCAGCTAAAGATAAATGATCAGGTCTTTTATCAATACTTCAAACACTCTTCGCAACAGAAAAGGCAGCTTTTATGTGAACTTGTAGGATTATCTATATTTTAATAGCCTTTTTTATGTTATCAAGGCTAGGTAATGTTAATACTAATTTGATTTTGATTAATTTCTCTCAGCAACATAAGATATTCTTTCTTTCTTGTTATACTTACTGGAATATCCACTGGCCTTGCTTCTGTTTCCGCTTATGTTGGCTGTAGATCAGTATAGCATCTCTGAGTTCAACAAAATGTAACTACAAGCAGAACAGGCATTGTTTTCTTTTGCATATGTACACATAATTTTGAACATATGGTTCCAAGCATATTCTTTATTTAAATTGTCACTAACTTCAATGCATGCTTGTTTTTAATTTTTGTTCTACTTTTATGTTTTGCATTTGTTGCCCAAGAGATTCATAGCCAGCTGCAAGGCTCCTTCTTTGGGCAATGCCCAAAAGGACTTAAATGAAGGCAGCTAGAAAACTCCATTGTATGAAGGCATGTCGTGGTCTAGGCCCAGCAGGCAACAAAGCACCATGCAGCCATTCAGTCACTCCTCCCCCTGGTGGGATGTGGAGGAGAAAATATAATGAAAGGCCCATGGGTCAAGACAAGGACAGGGAGGGGTCACTCACCCATTATGGTCAAGGGCAAAACAGACTTGACTTGGGAGGGGAAAAAAAAAATCAATTTAATTTGTTACCAATCAAATCAGAATAGGATAATGAGAAATAAAATGAAATCTTAAAACACCTTCCCCCCACCCCTGCCTCCTTCCTGGGTTCAACTCCACTCCCAATTTTCTCTACCTCCTTCCCTCAGCAGCACAGGGGGATGGGGAATGGGGGTTGCAGTCAGTTCATCACATGTTGTTTCTGACGCCCCTTCCACCTCAGGGGAGGACTCCTCACACTCTTCCCCTGCTCCAGCGTGGGGTCCCTCCCACGGGAGACACTTCTCCATGAAATTCTCCAGGGCTGGTCCTTCCGACAGGCTGCAGTTCTTCACGAGTTGCTCCAGCGTGGGTCCTTTCCGCGGGCTGCAGTCCTTCAGGCACAGACTGCTCCAGCACAGGTTTCCCACAGGGTCACAGCCTTCTTCAGGCATCTGCCTGCTCCAGCATGGGGTCCTCCACAGGCTGCAGGTGGATATCTGCTCCACAGTGGACCCCCATGGGCTGCAGGGGGACAGCCTGCCTCACAATGGTCTTCCCCACAGGCTGCAGGGGAATCTGCTCCGGTGCCTGGAGCACATCCTCCTCCTCCTTCTTCACTGACCTGGGGGTCTGCGTAGGTGTTTCTCTCACATTCCACTCCCCTCTCCACTGGATGTTCCCCTTCTTAAAAATGTTATTCCAGAGGTGCTACCACCCCTGCAGCCCCTCCCCTGCTACCAAAACCCCACCACACAAACCGAATACAAAGTATCCAAAGATAATTAGGCACCTGGTGCAAGGGACTATGATGAGAAGTGAGACTGAGGGTGGTGGTTACAATCTGAATTAACACTCACTACTAGCATAGGAGATATTGAGAGTCACTACAGGTTGGCTTTCATCTGGCAGTAGTCTAACTTCTGGTGAGGCCAACTTTTCTTTCAGATACTCACTATACCAGGGAGGGACTGAAGAAGTTGTATTTTCCTCTTATTTCAACACATAATCCAAAGACAATTTGGCAGACTTTGGTATCCCTTTGGCTCAAGAGAACCTTTCAGATATATATAATCTTTTTTGCCTTCCAGTTATGATCCAGAAATACCTAAGCTGCGTTAGTTGAGCATACTATCTTGAAGAGTAAGATGCAAAAAGGATTATGTCCCATCTAGAAATTCATGAGTGCTGTAAAAGAAGGATATTGAATGAAACTCAAAACATCTGCAATTTTGAATGACAGAACATATATTTTGAAAGAATCCTTTTATCACATTTTGTTTATTATTTACTGTCACGGAATCCATTTATACTGACTTCAGAAATAACATTAGCTAACTGCATTACAAATGTGAAAAGGAATCTCTCTTCAGCACAGGCTGATTTGGTTGAAAGTTGGCATAATGTTAAAGTCATCAGAAATAATGTGAGAGACTGTGCTGTTTAATTATCCTGTTAGAAAAATGTATATTTTTTACCTGGTGATAGTGAAAATTGAGACATACAATAATTCTGATGTAAGCACTGACAATTTTATATGTATCCATCATACTAATACTGACCTCTATTGCTTTGAGGGTAAGGTATAGCTCTTAGTAACACAATTTTAGTTTAAGTTTAGCATAGTTTTCTCTTGACATTAAATGCTGTTCTCAATCTATCAGATTTGGTGGAATTAATAGCATGATTTAAATCTTGAATTTCCTATTCTTCCTGTCAAGAGGTTATACAGCAGTAAGAGATGAACACACGCTGAGCTTCAACACCTCTGTTGAATACCCTGAACAATTGGAAGATGAATAGGAAGCAAGATTTTAAAGTTAGGAAGGGAGGTCATTTTACAGAGAAAAAATCTTGCTCTTTTTTTTTTTTTTTTCTAAGTAAAATAAGCTGATCACTTTTAACTTTTTGTCAGTTTAGTTCTCCATACTTCCAGTCATCACAGTGGTACTTTTCTGCACTTGTTCATATAATCTGAGTGTAGATGTCCAGAGTTGTACAAATTAGTCCTGTCTCTACTTTTTTTCCCCTAGAAAACTTCAGCTAATAAGGATGACATTTGGTGGCAGAAACCTCCATTTCTAGATGTTAAATAACCATCTGCCTCCCCAAGCACCATGTAAATATTTTTATGGAAGACTGAAGAAACATTTTATTCAGTTGTAGGGCCATACAGGGATTACCTTTAATTTTCAACCTTTTCTTCACCACCTAGTTGCCTTGTTTCTTTCTTCCTTGTTCTCTTTTTATTTATTGTAACTTGACATTAGATGATCTATTCAAGTGCCTCTGTTCTTTATGGCATAATTTTATTTCCTCATTAATACGTTTTTTCCTGTGGTCATTCATTGTAGGTAACTCTCCAGTTCTCACTCTATTATTCAGGTAGTTTCAGTAATTTTCCAATATTTTAAAATTAGGTTTCAATTTGATGGGGAATTATTATTCATAATTATCTGTGAAAGGAAATGCAATCCTGGCTCAGAAACAGCCAGTCTGATGAACTGGCTATGTGCCACGGACCTTGGATTCCCTGAGATCCCAATGTGCGGAGGAACTGGAGTGCCTAGGAGTCAAAGCTGACCCAGAAACCTTGGCACTCAGATGCTATGGCTCCCATGAGCTTCAAAACTCCTGGCTTCATGTCTGTCCAGACTGAAATTGAGCCAAGAGCTTGCTAACCTTGGAGGACCTGGGAGTCTGGACCTTTGCAGCTGGCAATCCCAGGACTTTCTGGGTCACAGGTCCTTGCGAATCCATTCAGTGGCTCTTTGCAGAACTGGGAGCCTGGAAATATCTTTGTGCTGGGCCACACAGGAGCCTGGAAGTGGAGGTGACAAATCCTGCCTGGAAAGTAGGTTTCCATTGCAAATTTGCATTTGAACTCCTTTCCTGAAACATTCCTACAGAAATAATTTGTAATTGTTTTAAGGGGAAAGAGTTTTGGAGTAGTGTTAAGCATGTTAGCTTGAAGGGCCTCTGCAAGTGTCTGGATGTTTTGCTCTTGGAAACACTGATACATGAAAGAAGAGCGTTTGAGGTATCTTGCAATGGCTCCAGAAGTTTGATTTCAACTCTTGCTCCAAATTTGCCCTAGAGAGCAAGATGTGTCCTTGTTTTTTGATGACCCCGAGGTTATTTTCACATAAGGGTATATGCAGATGTGTGTATAGTATGTGTTTATGTTGGAATTCCACAATGGTCATAATTCTACTTCCCCCAAAATCAGCTGGAGTTTGGCAACTGATTTCAATTAAAACAGATTAGATGTTCATTCAGAAATAAACAGAGTCTTTTGGCATGTTGAGCTTGTGTCTTTTCATAATGGTTATGAGGCTTGTTTTTTAAAACTGGAATGCATTTTGTGTAATTTATGGACATAAACTAAAATGAAAAAGAATTCCAGAAACAAGTGACAAGGTTGTTAGGGTTCCAGTAATGTGGATACTTACTGGTTTTAGCTAATTATTTTTTCTTCCTAAAGTAATAAAATACATCTTTAGTCTCTGGCTACAGATGCAGAATGTTACCCTTCCTTAGCGCTTTGGTTTACCAGAACTTTTTGTGGGTGAAAGTCACTTTTAGTGACAAGATCAGAGTTCAAGTTCAATTTGGATTAGCCTCCAAACATTCAGATGCTTACTGTATCTTAATATTTGAATGCCTATTGGGTAAGAACTGTATCAGCTTCTTTACAATGCAAAATCTGGACTAAGAATCCTACAGAAAAAGCATTTTGTCCCTAAGATTTTCTAATGTTTTTTGCCTGAGGAGCCAGGAAGCCTGTGAAACAGTCTTTCTCTCAGACTTTGTTGCTCTTTTATCAGGATCTGAATTTTCTGAATTTTCCAGTGCATGATCTAATATGAGGGGAAAAAACAGCTAGATATCATCCTGCTTAGTCCAGTCTGTTTGGACTCAGGTCTTCTGATCAGCCAGGCAGTAGCTGTTCGCATAAAACTGCATGTCCTGACTTCCTATCGCTGTCCTAGCAGATGGGGGTCTCCTAGCAAGTATTGGCACTGCCACCATTACTTAGGAAAAACTCGCTCATCATCCCACTCTGCTGCTCTGTCTCTCAACCCTGAATTGAGAGATAAGGTACAGCCTTGGTCTCTCAAGGCATTTTCTGGGAAGCAGGGAGAGGTCCCAGGGAGGAGCTCTGTGTGACCAGAGGGGTCTGCACTTTAAAAGCATGTGCTGCAGAGGGACAGGGCTCTGCTAGACTCTTTGTTTAACTATGTCAGTTAAGCCATGTTAACTGAAACAATGCTTCTTGGGGTAGGACAGTACAGTGGAAAAGCAGTCTTTGAAACAAAAAGGTTTAGAACCCCAGTTTTTATTTTCAGGCTTATTATTAAAATTCAACGAGCAGGAAAGCGGTTAAAAATGCTGTAAGGCACAAAACCCAATTCAAAGACCCTACCTGACCCTTAAAAAAAAGGTAGAGGGAAAAAAAAAAAGGAGTGAAGTGGTGGAGTTTCTATCGCAAACTTTTTTGGCTGTCAAAGCAAGCAACACAGTCCATGTTTGGATTACCAAGAACAGAGATATATTTGCTGCTCAACAGAGACCTCCAGAATTGCATGTCACAGTATGCAATTACTAAGATGGATATGAAAAGGAAACATCAAAATAATATTTTTTGCAAAAGAGAGGCTATTATAAATAGCTAAATGAAGCATCTCAGATAAAGCAGAAACTATTATGTTTACTACTTTTTTTTTTCTTGGCCAAGATTCTGTTCAGCAACATTAAAGTTAAAGTTTAATGTTAAGAATATGCTTAAGACACATTACAGTCATCTCTTAAACAAAAGTGCCAATGGACGTTAGTTGTTAACTTTAAAATCACTCAGGTGATTATAGGACATCTTAAACTACAGATTAACATATAGGGCACCTTTAGTGAAAGCAACAGCTAAACCTTTAGTGACTGTAGTGGATCCAGGATTGCATAAAAGAGTAAATGGAAGGACCAGCCATAGTATTAAGGTCCTTGTCCTTTTAAACAGGTTCTTATTGTTCTGACTGGGTTTCTCTTTAATAGGGAACTACATTCTTCTAATTAACAAAAAATATTCCTAAACAGAGATAACAGCTTATCTCTCACAATTAACTAATCAAAACCATCTACTAACTTTATAATCTTTCTAATGATTTTAAAGGACCTGTTTAAGAACTTTACTCAGTCTGACCTTTATGCTGGTAAGGTGTGAGGTAGAAGGTGGGGAACCAAATGCTCTCCTGCTTAGAAGGTACTTGAGGTCTCATACTTCATGTTAGTGTTATATTCATTGGGCCAATTTATAAAGAGTAGAAAGGTGTCAACACAGCTTTAGCATATAATAGAATACATAAAGCCTAATCACAGCTTTTTAAGAATATTACTAGATGTCTTTTGTTAAAAGAATATATTTGGGTTCCTGATGCCAAGTATATAAAGGCACATCTTTTCAACTCATGATTCAAACTACCTAAACACCACAAAGGAGCGAAACATATTTCTGTGCTGTATTATTTCCTGAGAAATAATAAGTAACGTGTCTCAGGTGCTAGAACACAGGCTCAGACTCTGAGTTCAAACATTATTCTCAAGGCTTTGTCCTTACACGTTCAGTGCTTAGGATGCAGATGCCTAATGTCTTATTAGATACAAATCTAAATTAATAATGTGCTTCATGCTTATGTAGCTAATTGGACAATTAGAGAAGAAAAAAACAAATAGTGAGTGGAAAAAAAAGGAAATGATAGGCAACATCAAGTAAAAACTTGAAATAGTTACTAATGATACCACTTTTGTAAAAATTTTTGTAAACCCCTTTTTTCATTTTTTCTTCCTTATAAAAATATTATTTTATTTAATTCAGGTCTCACTTCTGCCTGCTTTATAGAATGTTGCAAAACACATAATCAGCAAAAGTTATACAAGCTAAATAATAATCACAAACATTTCTGAGCATTTACTTCGTGCTGAATGTCTACATTAATAGATGTCAAACTATTTGATTATCATTAATTGGATTTTAGAAAAGTTTACAATTTCAGAGGACCTGGCTAGGAATTCTTTTCATTATTGACAAAGTTTGTGTTCTGCTTTCTGTCAGTTGAAATAAACAGTTAGAAAATGCGTTTCTCTGCAGCCGTTTTCTGTATTATGTTAAGGAACATTAAAGGGAGAACATTAATTTGAGGAGATTCCTTCATAAATTTTGTTCAGCAAGCCACCAAAGTCTGACAGTTAAATCTGATTGTTTTTGTTCTGACCATATTAGAAAAAAAGAATTCTCTATAAGTTTTATTTTTATATCATGCTGATATGAATGGGAATTGAGATTATTTAATATAGATGACACATAAGCAACTAAGTCAGATAAGGACATGAGCAATTGTGAACAGATATGATTGCTAAGGAAAATAAACTCAGGGGTTTGGGGGAGGCTGGTTGTGGGGTGATATATAAATAAACAACAATAATAAACTTATCTGTTTTTCAGAATGACATAGATAAAATGTATTTCCTTTTCTCTTATATTACAGTGGGAACTATTCTGTCACAAAGAACTACACCCTAGCTGAATCTTTCTTAAAAATTAATAAATGTCTGTCCCTTTTCTTAAGTGCCTGATTTTTAAACATAAACCAGCATGTCCTTATACAAAAACTGTCTTTTAAAATGTATTTTTTATCACTCTTGCAGGATCTGAACACAGGAAACACATTTAAAATGATATAATGGAAGAATATAACACTGTAGTTCACACAGATTGGCTCATATTAATTTACAGGGCACTAGTCATGACCTGTCAGTTAAGGAGTCACAATATTTTCCATTATAAACCTCCCCTGAAGTTGCTCTTTCCTTTTTTTGTCATCCATAAGCTAATCCATGTGTATCACAGATGTTTATGCAGATTCCTGAACATTTTTGAAAAATACAAGTTTTATTTTAGATGACATTCAAAAAATAATATTACAATTGGTTTGCACTAAAAAGTGTGTTGTTCATGTGCCCCTGGTACATTTGCCTAAGGAGAAGGCTCATTCTTGGGGTTGCCTCCTCCAGACACCCCCCTAAAGCACCAAGCCACTCAGTCCTGGGCTGTGTCTAGGCAGTGAGATAGGTGTGCTCCACGCCGGCTCCCCAGTCCCAACCTCCTGCTGATGCTCCCACTGGGGGAGCGTGTTGGACACAAGGACAGCATGTTGGACACGCAGGTGCATTCAGAGGGAGGGCAGCAGAGCAAAGGGTACTACCCCCTGGCAGGGGGTATCTGTGCTCAAGGACTCCACGAGAGGGATGTAGTCAATGTGTGTCTTCACGCTCCTCATATTGCTGCTGCTGGGGTATGGGAAAAGTGATAGGCACAAACCACAGGTGATGTGTTAATCCAGGATATAGAATGGTTCAAGCAATTGACTTGTTTTGGCAGACTAAATGAATTGAAAGTCAGGAAACAGTTATAGTGGCTCTGAAGGGATTGGCTTTGTTTACTTGTTTCTGCCAAAATAGGAAATAAATGTGAATAATATTATAATGCAGTTGCACACTATTACGCTGTCACTTGTAAATGCAGAAACTAGATTCATTGACCTGTGGTTCTCCTTCCATTTGGTAATGTCAAGATTTATGAGAGATGGTGAGTTTTGGAGATGTTCGTTCGACTTTTGCTTGGAGAAAAAAATGGAAGAGGGTAGTTTTGCCCTGAGGACAGAGACTTAAAGGTTAATATCCCCTGCTTTATGACTAACAGTGTCACAGGCTCTTATGTGACTCATTCCCAGGAAAAAAAATTGTGAAATTAAATGAATTAATCCCTATAAAGTTTTAGGTCTCTCCAAGTCTGAAACATATCAAAGAAATATGAAGTAATAATTCATTTGATGTTATATTCTTGTATGCATCTATTGAGTTGGGTCAGCTCACATTTCGTCTTTGTGTGGTTAGAAAAAAAAGTTATTGGTTTAGGCCAAAAAGTGGAAATTTATAGTTATAAAATAACATAAACACCAAAGCTTGTGAGAGTAATACTTATATTTCAGTTATGAAATAATCAGTTAGGTACTGGGCTGATTTCTCTTCTCAGCTGAGGGATGCCACAAGGTTTTATATAGGCTAGCCCTTGGATAACACAGACATAATACTAATCCTCAAAAATTATTTTGTTAACCCCAAACATTGGGTTGACTATGTCACTGCTACCTAAAATTCATATTCATATGAATTTAATGAAACATGGATGTAATAAGTTCACACTATACCTATATTTGTTACCGACTTAGAATAGTGGTTGAACACTTTATCAGCTAAAGAGAATAAACTGTTTACATGTTAATACGTAACAGATGTCCGAATCAGTTATCTCTGCTTATACTAAATATTATATTACATCCTTAATTTTTGCCAGTACACCAAAATCTATTGCCCTTGAAAATATACTTGTAGGTCACACCCATTTGCAAACTTAAATAGGATGTCATATTAAATTGTGGATTTCATTTTAAAAAGTAGAAGTATGAATCAGTACTTAAAATCATTTTAGTTGCAATTACATATTGTATTCATTATCTTGAATTATTCCATGATAGGAATTTTCCATAATAAAAGAGTATGAAACTCTAAAAAATTTCTTAGTTACTGTTGCTGACCCAAACACAAGCAAGCAATACCATTCATATTATGATCTCAATTAGTGATCTACAGTGAAGGTCATTTAGAGGAAAAAAAATCCAGCATATACATGAACTATTGTTTCCATCTGAGAAAACCACAATTAAATTCTAATGCTTTTGAACTCTGAACAGAGGTAGAGACAAAATGCATTATTATTCTTCACTTTCACAGATCAAGATATCAAAAATAAGTTTTCAGCAATCTCTCATAAGAAAGAAAAAAATTTAAGGTTTAATAATAAATGTATCTTTGTCAAGATTTGCAATCACACTTGTTAGAACAGAAGACAGTAATTTAAATCTTTTTTCCTATACAAATTTCAGTAAGTTTTACAAGAATTTAGGAGTGTTTAACAGCAGAGGGCATTCTAATTTTCTGGGAAGGTAGTAAAAGGACATTTTAATTTACATAAATACTGTGAAAGTATATGTATAGTATATATAAGTATATATACAAAAGAACAGAAAAATATAAATACAAGGCAAAATCTCACAGTGAAATAGTAAGATCTGCATACATTTTAAGCAGACTGTCTTTACTGTATTATGTGTTTTGAAATTAAAGATAAGTCACTAATATTTCTTGCTTTTAGGGTGCATATTTCTTCCATATTATTTGTTCATATGGAAGCCGGTTTGGATATATGTATGAATGTATGTATGCATTCATGCATGTGTTTATATATATGTATGCCTTCTATGTTTCAGTCTGTGGACTGTACAGAAGAAAAAGTTGAAGCGCTTGTTATAGTCAATATAAATATATTCATGTGAAGTTGAAAGGAAATACATACGTATATACACACAGTTAATACAAACATATTTCCTTTCAACTTCACAGTTATGAGATGCCCAAGTGACTATGTCACTTTGGAATACCTACCTGTATGACTTAAGTATTTAGTCTTTTTCTTTTATAGATATAGTCCTGCCATTCTCTTTCAGGCAAAGTTCCCACTGAAATCAGGAGAGGTTTAGTCTGAGCAAGTGTTTTAGGTTTAAGCTTTTTATTGAGAAATAGCTGTCAATAATCCTCTTTTCAAAGAAAGACTATGCTCTGACACAGCTTCAACACTGTATTCTGCTGATTTACTGTTTTTAAACTTACACTTAAAAAACACATTTATGAGCATTTAATTTAGAAATTAACATCTGGAAGCTCAGAACAGATGCAGACTGAGAGTAAGGTGGCTGGAGAAACGCTTCCCATCTACTGGTGCCAAGGGTTATATTGCATTTGCTTCCTGGAGCAGGAATGTGAGGCAGTGCAATGGCTTTCATATGTTTACAAATGGTGCATGAAAAGCATCACCGTTCAGCATTGTTTGGGTAAGTTAGACCCACAGGTTGTATACTCAGCATGGATTTTTCCTGTCACGAGAGAGGATAAGCTCATCAGGTCCATTAGGTCAGAGGTTGAATAGGAAAGGCAAGAGACCATGCAAGAGTTCCCACCACTATGCCCTACTTGTAAATAAATAGAAGACTTCAGTCTCCACCACTATCAAGTCTTCTCTTTTCACAAACACTTAATTCAGCAGCACAAATAATAGGCTTTTTTTTTTTTTTCTTAAAAGATAAAAAGACACCTACAGATCTTATTCTGTTTGCCTGGGCCTGTCTGCCTTTCTTTACCATTTGTGATGATTGATTGCTTCTGTGTTTCATCAATTAAAAATGTTTTAGAGTACAAAGTCTTCAGCATGTTTAATAGAGTCTGCTTAAGTAAACATCCTCCACCAAAGCAGCACAAGTAGAGCTTAAAATAAATACTGCTACTGTGCCAAGTTCATAATTGCTTGCACATTTAGCACTTTACCATGTCCTAAGCATAAGTCACAAAAAAAAGCTTTGTGTACTTACTGTAGTTGTCATGAAACTATAGACATTTAAGTATTGCAGGGTATTTACATTTTTGAAATATTTGATTTTCCGGTTTATATCATATATAGAATTTGTTTCAAAGAACCAAAAGCTGAGCCTAAAGATGAGCAGTGGTCAGGCTTTGTCAACAAACTAGCCACGTGAGTGCTTTGATACTAATTTCTTTCTGCCAATGAATAAATTTTGAAGGATACAACGTGAAAGGATCCAATGCATCTGCCACTCCAAGTGTTACCAGCTTTATTGGAAAGGCAGACATCTTCTGCAATTTTATTTCAAGGTAGATAAAATCTATTATAGTCAGGTGGCAAATACCTGTTACACCCAAGAAAACTGACCTTAACAACTGGGTGTTTCAAAAAGATATTACTGAAAAGTTTTACACTCAATTATATTTGGGGGATATGAATAATTAAGAAAAATCTTTCATGCAGAGTAATTTATGCATTAAAATCAATGCAACTTAAAAAAAAGGAAAATATTTATACTAGAAAAATATATAAATCATAAAAGTTACATAAATGTAATTTCTTCCAAATTTAAGACACTTTAAAGTGCTAAAATGATGTATAAGACCCTTAGGGTAAATTTGTATCAAGCCCAATATATAGACAATGTAGTCTGTAAAAGAGATTAATAATAAGCTTTGAAACATAACAAGGAAACAGGATATAAAGTTGATAAGTGATAATACAATGTTAAAAAAAGAAAAAGAAAATGAGCAGTGTGTAGAATACCAAGAATTACAGATTGTCTTTTTTAGTGACTCTTGACTGCAATCGGGAATGTTTGCCAAGATTTTGAAAAGCCATTAATGTTTTGTTTGTATCCACTGCTGATACGATTGATTCAGGCATGTTAAAAAGAACAGGTTTTTGGAACAGAGATACTCAACTTTCCCAGATAATCAAGCCTTAAACAGGCAAGATATGTACAGACAGACTTTGCATGAGCCTTTACACGAATCAAAGGTAAATTTGCTGCTGACCATGCAGTGAATCTTAATTTGTCGTCTTGAAATGTGGCCTGCAGATCACATCCTCAATAACTTAGCTTTTCCAGGGTGTGTGTTTGACAAGCTGGATTATATTTTAGGCAAACAGGGTATCTAGTTAAGTTAGGTCCAGGTTTGTCTATCCCTAAACCTTGAGGAAATCTGGCGTTGGAAGTAGGCATATATAAATGGAATGGCTGTGGCTACATGCTTCTGGAATATTTGCCAGGATGCTCCGGCATCTATCTGTCATCTTTGCCTAACTTTTTTCCCTAAAAAGTTCTCACATACTGTCTTCTCTACCACTGCTGAAAACTTCATTTGCAGTCTCATTGTGTAGAGTGAGGATGTATTTTTTCTACCACTTGCTGAGAAATGTAATCCAAAAAAGAAAGTAGAAGGAAGTTCTGAAGAAAAGACAGTCAAAGTGCTTCCCTTCGAAATTTAGCTTTAGCTTAAATCTGAGTTCCAGTTTTTCTGTCTACAGCCTGTTCCACCTTCCATATCTCTTTCATTTTCCCTCCACCGTTCCTTTGGGCCTGTGAAAATTTAAACATGGTGATATGCTTAATAAATGATAAAAAGTAAAAATTAATAGTTATATTATTAGATGGTCACTAGGGGGTTTGTGTCCTGTGTAGCCTTTTTCAGATTTGAAAAGTTCCCATGCTTTACAGTGGAATTAAAAATACAAGATAGCCATTTGCGTATGAATGAGAAATCAACTATTTAAAATACAGATTATTGTAAGTATTCCTACAGGTTATATTTGTGACATGTTTGACCAAGCCATTGGCAAGCAGAGCGTTCTTGTTTTGAAGTCCAAAAAATAAAATTGCTACATTAGGCAATGTTCTTCAATATACATGAAATACTAAATTAGAGATTTGCTTAAGCACACAATAACCATTCACAAAACTTAAAACTAGGTCAAGAAAAGTTTTCGTATTTCATGAGCCTGTATGCATTTGGTTGAAATCGTGTCACAATACTTGCAGGCAATTGTTACATTTTATATTGCGTTAGCAAAAGGAAGTACTGTATTGTTAAGAAAAAAATGAGTCTTTTAATTGACTACTTCAATTAAAAAACAAATTAAATGTTGCAATTTCATAGCTGTGCAATGATACAGTGCATTTGCCTGAAGACAAAACAGCACTACAACTGCCCCACAAATAAGTAGCACAACAATGCTATTCACCCAACAGAAGAAACTAAAGCATTACAGAGAAAGGAAATTTTAGCAAACAGGTTTGCATCACTTAACAGTTCAGTTAATCAACTTACTTTGATAACAGATTGAAAAGTATATTTAATTACATACCAATTATGGTTCAAGAACATGAGAATGAATATCTGATCGAGAAGGGGAAATTTCTGAAGGAAATATTATCCTTCTGTGAAGTGAATGTATTGAAAGTGTTTTGTTTTATTTTTAAGAGAGCTAATTAATCTGGAAAAGAAAGATAGACCTATGCAAGTTAAGATAGCAAGTAATCTCTTAGTCTGGACATTTACCTGATACGGAGCCAAGTACTGATTTTCAGGATACTCTTTCCTTCTTTCTCTCTGGGTTTTTTTTTTTGGGGGGGGGGGTTGTTTGTTTTGTTTTCCTTTTATTTCTCATCTCCTCTCTCTCCTGAGCATATCTGAGTATGTGTTGTAGGTATATATGATAACATTAAATAGGCATCTAAAGATGTATTAGAAATTGTACCATAATGTACTTATCTAAAATGGAGTATGTGGCTAAACTGTGGAAACAGGAAAAATTTAGATCATAACATTGAAGACATCTCAAGAAAAATGGAAATGTTGGATTCAAAGGTAGTTTAGTATAAGAATTTTGATTACTTCATTGTAAATGCACAGGTTACGTAGTCTTTTCTCTGCTACCGTGGATCTGCTTGAAGACTACTGCTCTAGTCTGTCAATGGCTTTCTTGTACTGGGAAACCTAAATTGGGATGCAGAGCTCCAGATGTGGTCTCGTGAGTTCCAAATAGTTCAGGGCCTTTTGCAGTTAAGTGCCAAAGAGGGAGGAAGCCTCTCAGCCTGCAGACTATGATCTTTTAGTGTGCTTGTGGCTGGCCTTCATTGCTGCAAGGGCACCCTCTCGCTCGACTCCAGCAGGACCCCCAGGGCCTCTTCTGCAGAGCTGCTCCACAGCCAGCTGACCCCCACTCTGCGCTAACACACCGGGCTGTCCCCTCTGGGGTGCATGATTTTGTACCCACTGATGTTGAACTTTATTAGGTTTCCACCAGCCCATTTCTCTAACCTGCTGAGGTCCCTCTGAGCAGCAGCCCTGCCCTCGCACATATCAATTGCTCCCTGAAGTTTGGTGTCATCTGAAAATTTGCTAAGAGTGCGTTTGATTTCTTTTTACTAGTTGATAATTGAGACATCAATCAGTATTGACCTCCAGTATGAACCCTGAGGAACAGCACTTGCAGCTACCCATCAGCTAGATTTTAGCTGAAGCAGACCAGCCAGTTTTTCACCCACCTCTTAGTCCAATTATCCAGTCACCTGCTCCCCAGTATGGCTACTGGGAGGACAGGCTGAAAGTCTTGCTACGTCAAGGTACACGGTACCTGCTACTGTCCCCTCATCCCTACAGCCAGCCATGCTGTCATGAGAGGCAAGCAGAAGAAGTACGTCCAAACTTAGTGCTACATTATTTGTGTGTCCAAAGATCTAATGCTTTAAAATCAAAGGACTGAATACAAATTAGGACTTTTTTTTTTTTTCATCAAACTTCCAGTAGTCAGGGGATCTGGGGAGACTGAAGAATGCAACTTTCAAAGGATATCAGGCCAGAACTTGTGTGATGCACCAACTGAGATCTTCCTCTGTGCCAGGATGCTTTTTAGGTACAAAATGTGACAGATTATGATGAAGCAGGGTGAGGCAAAGCTGCCTTAAAAAATCCTTTCACAACTAAAGTCATTGAGTTCATTGGCTGAACGGTACTTAGCAATCTAACTTTCCACAGATAATTGCACGTGTACAATTGCAACTATGTTGTCTTTTTATTAGGGATTTATTCTACAGTGAAGGAAATATTCAGAACTTTTAAAAAATCTTACACAAAAGAGCCAATATGAAATGAAGTATCTACATACAAACGAATTTTATAATCATTTAAACTCCTCTGTGAGCAGAAAAAACGGTCCTTTCTGTCTTTTACAGATGACTTTGTGTTGCAATGAAGGTCCCAACTTTTTCAAAGAGTTTTAAAAGTTCCGTTTTTCTGCCTATCTAAATGCCATGGTGCCATACATTGTCCTCTGAGAGGGAGCAGAACTGTCCTCACAACACCCGTGCTCAGGAAGAACAGCATCGTTTTCTCTGTGGTATTGAGGGAATAATAGATTAAGTGACTTTCTCAAGGGCACAGGAAATCTGTGGTAAAGCAGAAAAAGGAATCCCAATATCATGAAACTCTAGACAGCAGTGTTAACCACCAGACCACCAAAGCTCAGGCCTGAGGCACACTCTGCTGAGGGAAAAAAAGTCAAGCTGAATGTTTCAAATTGAAACTGGTGGGACTTCCAATCCCTTCCACAGTTACTCCCCAGCGGAGCTGCACGGGATCTCGTGCATCTCCTGACCTCAGAAACAAAAGCTCTGAAGGACACACGGTAAGGAGTGTTGCAGGGGACGGCCTCGTGTGAGCTGGAACAGCAAGGAAAGGATTATCTGGACAGCACTGCATGTTGTGCCAGCTTTCAGGTGTGCTGCCAGCACGGTTTCTGTGTCAGTAAGAGAACATTTTAAACAAAAAGAGTTGCAAACCCCTCTAATCAGAGTTGTACTTGACATTTGCAGATCACACCAGGGGAAACAAAGACAAAAAATGAAACTGAAAGCCTAAAAAAGGCTTTTTTAATAGCCTGCATAGCTTGGGATTGTGGAATGGGTGTCACAGGAGAGCCCGGCGGCTCTCTTCTGTGGTTTCTAGCAGTGACAAGCACGGTAGTCACAGAGTCACCCAAGTACAGGACTGGCCAGGGACAGTGGCTGCATACTACACCTCGCACCCTCTCACCACAGCTGGACGGTTGGGTAGGATGGACAAATTGCTGGTTATCTTGATTAGTGCATTTAACTCTGGATACGGGGGAGACAGGAAGTTAGAGACTGTTCAGGCACACTGAGTTAATAGAGGACAAGTGAGAAACAGCAAGAGGGTGTCCCAAGTTTCTTTTACGGGGCAAGGTTAGTCCATCTTACACTCTTCTGTTGACCAGTTATGGAATTAATGCTTAGCTTTAAAATCTGTGAAATTTATTGTATATTCATAATTATCACAACAGCTAATTTGCTACTGTTAGGACGAATGTTGGATATGGTTAAAATAAGCATGGAGGTTGTGTGGGATTACTTTGGTTGGGGTTTTGTGGTTGGTCTTTTTTATTATTTAAGAAATGCTACAAATAACTTAAGTGGTTTAAATCCAGTTGTCAGAAAGCTTGAGGTGAATGAATAGTAAATTCACTTTTCATAATATGCTAGGAAATTCCAGCACTGATTAAAAGGAGAGTTCTTTTATTTCACAGTATTGCTTCATAATTAATGGATAAGAATTTGTGTGTAGAGGATTGCACTTTCTAGTGCTACTTGTTCTAGTCTAAGTGTAAAAATCTCCTTTTCTTTGTCTTTGTCTTTAATTTTCCCCCAGAAAGCCAAATTTCTTGGAATTACCATACTATGGAAAAATATTTCCTTTCATGTAGAAACAAAATTAATGAACTAGTCACTCATATTTTCAGGGAAAAAAACATATGGAAATGTTGCCTGCACTTACAAGAGACAAAGAAAAATCTAAAAATAAAGACAAACAAACACTGAAAATTGACCTTCCTCTTAAATACTCATAATTTTTTTTCAGATAAGAATTCATAATGTTTCAATGACATTTGTAAATTGGTAAACCCCTGAGTTTACCAGATAATACAAAAGGAACCACTGAAATATCTTGTTTTCCTGTATAGAATTATCACAAATACATGAAATTGTCTAATGCCAAATTTGGCAAATACTCTAATATTTCACAAGCTATGTTGTCATAAATGTTGTAATTCAAATTACAGGCTCTGTGTCCCTAGAAAGTTTTCTTCCTTAGCATCTCCAGGACAGCACTGTTGCAAACTCTTAACATGGATTTTGGGAAAAGTCATAATAGGAATGGGAAAATCTCTCCTGGAGTTCCTCATTAGTGCTCCAGTTTCCTGGAAGACTTGTCCCCGATATACACAGCATCATGCTGGAAATTACTTGTCTAACTGATGTTTTAGGGCAAGAACATTTCCAGACGGACCCTGATCAGCATCCCCCCACCTCCATTCTGTTTTCTTTGAAAATAAACTTCCAAAGTGGAGACTCTGATTCAGCAGGAAATTCAGTGGTTAAATTGGAGATACTCTTTGGAAAGAGAGGACTATACCCATAGGTGGTCAGGCTGACATATTTTAGGGTGAAAATGGACTGTCCTTTTGGAACTATAAATAAAAGAATAAGAGAACACTGAAACACTTAAATTGCATTTTGATGCGTGTTTTTACTCCCTTACCAGAAAACGAACTAGAGACTAATCCAACAAGCTAAATAATACTCCTTCCTTCTCATCAGACAAGTTTGATGAAGTTGCAATGAGAGAGATGGTTGAAAGGTTTAGTGAGATTAGGCTCACTCATGTAACATTTTCACCTGACAAATGTTAAACAGCTTTTGTGAAGTGCAATTGCTAAAAGGTAAGAGAATAAAATCCCCAAGTTACACATTTTAATTTCAGTCACAAGAGAAAATATAAAGCGACAAATTTACCTGTACTTTGGTATTTAGCTGTGGTAGGTAAAAGCTGAGGAAAAAAAAAATGCTTTGGTATCAACACTGGCAAATACCTTGAAGAAAGAGTTTGGCATCTGATTCCAGATCAAATTTCATAGCTAGATCTTTCCTCTGGTCCTTTTCAGGCAGAAACATAGGGACAGAAGCACTCAAACTCCACGGCTGTATTTGAATTTTGAAGCTTGGCACTGTTTCTGACAGTTGCCAGTACCAGATGTTTCTGAAGACAGTCTTTATTTATTTTTAACTCTGTTGATAGGAGCCATCTGCTTCCCAAATATCTCAGCTAAAGAATGACTGTAATATATATTTAATAATTAACTGGTAATGAGCTGAACTGAGCAACTTTACAATGGAGTAAGCATTTGTAAATCCATTCTCTTCTTCTGCTTACCTAATGGGATTTTAAACTTTTGGGATTTGCAGACCACAGTGTTTTTCAGTGCTTACCAGTGGATGAGGACCTTCGTATACTGATATGAAGCTAACTTACTTTTCTTTGATACTTTTCCCCAATTTCTTAGACAAAGGCTATGCACTGAAAAATCAGCTGAATATACCTTAAAAATACTGCCAAATGTATATTCTGAACCTAAAGTATATTCATCACAGATAAAATGGCAGTTAAACCTTGAAAAGACAAAAGTGGATCAGAGTAAAATAGAATCAAGTTATGCTTTGGTAAATTTGCTTTCTAAGTTTCTCTGGTGCTCATCCATACTGTGTAGAGTTTCACTCAATTTATCAATGGTAAAATAAGCCATTCCTATTAACAAATGTTCCTGCTCAAAGAAAATAATGGAAGTTTGTGGAATTTCTCATACAAATCTTAAGCCGGCACCCTGATCCCAATTTTCTGTGTGTTGATTACAAAGATTTTTTTGCCTTCGTTGATAGTTCTTACAGATTTTGGCCAGTACAACTCACTGTTAAGAATCACTGATGATCTATGATTTATAGTTGAATGTCAGCACCAATTTTGAAAACATGAATGTTCTTTTCTTCAGAATTGCTCTGAAAATCCCTTGAGAAGGGGAGAACTGTCTGGCCCTTCCATTTCCAGTCTGAGCAGGAAGTTCAGGGGAACAAGAAAGCTAGAATAATACCAGAATATTTGTACAAAGTTAAAGCTGAACCTGGAGTGAAATCAAGTGTATGCTTTCTTTTTCTTTTTTAATTAGGCGTGTAATGCTTATCAGCAGATGATTTTATCCTGGTGCTTTGGTCACATCTTAAGGTTGCCACAAAGCCCTCCTCTGTAATAAGAACATGACTCCTAATATTTTCTGCCTTTATGGTCTGCACACCGTGGAAACGTCATGTGGATTTATTGTACCCTGAGAAGACCACCTGAGAAGCTGGGCTTGGGAGACACAGCCAGTCTCTGAACTTCCCAGGGTTCTAGATTAGACACCCAAGCCACAGCACATACATTGACCCATGTCATCTTCTCCTTCTTCTGTGCCCGTCCTGGTTTCACATCCCCAGTCCCTGCTGCTTTTTGAGTTGTGGTGGAGAGTACAGATTTTGCTAGCTATGAAGTGCAGAGGCAAGAAAGGCACTTTGTACACAACAATTATTTTTAAGCACCATACTGCCCCATATTTAGCCATGTATGATCATAAGATACCTAAAGGAAAACACAAACAGTGAAACTACTAAGGTACTTAGCATCCCTCTTTTGTCTCCAGAGTAGTCAATGACTTAAAGCCCTGTTTTTCAGTTTTTACTCAGAAAGTAATTTTCATTGGCTTCTGGCTGGTCTCAGATCGATTTTTATAGCTAAATATTTTGTGTTTTGGGAGTTCAGTCTTAAACAAGGACAAAAGTGCTCAAACTCCAGTGTTGCCTTTGAATTCTGTAGGTTGGCAGATTTCTAAGGCAGTTTTACCTGCCTTGGCATGAAAGAAAAACAGGGAAAGTGGGTGAGAATGAATAACCGTGAAGCTGAGCTTCTTCACGGGTGGACAATTTACCAGCTCTATAAAGAAGGAACAAGGAAATGTATCGAGTGAAATCAAGGTAGACTTAAACTTGTGCACAAAACAATAAAGCAGTGGCACACAAGGAATTTCTCAGTGTGACATGCCTGTTTGCAAAGCTGGCTCTGAAAAGAGCTCTGCATGGGGCTCATTAAAATTCTACAGTCATGGTCCACAAACAGAGCAGGACACACAGTGAATAAAGGTCTGTACAAACATGAAGTTTTAGGGAAAATCAGATTGCTTTGTTATAATCTGATGGTTCAGTCTTGAAAACTATACTCTCAGTAGTATTTCTATTGGCTTCAACAGCATGATGGAGTCCTCAGGACTATCTAAAGAAAAATCACCTCTGCAGGCTCATCAGAAAAAACCCACCAGTCCAAATATACAACATCTATCCACTCCTTCATACTGTTGCCTCAGTATGGCTAAGCATATGTATTGTTCTTTTTTGTTTTTGTTTTTTTTTCTTTTTTTATTGAAAATATGAAATGGCATGTGAGGACAATTTTGCATGATATTATCTGCAATTTTTGTATAAACAGGGTAGGATTTTTTTGCTCACAACTTAACAGTGAAACACTGAATTTTTCAAAAGCTAACAGATTTTAAGACCTGAGGGGAACAGTTAGCCAGAACTCTTTCACAACATAAATAGCTCCTGTACAAACCCATAGCCTGCACTTGAGTTGGACTGTGTTTTCTAGAAGGAAATCTAAGGTGAAATCCTGATCCTGCCTTCTCACAGACATAAACAGCTAGTGGGAAGTGGATAATTGAGTTCTGGAATTTTTTCATTTGGTTTCATTCAGGGTAAAATCTACCCTTAATTATAGTTTATGAACACCAATGTGTACAATAAAATGGTAAATGCTATAAGGCATTGTTCTTTAAAAATATTATTTTCTTACAACTAACATACAACAGTTGCTCCAGAAAGTCCAATGCTGTCCTCCTTTCTCAAGCAGCATCCCCCTTCATTAGTTTCATCTGGATTTTATCAGAATAAAGAACTGCAGGATCTGCTCCCATGGACTGTGGATGAAATAAATTCAACAGGATAACTCATTAAGAAAACAAGTCAAAAGGGATTTTTCTGTTTGTAGTGTGAGAGATGTTGACAGCAGCTAACCTTAACAGCAAGCTTGTTGCTTCTATGTAGACCTGTTCTCTTTCAGATTTTTGGGACATGTTGCCAAAGAACTTTGGCAGAGTCTGTATTTGCCACTGCTGATCCCTTTTAACAAGGTTTGTGGGTCATTTGAAAGCTGCTAAGCAAAGTGAGACTTTGCTTTTCGTGTTTTGCCAATTTCATTATGCTTTGGCTGGTAGTTAAGGGTCATTTCCAAAAGCCTAATGGACATTTTTATTAGGTTTCTACAGGGGTACTACTTACTTTCCTTTCCTGGCAGATTTCCATATTCGCTGTGACTAATGCAACCTCTATTGTTTTTTGACAAGAGGAAAAAAAAGACAATTTTTTCATTCCCCAGGGAGAGAAGCTGTCAGCTACCAGAAGAATAAAGACTTCAGTGTTTACCTTTCCACACAGCCCAATGACTGCACAGAGGCAACAGGAGATTTTTAATGGCTAGAATGAAAGAATACGCAAAATGGCATCAATGGACCGAAAAAATAAACAATTTGCATATTTCTTCTTGTCAATCCACCTTTTCTTCAGTGGCATATTGCTATGGAAACAAGTAAAGAACATTTTAAGTTGGCTATTAGCATTTCAGCCAAAACCGGTCACCTTTTGGCCACTCCTTGGAAGGTTGCTATGTCGTCTGGATGCACAAAAGTGAATGCCAAAGTGATTCAGAGTGCCTAGAGTGCCTGGCTATTTATTGCTTTCAGGATTGACCTTATGTACATATGTAGGCGGGCTTGCCAGTGGAACCAAATGGGCGTTTTGGCTGAGTAAAGAATGAAGGATGGCGCTGCTGGGAGCCAGTTGTCTGCTCAGTGCCTGGCCATAGGAACTAGCTTGGATGTTAGACAGATGTATTTGAGTGGGAAATCTCAGCTCCCTGATCCCAAGGTAGCTCTGCCAGGGTGATATTTTGTCCCTTCCACAGAAAGGGAGAGGGAGGATTTTCGTAATACTGGGATCCTTATTTACACTTCGGGTTTTCGGCTTGAATTCTCCTTTCCTAGGGGAGGTGCAGAGAGCCAAATTTCTTGCTTTTCTCTGTGCATCTCACACTCATCCTCAGAGTCCCCCCACTTTGTCAAGCGCACGTGGAATGATCTTGCTCTGCTGGATGCTCTTCAGGTGTCTTAACCCTCAGCTGGACTAGCTGGGATATAAATTTTTCTTTTTTTGAAATGAATGATATTTTTGCCATATGCATCCATGGGGGACCAGATGCATTATTCAGGAGAGGAAGCAGGGCGGGAGAGTGTGATATTCTTTATTTACATTCCAGTGAGTGCAGAATTACTGTAAGGATTTGACCCCAGCAATTGCTGCATATGCATGCAAAGCAGAGGATCAGAAGGCTTTCCCTTCTCATTATTTCCCTAACACAGTAGCACAAATGAAGCATTTATGGTCCACCCAAGCTCCCATAATGTGGCCCAACCTTTTTCTTCTCACTTGGACTGAATGTCACTGGAGAGGATTGCACGGCACATGCTAACACGTGCTGCTGCAGCCGCACTTACTCAGCGGGTTCGGGAACTCCTGCAGGTCAGTAGCTTCTGTTCCTCCTGCCAGGCTCTGCAGTGGTCCCTCCCCAACCCTCCCAGGGCAGTTCAACAGAAAGCAGCACTTTTCATCAGTTATCTTCATCCTCAGACAGGTTTTCTCAGTGAACATCTCTACATTTCTCAAAGATTTCCATGTACCAGTCCTCCTTCAGACATGGCTGCATCAGCACAAGCTGGGAAATTTATCTGAGCAAATTCTGAAAGGCTCAGCCAGCCACATGTGAGCTCTGCTGCCAGAACTGCCAACCTGCATCATTGCCCGCCAGCGCTGATCCTGTCAGACTATTTACAAGACAGTGCTATGTCTTCCTCATACACTGAAAGAGTAAAGCTGGTGCACATTGAAAGTTTCCAAGGGACTGAACACATAGACATAGCTGGTGATTCTTACACATATATGTATTTAACATTCTTATATATATGTCTTTGCATTTGCTGAGCTTCAGAAAGATTATACTTTATTAACAAAACCTTGTTATCCCATCTTTTATTTAAAGGCCTTCAGAATATGTCTTGTTTTGTCATAGTTAATAATGGTTTTTCTCAGTGTCAGAGGTTAATATGTGCATTTTTAAATGCTCAAATTAACCAGTTTTTAAAGTTACAGATCTCACTGGACTTATCACTTTAGCTCAATGGAATAGATAAAATAGGCTTGTAAATTAATTTCTGTAATTTTTCATACATATTTATCAAACACTAGTGTGTAAATTGTCATGAAACTGACACTGAATTTAATTGAAAGATATTTCATGGATCATTTTCTTAATCTTTAGCTTGTTACAACATCTAATGTGTTAAAGACGCGCAGTTAACATTTTTTTAATGGATCGACTTTGTTAAGTTTAGGAACTCTCTGTGTTTACCTCATGGTGTTTCAACACTCCAGGAGTTCCAGTGCGCTGTGCAGGAAAGGAACAAAACTCACTTGAGCATCGTGGCCTCCTCTGGGGATTAGAAATGTCCTGGTTTGTCACCTCTTTTTTATTTCTGACTATCCAGCTCTCTGCAACATATTTATAGTATGAAGCTGAGACTCCCTCAGGTACTCATTTTCTATGTGTCCATGTTTGTTTCTTACATTTTAATGCCAATATTATTTTAACAACATTTACTTTTAGCTGTCAGGATAGTTTGAATCTTATGGCAAAATGTGAGATAAGCCAGTGCCACCTGGGAGTTTGGAGTCCAGTTGTTTGATCCTCTGATAATTATCTTTGTAAAACAGTGCAATGCATCCAGATTTTTTTTATTATTATTATTCAATTGCATTGATTTTTTAGAACTGACAAATAGTGAAAGAATACATTTCATCAACTCAGTGCACCAGTCAGATTTCCCTGCCAGCCGTTCTGTTAATATTCCATACTTTCTATTCAGGGATCGTGTTTCTATTGGCACATTATTAGTGCACTCTCATCACTATGGGACCATTAATCCACTGCTGTCATCTTTGCAGTCTGAAAGGATGGACCTGTCTTAGCTGCATGTGATGAGTCAGATAGGGTCCAACCTGCATTTATTTAACTGATCATACTTACTGTATGAACCGGAGACCTCATGATTCAGTTTTCTCCTCTGTAAAATGAGAATAATGATATTTTCTTACTTCAGAAAGGTGTTGCATAGATAAATACATTAAAGAACATGAGATAAGAAAATAATGGGGCCCCAATTAGAAGAGGCTAAGCTGATGGCACAGGAACAGATCTCATAGATCCATTTGGCTCTAAACAAACATAAGGAGGTTTGGATTTCATTAATATTAATAGTTATCAATGACATTACCAAAAAGATAGGAATTATCATAAGGAAGGGATTATTGGTTGAAAATACTTCATTAGACACGTATGTCAGTAAGCTAAAAATACCAGGTATTTATTTTATCCAGGTTCCAGAGGATACTGATATGGTATAATGGATCATATTTATTCTAATGCATTTTTATCAACTCTGCCAGGAAAGGACACAAATACATGGTTTCTCTAAAAGCTCAAAAACCAAAACTAAGTGGCAAGTCAATGCACACAGTAATTGAAAAAAGCATTATGCATGTATATATATTATATGCATATGTGAATGATATATAATGTAAAATTTGAAACAGGTTTAGCATGATGCATGCTATATACCTATACATATGCAAATATCTTTTGATTTTTGTGATATCCCATGCATGTTAAATTGCTTTCCTCAAAATGCTAATGCTTTGTAATATATATAGCACAAGGGGAAGTAAACAGCAATCACAATGCTATTACCAAAATGTGAAACTGAGTGTGGTTATTTTCAGACTTGAATTATTGCCTTTAGGTTTAGACATTGGATACATATTGCAAGTGGATTTTTAATGGAATCAGCAACCTGGAGTTTTAGCTAGTTTGCACAAGGTTTTGCAATCATCTTCCAACAAACATTTATAAAATAAATTGGAGTGTAGTAGTTGAAAGATTTAAAAATTATTTTAAGTGAAATTACCAGTGATAGCTGAAGTAAAGTCCATTCAGGAAGCACTTCCCATGTACAGACACTTTCCTAGAGAATATATAACTTACTTCACACAGCTGAGTCAGATAATGGAATATACAGATATTTAGAAGTCAGTTACACCTACTGATTAATTTAAGTTTTTGATCTGCATTTTTTACAGGCTAAATTTAAATGTTTCAGAAAATATAGGGACCAAAAAGTAGACAGAGCTGAATAAAAAGTACGCCTAAAAGTTATCTTACTTGCCAGCCTTCAGTAGTTACAAAAATGTAATCTCTTTAAGTCGAAACATACCCTACGATTGGTTTTAGAACATTTTTATGAATGGCCTAATACCCCCAGCTGTAGTTTGAGTTTTTTACAAGAACTGATTAATCATTAAAAATCTTTTTTGTTTTCTTGGTCTATTGAATTTTTGAGAACTTGTTTTGTAACAAGGGGTTTTTTTACAGACTTGTTCTACTAGATACTTACTCTATTGTCCCTGGTTGTTATAAAAGTACTCCCAGTCCCAAATAAGTGAGTTGAATAAAAAAAACTATTTGGAACACTTAGAGCTCAGAATTTATTTTATTCAAATGGAAACTTGAGTTAATCCCCATTTTTCCTAAAGGAAACTAAGGCATGGAGATGCCAAATGGAGACAGTGGCACAGTAAGTTTTAGACCACAGGAGTTTCTAATTTGTTCTGTGTCTATTCAGCTTGGCACTGTAAAATGAGCATTTCCATCATGCCTGTTTGTCTCAGATAATCACACGCTATTTTTCAATTTCCTTTCAAGGATCAACATGCCAAACACTGTCATGCAGCGATTGCTATTGACATGGGCAGCCTCTTGTCAAAGTTAACACCACATGATTACGTTTTCTAACAGCTTAAATTAGAAGCTAGTTAAAATCACATCTATTTAAAATCACATCTATTTAATATGATAAAGGGGTTAGCAAAGCAAGGCAAAATAAGCTATAATTACCTCAGCTCAGTTATTATTTGATGGGACATCCAGAATGGGAAAGGGAAACATACTATGTGTATTGTCCAGCTCCAGGCACTTGAGCTGTATGGGTATATTAGGAGTGCAGAAGGCTTATACAAGCAGTGAAGAGAGGAGGGATCCGTGAACAGTAATGCAGATCAGCAATACTGTGGGCCTGCCTTTACAATCAGTGTGGGATGCCTAGCACAAATGGTCTGAATAATATCTAGATCTGTGCTCTTTGCAGATGGCCTGTCACATCTGTCACAAGTTCCTTTTGACCTTTAGGTTCCAGCATATATACCATTATCCTGCTGCATGCAAATAACTTGCCACTGGCTCATGAAGCTCATAGATATCCTCTATAACTCTTTGAATACAGCAGAGGAAATAGTGTGGACATAGGGAAGTTAAAAGGTGCCCCACTTCCCCTATTTATAAGTTTTCCGCACTACCTAAAGAGATTTCTGTTATTCAGTTACCTTAAAATAATACTTACTTTAAGTCAGCTTGAGATAACAGTTAAATAAAGGCATTGTATTCAAAAAAGATAATACAGTTATAGAAGTTTGTTGAATACATAAGTGAATTGAAAAAGAAAGTATACTAACCTGTGTGTTTTAAGGCTGCATTGGTTGGGGCTTTCTCCCTGTGCCTAGCTAACTTGCTCTCAGCTTCCAAGAAGTTGGTAATCATGGCATAAATGTTTATCCAGAAGACATAACCTAGCATAATACCAGCTGGGGCCTCTGTTGGAAAACCCTGAGAGCTTTCCATTAGAGGGGCCTTTCAGGAGCCTCTCCTTTGAATGTTTACTGTGCTCTGGTGATGCAACTTAGCTTTGCATCATTGTCCTCTTGAAGTCTTCTTTGAAGTCCAAGTTTTGATCCCTCGCCTTCAAACTAATGTCTTGCCCTTCTAACTACAAGAATTACCTTCACTATTCCTCCCAAATGAAATAAGAATTCCTTCACTTCCTTGAAGGTGTCTTTTTGTTAGATTAGATGTTATCACTTGTTCTTGGCTAAGTAGTAAGTATCCCCTTGCATTTGCAAGGACTAAACTTTCCTTTTTTTCTTCTCATTGGTGGTTCATTGCCATATTTCAACGTGATATTTTTGTCTTCCATTGGACCTTGTATTTGTTCAGCCACATCAGTGAATCACCTTTTTGAATTAGGTGAGATGAAAATTTTCTGTTCTCTTTCATGCATGATAATTAATTCAGTGGGCATTGTCCCCAAATAAGCTTATTTGTATATAGATACATGGCATAATAATAGTATGTTTTAAGAGTATATAGAATAATAGAATAAGGAATAAGAAATTCCAGTGAAGAAGCTTTTATCATTCCTTACTGTCTCGGGGTATAAGTATACTAAACTTTGGTGTACTTTGGTTTCTTCAATATATTTCTCTGGATTCCTTTCTGCTGTCAAGACTAGGGAAGAGTTCACTCTGACCTGACAAGCAGTTTATGTGAATTGTTGCTGTCATTATTATACCCTTGTTCATAAAATATTAAGAATAAGCAAAGACAGGTATGATACCAAGTCTGTGTAACCACCTGTGTTTGTTACCTTCCTCTTCCTTTTCCCCCTACTAGCTATTAAGTACAGGGCATGTCTGGTAATACTTGTTTCTACAGAAGCTAAGACACTGGAATCCAGACCTGATCTGGACTACTAGAAGTACTGCAAAAAATAAAAGAATGACAATGTGCAACTGGCTAACGCACATTCCTAAGCACCAGAGATCTTCAGCTGCATTTATTTACCATTATTTTATGCTTTCCAGGCACTCAGGTTCCCAGAATGAGTCTAAGCAGTAGCCATTTGTTGGAAACTCGGAGTAGTATTTCTATCTCCCTCTCTCCTTCTCTCCATCAATTACTTGCAGTGCTCATATTTTATCTATTACTTACCAGAAGCTTTACATGCAGCCAAAAGCATGTAAAGCCAGCATTTTGTACCTGGTACCATGTACTGTAGTCTTCTTTTTCAAGTCTGGGAAAAGCCTTGAGAATCTGACCCACAGAGGCACTAGGTAATTTGGTGAATGCCAGTTATTTTTACTGAAAATCAATGCTTATAGAACATAGCTTATATTTCGAAGTGCTGCCGCTGCCTTCATTCCTTAAGAGTTTGGCTGTGAAGACATGTTTTCTGTCTGAAAGCACTTAGAATACTTGCCAGTTAAGCAATGACAATTTTCAAATTCTGTGGTTAGCAGTTTTACAGTGTAAAGTTTTAATAATTTGGGCATTGAAAAAGTAAGTACAACACATTTGCTTTGTATTTGGTAAATAGAAGAAACATGGGAATAAGTTGAGGAGAAGGATTGGGTTTTTTGCTTTTTGTTTCTAGAAAGGGAAGGTGTGAGGGTGTCAGGCTGTAGCTGTCCATTTAGCAAGTCACACTCTTCAAAGTGGAAATTCACTACCGGCAGTCTTACATGCATGTTTACTACCTAAACATGTAGATATTTTCAGCTTATTACATGACCACTTCAAAAAGGACAAACCACAGCGTATGAAAACATGCTGCTAGCCACACCACAGGCTGTATTCCCGTCTGCCTTTAGGATCCATACAATTTCCTGTTCATGTATTTCCATAGCAAGTTGGGACTCTTCAGTGGAATATATATGAGACAAAGCCTTTTTTTCAGTCACTTAAATTTCTCACTGCATACATGTGGATAAACATCTGGCATTGGTTTGTAGCACACAGCTATCCAGGAGTGAAAAGAGAGTACTGACGAAAGGAGAAACTCTACGACACATTACGAGCACGGGCTTCTCCGCTTTCCTCTACCGCAAAATTTCAGCTCAGTCTTTGGACCGTGGTGTGACTGCCCCCTCGCTCTCCTAGCTGCAAAGCTGTGGTCAGAATCAGTATCTTCCTTGCGCAGCTCTGTAAGCGCCTCCCACAGCAGCATTACCCGTTATTGGATAAATACAGCGCCTTTTCATTTGTCCCTCTTTCCCTTAGGGACAAACAAACAAAAGGAAGTACTTTTTCTCATGATGCATAATAAAATTATGGAACTCATTGCCACAGGATGTTGTGGAGGCCAAAAATATAAATGTTTTTTAAATGATATTAGATAAATGCACGAGGGTTGGGTCCAGCAGTGACTGTAAAGTACAATCGTCTACATGTAAACTTACCTCAGGAAGTTCATAAGCTGAGGATATCTTGGAGAATGTACTGTCCTGGAGAACTTACACATGCTCTGTTCTTATAGGGCTTCTAGTATTTACCATTGTCAGAAAAAGGACTCTGAACAAGATAAACCTTTGGCATAAATCAGTATAGCCGTTTTATGTCTTTCTGGTCTTGTCTTTTTTAATTTCTTAAGAAAATACTTAAATTATTGCCAGTGGTAAAGTCTCCCAGTATGTTTTCTTATTTATCTTCTCCTTTAACCCACTAACTTATTTCCCAAGGCAATGAAGCAATAGGAAATGTTACTAAAATGTCAACTTGTTTCATAAAATTATCCTCAGATTTCCACAATGGATTTTTTTACTCTAACAAATGATGGAAGCCATCTTGCTGAACCAGTCTCTAATCCTATGCAACAAGAATGCAGCTTGCAACACAATAGTTTAACCAGAAGAAATGCTCCCTTGCTCTTTAGGAAAAATCAATAATTTAAAAAAATTGCTAAATATTGAACAGGTTTATAGTTACACAACTGCATTCCAGCAAGAATCTACAGGAACTGATCTGGGATCTGTTTGCACAGACTGCCCAGGGAAGGTTGTCTAGAGTGCAATTGGCTACAGACTTATCAATATCAACTATTGTTAAAGTTGCAGATCCTTATCTGGCGCAAATCAGCTCCACCATCTCCAGCTGAGTCGGACAGCTGAGGATAAGATCTGAAATTTGAATAACAATATGACAAGTGTTGTTTAGAAAAATAAAATAAAGATTTGCACTAAAACATCATGTGAAGAAATTTAGGTTGAGCCCTGAAATAATGTATTTTAAAAATTTCTTCTTCATCAGTTGCTTACTTTTGAAGGTCATATTTCCCCTCCCTGAAATAAACTACCCCTTTTGATCTTGGAAATTCTTAATAACTTAACTGCTGGTGAAGTAAACTGGGATGAAGTCATACAAATCCAAATGATTGTAATGGAAGCAGAATCAGGCCTGTAGTTTCATTCTTCTGCTGTATTTGAATCTTTGACTTCTTCCCACTCTCCTCCCAAATATAAGGACCGTACATTAGCCTTTTTCCATACAACTATAGTGTTCCCACTAACATCAGTAGGAATTGTGTGAGTGACTTATGGGTGCTAACTATGTAATTTCAAGTGGCAGTAATGGTATTTACGCTGTACAGCTGCATGCACAGATGGAAGAATAGTTCTTTCACTAAGTATTTAATTCAGATAGATAGAAAACACCTAATCCACCCCCAGGAGGCAGATACAGTAAAGACTATATACTCTGTGACTATGCATTTCAATAAAAGCTTCTCAACTTAAATTCATTCTTCCATTAAATACAATTTCAGTCTCAATTTTACAGCATTAAATTAAGCTGTTTTTGAAGGAAATAAATTGTGTTTTTTCCTAAGACAAGGACAGGAGATTCCTACGTAAAAAGTGATAATGAGGTGCTGAGAGATGGTGCTAAATGCTTTTGCTTAAACATGTAGACATAGGATACATAATTAGTCAGATAGCCACAGAGAAAAGGAAGGCTTTAAATAGAATATGAGAAGGAAAGAAAAGAAAGGAAATGTGGCAGGAAAGGAAATTTTATGATGTATATAAGGGAATGCAAAATATGTAGGATTAGTTTCATCAGAGTGGTTGCAAAATAGTACTGGAATCAATGAGGTTGGATACGTTTTTTGAGCAAATCTCCACAACTGTATTAATCTTGTAAATTCTGTCATAAATTGTTAACAAATGTCTTGGCAGCTGCCAGCAGAGGAAGAACAACGTCCACATCAGCTTATCAATGTCTTCCCCCTCTTTCAAATAAATAGTTGTTGAAAATATCTTGAATGACATCTGTTGAACCACACTGCCTCAACCCCAAGTCTGCCAAGGTCACATTCATTGAAGCGCTTGAGCTGTTCTAGGATCTGTTGCAGGTAAAACCCACCAAGTGAAAAGTACATTTGCACTCACAGCCTGAGGGCAGGGTTGTAAATGTTCCTAAATCTCCTAAAAAGCTAAGTACCAACTAAAAGGCTAAAGTCCCAGCACTGTAAGCATCCCTTATCTTTTAAAACTTCTGGGGAACCTGAATTTTTGGTGAGGGAAGACAGAAATTTTCTGTATTTGGGATCACGTCTTCACAAAGGAAATGCAATGAATGAATAAGTTAATAAGATAAATACTATAAATTTCACAATGAAAAACAGATTAAGAAGCCATTAGAAAGACTAAGGTAATGAATGACACATTTCCAATATCCGAGTTATTCTTGCAGCAGTTCAGTTGTTGTCAGATTGAGGTACCTGATTTGATCTTGCCAGCCCTGAATTTTCAATATTTTTTTTCCTGCAGCCTAACAAATACTGTGCCAGTGGCTTTGTGTGTTGGTTTTTCAAATTGTGCTTGCACTAAAAAAGACTGACCAATATGTTTACATACTGCTCTGATGGCTGGAACAAGTTGATAGTCCTGGGAGTATCTTCATTGGGAAGGAAAAACAGGAGAAGAAATGTATAGCCCTGCTTTATATAATGAGGGGGAGGGGGAGGGGAGAAGAGAATGAGAAGAGGAAAGGGAGGCAAAAGGGGAATGAAAATTTCCACAGTTGCTTTAATGACAGGAGATTATCTGACATCTATAAATTACCTCATCTATGAAAACTGTGTATTTGTTAGAAGGAGATGGTGATACAATTATGGACTTTTTTGAAACCTGTAGCTCCCCAATTTATTAATTCTGTCCCTAATCCCTGACAGCAAATTCACAGAGCTCAGTGGTGCTATATATCACTCTAGGATGTGGTCCTCTATCACCAAAGCCATGCTTTAAAGACCTGCTTAGATGAGCATATTCAGCAGTAATCATGCTGTCACTGCTGAAGGCGAAGGCTTTAATAGCATTCTTGAAATATGATAGTTTGATGTTTTTATTTCCCATGTTCCTTATCTGAATCACAGGAAACAAAAGCCCTCTTACTAGCAAATATTTGAAAGAACTAAACAAATTCTCTGAAAAATAATGGAATCTTTTACATGTGAAATCTAGACTCTGTTGTCAGTTTTGTTTCCACAGTCATAACGCATGTCTGTAATCACAAACTGATAATACCACTTTCAAGTGGACACAACATCAGAAACCACATTATTGGAAAAAGGAAAGCAAGAAGCTCTATTTCATTTAAGTGATGACTGATAAAAAGCAGTTCATTTGAAACCTGTTTGTATTGGCTGTGTCTTGCTATCCCTTTCAATGGCTCTTTTGTATAGAAAAAGTATTTTCTTAAAAGTAGGTGCTGGATCTCTTCTAGTGTTGAACATGTCCATGACTCAATATTGAGTGGTTTTGGTGAGCATTTCTGGTCTCAGGTTGTTGTGTGTAGGCATCTGCATAATAGGTAGACAGTTTCAAAGAAAGCCTATCAAGTCCAAATCCTGTTAAACCCTTATTTTTTGTAAGGATAGCCAGCTCTTTCTCTAAAAAAAAAAAAAAACAAAACCAACACGCTTGATGTCCAGTTTGTGTGTGTTGCTGTCTATTCTAATTTCTTTGGAAGACAAGCTTGCCAGAGTTGAATGCTGTGCAATTGTTGCATATGTGGGGTGTGAGAACTCCTGCAATCACAACATTTCAAGCCAAAAGTTTATTTATGCAGAAAATTTGTGGAGCAATTTTCTGAATATCTTCCCACTTTGAACTATGCCCAGATAAGATATCTGTGGGAATTAGGTACAGAAACACAGTATGGCCCTAAGCCACAGATTCAGAAAAGTCTGATGCCTACAGTGAAATTTTGGTGTTATGGAGGGACTTAGATTTAAGCATTTTACAAATCTTTGATGGATTTGGCATGGGACCACCCAAACTGAGAACTCTCAGGCCAGTAGGTTTTCATGATTAAGTTCAAAAACTGTCTTCAGAGACTGCCTAATGGATACCTGAAATCTTAAACTCACCGTGAAGTACAGTGGCATCCTTTCTATAAATTAACTGCTTAACTGCTGGGAGAAGTTAAATTGTATATTTATTCAATGATTCTTGCAAAATTCATAAACAGTCTTGGCATAATGGTCCTGCTTCAGCAGGGGGGATAGAGAACACATTTGACCCATCCTAGTCTATATTTCTATGGATTAAACTCTTGCTTGGAAGAGAATTTGTAGGCCTGTAACCCATCAGACTGAGGAGGAAATAGAAGTCCTGTTTTCTACTCTCTCATGTGGTGGTGTTTTAAAGAAAATAAAACCCAGATAATTCAGTTTGCTGTACCTAAGTAACTGAGAGCTAATCCAGAAGGAAATATCTAACAGAGCATTGTCAGCCTAATCCCAGTGAGACACATGTGTCAGTTGGCTTGAGTGAACTTCTGCTCACTGTGTTTTTACTATGAATCACATTCTTAAGAGCTTAATGACCCACTTTCAATGTATGAGGAATTTAGGTATTTATCTTTGCTCCAAAGCTTTCCTTATAGATCTAAATTTTAGCACTTTTGAGATTCTTGTCCCAAAAGATTATTCTTAAAACTGTTCCTATGCTTTTTCATTTATGTAAGAGATACAATATTGAGGTGTACTGAATAGCTTTTATACTATAGAGGAGTATCTTTTATGAACAAGATGATGAACCTTCTCTAACTTGACTAATACAAGCGATAGAAAGGCAAGGTGCATGTTCTATAGTCAACATTATTTATACAGTTTAGTTTGGCACTGTTAAATCTGTGTGCATTTGGCAACATTTGACTGAACAGTAATATTTTTTTGGTTTTAGGTTGGCTACTTTAATAGTAGTTTAGGATTTCAACAATCATCTCTAAAACCATTAATCATGTAACTGCTCCTGCCATGGCCTATTGGGATGTATCAGTGAAATGACAATATTAATGCTGAATTGTTCTAGTGCTCAGGATAAAGGAAATAGTAAAAGATAATAGTTAAGCGGTACCCTCATCTCACAAACCTAAAGGAATATCCTTGTAAAAGAGGTGAATTGAGTGGGCTAATCCTGGCAAATTTAACAGAGTGACTCACACTCTTTCCTTGTTAAGAAAAGCAAACAAAGAGAACAAAATTCTATCATCTATAAATACAGTAAAACAGAGTTTAGACCCCCTCCTCTATGCCCTCAATGGCACTAAGGTATATAACAAACTAGCTATGAGACATCTTAAGATCACAAATTCCTTAAAGTTAGCAATATTTTTCTGTTTTCCCAGAGTATAAAAGTGAAGAGATGAATTACGCCAAATAACACAGAATATAATTATTTTTAGCTCTGATTCAACAGGAGATTTACAGACAGATTAGTGGTCACCAAAGAAGTATTTGCATCTGTTGTTTATGTTATGACATCTCAGATCAAAGGCTTTAAACTTTAACTTTCCATTTTCCAAGTGAATAATGACACTGGAAAAAAGCTGAAGATGTGAGGAGGGAAAAGCTATAGAGTATTAAACACACTGAGGACAATTTTGAAATGATGAGGACATGTAGGATGAAGCCCAGAGGCTGGGTCCGTCAGACTTCTGAACACTCTGCTCCTCATGCCCTAGATTACGCACATGTGTGTGTGTGCCTGTGAATCATCCCAGCGATCATGGAAACACTCCATGTTTAAAATGAGGCTTGTGTTGGCCTCAGGCTTTGCTGAATGTCCAGCCCTTTGCAGCACCGTGTCCAGTGTGCTTAATTCTGTGTACCCATGGTGATACAACATTTCTGTAGCTGAAGCTAACAAAGTTAGTACTGAGTTGCAGAGGCATAAACAAGTCCAGTAAAAACCCAGCAGTGTAAACTCAGCCAAAATAAGACTTCTTTCTAAACAGATGCTAAGATTTTTCAAGTAAATATAAATCTTTGAGGAGTTGAGTTAAAGTAAGTTGAGGGTCTCTTTGAAGAGATAATTGATGTGGATTCCTACAGTCAAAAAAGGCCTATTAACTACCTTGTAAAAGGGGAGATCACCAACAGGAAAAAAACCACCACAACAACAAAAACCCTGCTTGAACCATTGTCTTTAATGAGATCATGATTAGACCTTTTATGCAGTTAATTAAGAAGGAAAAAGAGGAAAGATGTCTATGATTTAACTGCATGACTCAGAAAATTATTAATGGTCTGGGGATCCCATCACAAACAGCTCACTTGTAAAATACAGCTCAGGTCAATAACAGTCAAAGGCATTTTTATTTACTAGATTTCAGAGGGCTTTAATGAAATAATTTGCTGGCTTCAGTTCAGTTCGTATGCCCTGATCCTGTACTGAGATCTCCATGGGAGGAGACTGTACAATAACAGATGCTTACAATTTCAGCCATGTACAAATGTATCAGTACACCCATATACGCATAATATTGGTCTATGCATGCATGCAAAGGTTGGAACTGATAAGTCCTGCCTATTTTTCAAAGAACAGCCACCACAGATTATATCAATTTGTACCTTTGTCCACAAGTTGCTTGGATATGGCAAGTGTTGGGCTTACATGTAGACTGACGTTGTCATCTTGGCTTTATTTAAGGCCCTTCTTGGGCACAATTAAGTGAGTAGAAACTGAACAGAGACAAAATGCCATTAACTACGAAAAACAAACAAAATGACCAGAAAGACCTTCTTTCTCTTAGCACTCATTTACATATCACTGTTGGTATTACTTGGAAAGAGCATAAGTAAGGTAAAAGGGGGCTAAATATAAGGTTGACTTTAAGTTGGCATTGTCTTATAAAAATATTTCAAGTCACTATGTGGATTTAAATTCTTACAGAATGTTCTGTTCCCTTAACTGAACATCACATTCAATTTGTCTGGATGAAAATATTTGGATTATTTATTTATGTTGGAAAAACTGTATGAATTTAAATTTAATTTAATGAGCTAACTAACTTGTCCTTCAATGGTATCAAAGTTTCACTAAATTTGAGAAGCAAATGCAGTTTTGAACAAAATTAGGGGGACAGTTGAAATTAATTTAATCTGATTTTGGAAGTTAACATAAATATAGTGAAGTATAGCTGTCACATTTTTTCAGCAATTCTGATGTTCTGTTAAATGTTCTTTTCTTTTTAAGTGAGATAAACTATTTCTAGCGGAAAGACTGGCCTGCACTTTGAATTCCAATGTATTTCTCGCACACAGTTTTCTGTGCAGAAACCATACTCTTTTATTTTTAAATAAACTGTAACTGTTTAAAATCAATGTAAGTCATCCAAGTAAGAGACAATAAACCAGTGTCTTTTTGTGTTTATATCTTATTTTACATAAAATTATTCTGGAAGGATATTTATAGCAATTAAAAGTCACTCTATTTATTATTAAGCAATCATTTATTATTAAGCAATCATTTTGCTGAGGTACCAAAGGGTAGGTATTCACAGTATCCTAGGAATTACAGATTGAATAAAAGTATTCGATCACCTATTTTCTTCCTTGAAAATTCAGGGTTATTTCCTAAAGTATATCCCTCCAACTATTAAGTCCACCAGAGCTAATTATATACTGTACATTTCAGTTTTAGCATTCATCTCACTCTTCTCAATAAAAGCTTTACAGTTCATGCAAGAGTAGAATAGGCTTTAAGTATAAAAGAAATAAAATGAAATACCAATCTGATTAACATTTCAGGATTCTGAAAGCCAGTTTATATTAAAAAACCTTCTTACCACTCTGGCTTTGCGAACCATGTGTTAAAAGATGGGGATTATGAAGATCCATTGCAGCAAAGGATTCAAGCATTCTTCTTTGTGCTGGTTCAGCTGATCTACAGCACGGTCTGTGCCAAGACCCTCCGCCTTTCTTAAACATAACGATGAAACACATCCTCCACTGAGCTGTTCTTCACATTTATCACTGGTCACTTCATTATTTTAAATGTCACTAATTGTTTATTTGAAGCATCTTGGTAATAAGAGAGCAAATGGGGCTGGCATCATGTTTGAATCATACATAGAAGAGTTCCATTCATGTTTATGAGGGCATTTGTTTAGTAACCAATACAAAACAGCACTGGAGTAAGAAACAAATGGTAGGAAACCTTTTTTCCATCAACACTTATGTGACATATAATTGCAGCTTTGTGATTTTGGTAGTTCAAACAGAGCTTACCTTCAGAAAGGCAGTGTTTACCTTATATTTACAAAAGGAAAGTAGAGCTGCCATGTGACGGAAAATTACTGGGACAGCCCATGTTTTAGTTTATTATTTCACAGGTGTATCAGAGACTTCTTGTCAGACAAGCGAGCAGCCTTGTGGAAAGTTCACGGAAGCCAGGAAGCCGTAAGTTCAAACGACACTTGTTTTTTCACTGCTCCTTATATTTCCATGTGTTTTATAGTTGTGACTATTAAACAGGGACTCACACTCTTAATTTTAGCAGCAGATGAGTTATCAGTGTCAGCTTCCTTTTTACCTCATAAATTCCCTGACTCATCTGTTGAACACAATCTTTTCTGGCAGGATGGGAACAGAAGCTACTTCTTACATACTACAGAATTGTCTGTCACATACACAAGTACACTGTCACCACCAGGAAAGTGGGGAATAGACTAAACCTTTGTATTGAGCTGTCTCAAGAATAATCAGCTCCAACCACCAGTGATCCAGAGTCCATATCCCTTCTGCCTAATAAAAATAGAAGCAGGATTATGAATGCATTGCATTCAAGTAGGGCTGGGTGAATCCCTGATCTGCACTGAGTTTCTGGGAGATGGGACAAGGGAAAAAAGCTAAACTACTTTTCTCTTACATTTTTGTAATGTCCAAAAAGAAATCTGTAGGGAGTTTTGGTAGTACAGCTAGAGGAATTTCCTTCTACTTCTTGCAAAAATCTGCTTTCACGAGTGAAAGCAGGCTGGTTTGCCCACATGTCAGTGAAAAGCTGTGCAACCATCCCAGATAAAAGGGAACCTTGCAGTAATCGAGGCTAACACAGATGTTTACAAGAGCATGGAGAGGAGGGAGAATCATGTTTTCTAAACACTCAGCTGTTAGTTTGGATAAGGAACCTTCCACTAGAGCAGAGTTTCATAGTACATTTGAAATTTGTTATGTAGTTTTCTTTGGCAAGTAGAAGAAGTCCTACCTGGAAAAGTCGTTCAGATCAGCCAAGCTGTTGCAGTGTTCCAGCTGAGCGTCTAGTCCCACATGCCACAGATTTGTGGGTAATGATGAAGATGACGCTTTCATGCCATGACCTTCTCTCATGTGACAGCAGTGGACTACAGGTCTGCTTGCAATGTCCCCTCCTTTGGGGTGCCGTGAAAGCAGAGCTATTGCTGCTGCCCAGCTGTGAAAGATCTGCTACTGGAACTGCAGAGAGGCAAAAAGATAAGCTTCAAACAAACCCACAACACCCTGACCTTTCAGGAAGTTCATTTCTCAACTGGAACTCTGCAGCTTTTGCTCATTTTGCATAATCCTTTCTGTACTCTTCCTTTTAAAGAAAACACCTTTGTGATGGCCTTGCAGTCCACTTGCAAAGAAAGGAACAGAGTCCTGTTTTCCTGCTTCTTTGCCATCACATTGACATAATGAACAGTGCCACTACTTCCACTGTTATCACAAAGAAATCCATTAAACATTCTACATAGTGTGCAAAAATTTATGTCTCCCCTTCCCTTTTCCTGCTGGGAATTTGTGGTAGCATGGTAATTTATTTCGAGTGGAATAGAAGCACTTGTGTTTTAGCTTTTTTTTCATGTCTAGAAGCTAGCAGTTCAGTCCAAATGTAATAATGTTTAATAATCCCTATGTGCACTCTTGCACTAATGTTAACAGCAAATTTTTCACAAGAAAATAATCTTGGATAGCATGTTAATAGGTTTACAGTAAGATGACAAACCCTAATGTTAGGTTGCAGAGCAGATTAAAATTGCAGACAGCTAATTAATAATCAGATAATAGCATTCTTGTTGGGTTTGGGAAGATATTTTTACCTGTTCTGGAGCTGAAAGTCAAAAAGAAAAGTGAAGTCTCAGGGGTGAAATCCTGGCCAAATTGAGGTTAACTGCAAAATCTCCATTGACTTTAACATGTCAGGATTCCAGACTTTATCTAACCTTCCTGTGTCATCCCAGTAGAGGATCATATGGGGTTTTTTCCACAGATAAATCCGTATGTGTCTTAACCCCACATTATTTGACCTCATGGAAATGAAACCACAGCATTACCTGAATGGAAAGAACTGGATCCAGATGGGACAGGGATGCAGTGGGGAATCAGGGGTTTTCTGGCCTGTTACCCCGCAGGTCTCCTGTATGGCTCTGTTGGCTCTAGTACTCTGGTCTGCCCGCCACCTGATCAGACCTTCGGGCATGGCATAGAGTTAATGCTGTTTCCATCAGCATCAATACCAGGGATGGAAAAACTATGTCCTGAAAAAGAGAACGCCTATCCTGGAACATTTATTCCTGACTTTTTCATGGCTTATATTTAGGTTTTCTGTACTCTGGGCACAGGGGTTTGCAGGTGTGGGTGGAGTTCAGATGTACTTTGCAGTAATTGATAGAGTTTCCTTGCGTCCTCTGGGAGCAACAGATATGAGTATGATTAGAGTCACAGTCACAGCATTCTTTTAGTGCCTGACAAGATTCTTCATCTGTTTTCAGTACTGAAGAAATTACCATGCTATAATGTTCTGACTACAGGGCATGAATATTATTGCCAGCTAATAGGCAGAATGTATAACTATTAATGTGATTGCGACTAACATCTCAGCAAAACAGCTGCCAAACTTTCCAAAGGATTCATGAACACTTTGTTCTCTACTATTATAGTACAAAGTGTGATAGATACGAGCATTATTGATGTCAATTCTTCTTTCGATCGAATAGCTGTAGTCATGAGAACTGTTCTCCTAATTCCTATATGTTCTGCACATGTGGTTAAACTAATGACCCGAAAGTCTGCATTTATGTACAGCAACTACAAAGTCAGTACAACGGATATTTTTCCTTACCCCTGAGGGAGAAGAACAGTACCACATGGCTATCATTATGAAAATGAGATTGAACTAAAATCCTGAATCTGAATACTTGAAAGTTTAGGAATATCTGTATTTGATTTCGAGCCCTGGTCATCTCTGATTCTGAAGAATTACAGCATGTTTTAAAGGCCTGGGATACTTCCCTTTTATTTAATAGTCCTGTTATTCTGATATGTTGGTTTATTCAATGTATTTTTGATTACATTGTAAATGCTTCTGAGTTATTACAAAACCACCCTTCTGAATGTGGTTTTACTTGGCAAGAAAACATTAGTCTTCCTGTTATACATGACCTACTTGGGATTTATTGTAAAATTAAAAGTATTGTAGAAGGAAGATCAAGAAAGCAAAACCAATGATAAATGCTAAGAATTCATATAAGATCTGAGTGAAGGACAGACTTGAAATAACTGGTATGTCTCATCTTTGACTCATTGCTCTGTGTTTTCACTACATTAATCATGCCAGAAGGACTGTCACTTTATATTTGTGAACTGTGAAGCTCCGTCAGGGCAAGGGCCAGTACATGTTCCTGGATTACAAATCGGAAGTGACTGTGATCATTATCACTTCGGGCACAGGGACACTGTGTGGAAATTTGCAAACAAAAGTAGCAACTTAATCAGTGAGAGAGTGAGACTGACAGCCACCCTGCCGCCTCGCTGGGAATGCAGGAGCAGCCACGGGTGCCAGTACGCCTGGGAAGATATTCATATTTAGGTTGTCCAAAGGATATATCAAAGACATCCAAATAGTTTCTTACAATTAAAAAATAATTAAAACAATTCCACTTCACTTTTAGTATAATACTTTGAATCTGTATTGAGCATGTATGAATCTTAAACCATTCGTGTCTTATTGTTTTTTTAACTTGGTCATTAAGCATAACATTTGCAAATACATGTCTGGTGGCTTCTGTTTTCCCTTGTAAAACCAGATATATTTTTAAATTGCTGCATACAAACTGCCCATCTCTTTGTCTAGCAACCAATTTCTAATATATGCCCCTCTTCCTCTGTCTATCATTTGCTACATCTGTTCTGCATATGTGCTTATGCACATACATAATAGTTGTTCACCTATGAATTTATTTGTCCTATCTTTGTTAACAACAGCCACAGGAACTGTGCATCAGCCATAGAAAGAGAAACTGCTGACAATGAGTTAGCAGATATGAAGTTGAAGGCTGAAATCTTCCCCACTTTAGCTCATGATTTTATGACTTACAAAGGAATGCCTCGCAATAACATTGACTTCCAGGAAGAGCTGTGATTATGATAAACTGAAGTAGGAGGGAATATTCTTGCCAGGTCCTGGAAAAAAAGACAGGGAAAATGCTGCTCCTAAAGCAAGGCTTTAAGAGCGAGACTCTTCCATCATTCCTTTTCATTTGTCTGCTCTTTACAGTGACTTAAGTGCAGGTATATCTCCAAAAGACATAAATTTTGAGATTTTCCCTAAATTTAAACACGTTTGGACTGGTTTTTATTCTGCAGAATTAGAGTAAAAGAAGAGATTTTCAACCCAATTTTCTTGTCACTACTACTGAGTTTGTGCTCAGTGCTAAGTACAGAACAGCCTGATTTTACTCTTTATTGCAGCCTCAGTATGGTTATTCCTTTAGCAGCTAATGGAAATGATAATACTTATTCCCAGTATATGAGCTCTCTAGAGAAACCTGCAGGTTTACGTTTCTCACTCAGAGACTGTAGAATTCAAGAAGTAAACTCAGGGCAAGGAATTGATCCCCATAATCATATCCTGAATCTCACTCAAGCAACTGGGGATGAAGGACATGTATTAGCACATGTTTACTTAAAGGAAACCTGTGATTGCTCCCTTTCAAAATCTCCACAGGAATGTAATGAAAAGAGGGACCAGAATTGTCTTTATATGCTTTGGCTGCTCTCATATTTCCTATAAAAAAGGTCTTATCTTTCTATACAATTATTAAAGCCATAAAAGGATATATATCTTGAACTATGACATTTCAGATAAACCAAGACACTTTTATCTTAGTTTCATAGTCTTTTCTGCAAGCTAATTCGAGTACCTGATATTTCATTATATGGTTTATTGAACTTCAGATCTTTCCACTGCTGCTTCTAAGACAGGGGGTTTATAATGTGTTTAGTGGAATGAACTCATCCTTATTTTATTTATATATATACATGTATGTGCATAAGTAAATATATGTACATGTATACTGAATATGTGACAGTTCAATCAGATTTTTATGCTTGTTTCTCATTTTAATAATTACTGGAAAGGAGTATTTGGCAACAATTTTAGTTATGTATTTTAATTCACTGTTTGACATGTATTAAAGCAATCAGATCCATCAGCACAAGACGCAACCAAATTTTCTGGGGCTGCACATATTTTGGCAGGACCATCTCCCCAGTATGCAGAGTTACACGTTCATTACAATGCTGAGAATTATAGTTATGTCTGGAGGCACATGGAGATTAATGGGTATATATAAAATTTCAATAATGGAAAGAAAAGGTGTTAGAGTTTGTACTAGTTTTATAGTGCTGTGGGAAAATGATGTTCTTAGTTTACTGCTACAGATATTTCTGGAAATTTCCTTTATTTGTGCCTTAAAATTATAAAGTGATTCCAGCAGAGACGTATCAATATCATTTTTTAATGTCTGTAGTAAAACTAAGGTAAATATTGTCATGTATCCAGAACATCTATCATTAAACCACTTGTGCCCAGATTAGTGTAATAAAAGTTAAGAACCATAAATATAGCCAAACTTTATAGGACACAAATGAACATTGCTGTCTACCTACATTTATAACCCATAATTTACGGGAGTTATTATGTATACACTCATGTAAATCTATGCACATAAACACTGTGTGTGAGAATATATAAACCCTTGTCTAGATATTAATTGCTGATAGACTGAAATAGTTCAGCAGATTTCAGGCTTCTGCCTCCCTGGGTTCTGTGGGGGAATGAATTTTACAGCACGTAGATTGCTATATTAGGTACCAATGGACAAGAACATCAGCCTTCAATATATACTGGATTCATGGTGTTGAAGCCAAATGCTGAACACAAGACATAAAAAAAAATACTATTTGCCATTATTAGTAAAGGGAAAGGAGGAGAAAATAACAGGGCTTTTGATTAAAATATTATCACACTATGTAGTGTAGATAGGATTCTTTTAAACATTTTTCACTGAATAAGACATGCTGAAGTGAGGGATCTCATCTGCTTACAAACAACTTGGCTGTTCAGGTGCTCTAGCTTGTCAAAGGCTTCACTAAGAGTCAGAAGTTGGTAGCAGCATGCTCTGCCCTCAAGGAAACCATAAACCATGCTGTCACTGTAGATTTGCTCTGCTTTCATTATTCTCTGTGTTTTGAGGTAAGGTTAGCTACATAAACACTAATCATGGCCACAAGGATCACTGGCCCCACACTTCATCTGTTTTTGGATGAGGCAAAACCCTACCATGGTTCAGTCCTTACTAGGTGCCTGTGAAACATCATAGGCATCACAGACAGGGAGTACACAATACGATTTACATTTCTGGTAACCCTGAAACTTTAGGAAGCTTGCATTATTCCCTGTCACTGAGCAAAAGATACAAGATCACTTTCAGTTTTCCTCACCACTAGGTTATTTATGATAGAAGCACACACACAGAGAATGTGAATACATAGTGCACAGATCATGAGTTCTGCTGAGTGTTTTAAGACTGGTGGGATGCAGGGAGCAGATGTTTTGTGGATCTCTCTGGGTTCCAGGTAAAAATAAGTAGTTGCCTGGAACACTGGGGAAGTTGTTTGATGGTCCAGGGGATGCCTTTGCATTCCTGTAGCCCCATATATACTGAAATTGCAGTACTTTCAGTGGCTTCAGTGCATCTAAATTTCCCATTCATGCTTTCAGAAAAGATCCCAAATTAAGATGGTAGATTATTGGCAGTCACCAGCATAATATAGCACCCTGGGTCTTCAGCTGACTTTGAGACTTTGTATCAGGTGCTGATGAAAGGCAGAAGGGTAATCTCCAAGGAAGTTGCAACCTACACAGGAAAGATAGACAAATGGTAATAAAAAGGATTTATGATTTATTCATCAGGGAGGACCTAAGATACAGAACCTAAGAGCTGAAGACAAAGCTCATGGCGGTGAATAAAGAGCTTCCCTTTCTGTGATATTTATATAAGGCACTACAGAAAGAAGAAACTTGTGCAGAGACTAGAATGTAATGCAGTTGAGTCTTAATTTCACAACCTTTCTTGGAAAAGTGTTTTCATACACAGAATACCAACAATATACTCATATGTCATAGTGATGAGTGTAAGAAACCAAGCAGAATTAAAAATAGATTAAGTAATACAATGTTATAAACATTATACTACCTCCTATAACACAAATAAAAAGTTATATATAGATTCCAAACTATACTACAGCTTTCCAGGTTCACTGAAAGTTTAAATATAAGCTGGCAGTGCAGTAAAGCAACCAGAAGTATTTAGGCAGTTTAAGATTACATTTTTCAAGAACCATATGTAATGTAGTGAAGAGATATTTCAGTGGAACTAATTTTGAATGTCATGTGTCCATCCTCTAGGAATGAGCCATAAGGTGTCTAAATATTCTTCTACACAGAAGTTGTTCCAAAATTAGTCATTCTGAAATGTGCTCCTCACCAAAAGTATCCTTGCCAAAGAAAATTAATTAGTTCCACACTTTAATATAAAAATATTTTTTTTAAAATCCCCACAGATGTTAATTTGTTTAGGGTAAGATTGCATATGTTGCCTTTTCTACAATTATTCCTTCCCCTTCAGTGTATATTGGGGATGGTTCATGTTTGCAGTCAACTGTATAATCAAATGAATTTAGTTTATAGAATTAAGTGGTTTGGAAAGTTAGATCAAGAAAGAAAAATATGGTTGATGCTGTAATAAAATTTGTAAAGGTTAACATTAAACTGGATAATTCTTTGAACCAGAAATATCACTAATCAGTAGAAAATGAGAACATATTGTTATGATTTACTTGTTATAAGTAGCTTCCTTGTGGGACCATTTAATCACATTTGATATGATTCTCAGCTACGCTGCTTATTGACTTATTAAGCCTTAAGTTTAAAAAACTGAGAGATATCTAATATTCATACAGAAGTAATAGAAATTTACTCAGTTTTGTATGCTTTCATAATAACTGTAATTAATTACATTTGAAATGATAAATTTCATTTATACAGATTTTTGGGTTTTAGTCTAGAAGCAGGGAGGCTTTTAGAGTGATATAAAACTTTGAAAACAAATGGGAAAGATTTCTTGAAGATGCCTTAGTGGAAAGCTCAGATTGAATTATCAGACCACTACAATCAATACTTGGCCTAGGTCAATACAGTGTCTTTGATATGCCAGCTACTTCATGAGGAACTGAAACTCAACCTTCTTGCTCCCATAAATTACCCATGTATTGAATATTATCCTATTAGGTAAACCTAACTGGGGAAGTCTTTTGATATCTTGAAACAAAGATCTCTGTGTTCCCCATATCTTGTCTTGACTGGTGTAGCAAGGACTATTTCTATTCATATTAAAGTACAGTGCTTAATAAAAATACTTTTCCTTTCAGTTTCCCAAGATTCCAGTGGGATGCCATACAGTGTGTTCTTCCACTATCATTATCTGTTATTGCCTATTATGTTTCATGTACTTTAATGCATAACATAACATGGTACAGAGATGCCAAACCACCACTGACACAAGCTTGAATAGCCACAAGTTGGTTGATTTTCAGAGACTATAGTTTCTAAAGAGGTCTAATAGAAGTAATTTGAATACAATACAGTGCTGCCATTTTGTAACTGCAGAGCTGGTTCATACCATAGTTTCTCGGATGGTTCTGCAGACTGCGTCCCTACTGAGGTATATTCATACATTCAGAAACCTCCACAGTGAGTTTCCTCATTTTGCTGATTTGGTCTACACAGAACAGTTCCTCTTATTTATAACATTATGTGTGGCTTTTTTTTTTTTTTTAAATTGTTGTGTTTTATTTCATGAGACTCCTCTTTTTTATTGACTTCCTTCTAAAAGTTTCATTAGGAGATGAGTTTTCCAAAAATCTTCTCAGTCCAATGGAGATTTTACTCTAGAGTTTGATTCCAAATATTGAGTCTGTGAGCTTAGGTCTGAAGTGAAGTAATAAAAAAACTGAGAAGAATGAAAAAATAGATTTAGAAAGAACAATAAAATACCACATAATCTGCTTGATCTTTACCTAAAGTACTCTTTTAAGACCCCCAGTGATGGAGTTTTCATAGTTTTCCCTATCAGTATTTTATTACCTGTACTGTTAGAAAACTTTTCCCCTAATATGTAAAACTTCACTTTCTGCAGCTTCATAGATGTGGAAAATGGATTATTCTCTTTCTCTTTGCAGTTTTATGTCCTTCTAGTCAGTTATTTTCTTGTTAGCCTTCTTATTAAGCTAAACTTTCCTAAGTCTCAATTTTCTAGATTTATGACCACTCTCTGTCTTCCGTACCCTCTCCCAAAATAAGTACATCCTTCTTGAATTGCAACATTCAGAACTCGAAATGAAACTCCTACAGACACTATACTGATGCTGAATGCAGCAGAAAGATTACTTCGTGGTTTTGGGAATAATGTAAGATGTCTGGTCATCTTTTTGTTTATCTGAAGAGGAAAACCTGTTTGTTTGTTTTTTTAATTTTATATTTTTAACTAGCTAAAAGATTCTTCTACATTCATAGCAAACTTTTATTTAACTGAAGGTTGCTACAAAACCAAACTCAACCACCATAAGAACAAGTGTCATCAGTATGTTGGAAGTCATCTGGATTAGAAATCTCAGTATCAGTTAGCTGGGGCAGAATCAGAGTGTTTGGTCACTGTGTGATGAGAATGCAGCTGTGGTTTCACTGGTCACATGCTAAAGAAACAAGTAGTCATTATTTGTATCTGTGAGCCTCCATACATATGAGGATATGTTCACAGTTTATATATCTTATGCAGGCTATAAATTAAAGGCACATAGTCAGTCACCAATTTTTCCTGATGGCAATTTAATTCTGTTTATAAATTATGCTTTATAGCCAGATAGTAAACATATGAAATGCCAGATTCAGGCAGTCAAGGATTCAAGGATTTAATGAAAAGTATCTTTGATGTGTTTGGAACATTTAGTTTGGAAAAAATAACTGAATGTTTCAGTTCAGAAATGCATATATTCATTTCAGCGTGAGGTAGTTTAGGAGGATATATACACTCTGCAAGTCATTGTTTGTTTCTCTGTCAGGAATAGAATTTGGAAAACCACAATATTGTGATTTAGGGTTAAGATATAAAAAATATCTAAGTAAGAAATCAAAATGATGAGTTGCAATCTTACAGAAATCTATGAAACTGCAAAAACAAGTACAGAATAATGAATTGCATAAGTATTATGCAAATAATTACTATCATTAATGTGCAACTGAAAAACTAACAGGCTTATTTTCCTGCTGCCCAAAGGCTAGAAGTCTGGGTATATTGCATTAAAAAAAAAAAAAAAAAAAAGAAAAGAAAAAAACAGAGTTTTTATAGCCAGCTTTCCTCAAAAATGTTTGCTTGGCTATATATACTGTTGCTGGATTACCTTCCTGGTTCCTTTTAGAATTGAAACCCACAAATATTTATGTATATTTCATAACCAATGATTTATTTGCGAAAGCTTCTTATACTACATATCCCAACAGGTCTTTCTGTGAGTCCAGTTTGTGTACCAGTCATTTAAAGCTTTCACTTTAGCTCAACAAGGTTGATTTCATAAATTCACTGAAATTATCAGTATGCATCCTGTACCATCTTAACGTAGGTAATCTGTTACCCAAGATCTGAGGAAGTGTCTTCCTCAAATGGATCACTTCTTGTCTCCTTTGCTGCAATCTATATTGCAATCTTATTAATTCTAATTGAGGATAGATTTGGAAAAGTAGTCATCTTCATTGTCTGTTTGATGCTGTCATGGTTTAACCCCAGCAAGCAGCTAAGCACCACACAGCTGCTCACTTCCCCACACACCCAGTGGGATGAGGGAGAGAATCGGGAAAGAAAAAAGTAAAACTCACGGGTTGAGATAAGAATAGTTTAATAGAACAGAAAGGAAGAAACTAATAATAATAACAATAATAAAATGACAATACTAATAAGAGGATTGGAATATACAAAACAAGTGATGCAGAATGCAATTGCTCACCACTGGCTGACCGATGCCCAGTTAGTTCCTGAGCAGCGATTCCCCCCAGGCCAACTCTCCCAGTTTATATACTGGGCATGACATCACATGGTATGGAATACCCCTTTGGCCAGTTTGGGTCAGCTGCCCTGGCTGTGTCCCCTCCCAACTTCTTGTGCCCCTCCAGCCTTCTTGATGGCTGGGCATGAGAAGCTGAAAAATCCTTGGCTTAGTCTAAACACTACTCAGCAACAACTGAAAACATCAGTGTGTTAGCAACATTCTTCTCATACTCAATCCAAGACATAACACTATACCAGCTACTAGAAGGAATTAACTCTGTCCCAGCTGAAACCAGGACAGATGGTATATCTACAATTTTTTTTCTGGCTGATGTGCACTTTCCTTGACACACTTAAAGCCCAGGTAAGGTTGTTCCAAATCAGGTGCAGATTAGCATGTTAACATTTGAGCATCATTCATTGCCTTTTTGTGCCATCCATGTTCATTTTCCATGATTCTCACTGACTACATACAGTCAGAAATAGTGCAAGGATATATTCTGGTTGGTCTTTACTCCTTGGATCTGTAATACGAGAAAGTTGCATCACTGTAAATTTGTCATTTTATCAATCTTTTCTTACTGACAAATAGTTCATAGAAGATGTTATTTTTTTAAAATAAATGTAATGCTGGCCTTTTCAACACACAAAATCACTTTTCTCAGTGATAAACTCCTTCCTAACCCCCTTCTGCATCTGCAAAAGTCAAAGAAATTCTATGGTATTCTATATATTTCAACTTCTTCCAGCTTATTCCCACTAAGGCAGTTTGTGTATTTATAAAACACAAATTACATCAAATGTCACTTTTATATTTGACTCCCCGAGACAGTTAGTGTGGGGAGGTATGACCCTCAGACAGAAAAACAGAGAAAGAAGAACTGAACTTCCATTGGTTGTTGTGGTATAGTATTACTAGTACATCTTCAGGTATGCAAAGCAAGACAAGACAAAAAAGCTCTTACAAAATATAACTGGTGCATTGTGTTTCTGTTATTCCAAATCATGTGCAATATATGGTAGGAGAAGGAGAACAGTCTATTGTTACTTTAACTTGCATTCTTGTTCTAAGGCACTGGATGAAAACCTAATGTCATCTGGATATCATAGCAGTCCTTAACATATAATTACATGGGACCAACATTGCTTGATCAAAGTAAAAGAAAAAGCTCTTATTTTATTTATAAGCCATCTGCCACAAACCATTATCATTTACTTAGGCCCTAAGTTACAGTTTCCATTTTAATAGTTCTATTAGTGTTTGGGTGGTTTCTGTGAAGATTATTCAATAAACATTGTCCAGAAAAAGCTAGATACTTTTAATGCATAATCCTCTGGAATGTTTATTAAACAATAACACTGAACCTTCTGACAGTTTTATTTCTGAGAATGTTATAACATTATTATGCATCCCACCGGTAATTCTGCATTACTGAAAACTCTTGTGCAATGTAATGAGCTTTACCAAAAGCAGATGCAGCCAAATTAATAAAAAGGACATCAATGAACTATAGAAAGCCATATAGTGGGAGGGGTGGGATGGGGGAAAAAAATGCAGAAGAGAATTCTGTTTCACTTTTGCAACAAAAAGTAACTGAAATAAGAAGAAACGGTAATATAAGGATTTGAAAATCCAAATGTGAAAAGTAGATTAACTGAAAAGAGTATTTCATCATGCATTATATATTTAATGCTTAATGCAGAGTCTCTGGACAAATTGAATTTAACTTAATTACAGGATGAAGGGGTTCTAAAAGACGACTTAAACCCCTAAATGTTCTTGAATTTACTTCTATGAATAGCTTTCTGTGTGTCACATTTTCTGTGAGGCCACCCTGCAAGGATCCTTTTATCACCTGTTAAATAGATGCTATTCCTCTTAACTAACCACAAAGAAAGCTCAGTCTAAGGTTCAGTACACTTAATACATGCCTCCAAAGAAGGGAAGGCTTCAGATAAAACTCAGTGCTTGGCCATAATGAACCTGGTAAATATTGGTTTCCTGCAATAAAAATAATAGGTGAAATCTTGGCCTATTGAAGTCAATGGGAATTTTGCCATTGATTTTAGCAGGGCCAGTACTGCAACCAATAAATCTACTGAGCAAACTAAAAGTGGGTGAGGGAAGGAAGAAAGGCGAATTAATGTAACAGAACCTCTACATTATTTCAGTCCTTGTTCTACCCTCCTTTGCCTGAGTGAATACCTCCTGGTATTCCTGAGATGTGCTCACAGAAACTATTGTGGCAGTGTACTGAACACCAAATATTTACAAAAGCATTTAATGACTAATTCTGAAACAGGAAAATCAGCTTTGTTGTTACAATGAGTCAGTGTCAGATTCAACCAGAGCCTGTTTTAGGGGTGAGTAACCAAGGGCAATTGCCCAAGACTGGATACCATGGGGAGCGTGTTAGACTACAATAATTAAAAGTACAAGTTATCCAATATGTCTCACTCTGTTCCTGTGTTGTTGCTAGTCAAAACCTGCTGTAGCTCCACACAGATGCAATTAGATCTTTCAGATGCAATCCTTTCTGTAATGTAAGTAAAATAATGGGCAAAAAAAATTAGAAATATAAATGTCTTTTTGTATTTTTATATTTATATCCCTATCTGTGTTTCTTTTTATTGATATGTGAAAATATCTAATTTCTGATGTATAACTCAGTGTAGCCACCATATTTTTGTCTGGGTTTTCCCAGACATCCATTACACACATGCACCATGTTGCCCATGTACAGCAAGGTAGTTTCAGAAAGCTTCAGACTAACAAATCAAGCACTGTATAGTCATACACGGATATGCTACAGTCCTATCTGGAAACAAAAGAAATTGGATTTGAGGAAATATATGTGTTGGTACTCCATTACGGGCAGTACCATGACTTGAGAGCCCTGTGTTTCATTAGGAGGTGAAAGCTGTGGGAGAAATTTGAATTTCTTGTTCAGGTGTTCCAGTATCTGACCCAGAATGTGGAGAAGGACAACTATCCAGTTTGTGGGGTTCTTTCACAGGGATTATTTGCAAGCAGGGGATAGTTTGGAAAAAAACAATTACTGGTTAGAAAACAAGAAGCAAAGGATGGCTAAAAATATATTATATGATGTGAAAGAGATATACAGGCAAAATACTTCTGAACATAAAAGCATGGTGTAGAAATGGGATGGATCTGCAAATTCTCCCTTGAAGTAGCTTAATATCTGTAACACTTACCTCACAGTAATAAACTAAAACAGAGCAGTAAACTTACACTGGGAGTGGAAAATGGTGACATCCATTGCAGACATTGTTTTGCAGTACATAGTTTTCCTTGGCTGTTAAATCTCATTTTAATACTTATCAGAGTATTCAATAATAAATTTTCCCCACCACTTAAAACACTGCAGGTTTCCAGCCCAGAGTGGTTACCTGGCAATTCAAGCAAGCATTTTTGTTGTCTGAAACTGTAGGACATCCACTTTGGTTTTGACCATCATGGGTATGAAGTGCTTCTCCAAACTGGAGTAAACAAATAAACAAACCACCACCAACTGTCTTATGCAGAAAATATTTTACATTGTGACAGTGTTCTTTCTCTGTAAAAATGTTTTTATAAACCAGTAGGAGGTGTACATAAATGATCAAATTTGTAATAAATCTTTTGTGAGCTCAGCTAATGTGGCTTATCAGAACATCTAACAGTAGTTATCCCTAAGCACAAGTATGCTTATAGATAAGATGAAAGCAGACCTTCTTATTAATCACACTGTATATCTGACTCCTGCTCCTTTCTTCAGTCTTTAAATCAACTCCATCTGGTTCTTACTGTTCAGTTGTGCAGCTTACCTTTCACAATGAAATATGCTTACTGCTGCAGAAGCAGGTCCAATGTAATTAAAATTATTAGGTAGAACAGTGGTTGCTTAAGTCTGGAATCACCTAACCATAAAAAACATGATCAGCCACAATATGAAACTGAGGACCAAATCTTCACTGGGTGTAAACTGGCTGGACTCCAGCTGATTTCAGTAGAAGGTATTGAAAACAATGTTCTGGGCCACCTTTTTTTATGTTAATACTTTATGGAGCACATCAAGCAAGATGCCAGGACAATGCTTGTATAAGTAAGAAACAATCTCATCATATTGTAGGCTAGTCCTGGGTTTCTCATCTGCTGTGGCAGGGCGAAGACCTAGGTAGCTAGAAGGGAATGACCCTGCCTGTGTTAACCAACACAAACCAAAACAAAAAGTGCCACTCTCTCTGGGGTGCCCTGTTTATTTAGAGGGTGCTAATTCAGATTCAGTTCAACAGACTGCAAACAATATCAAGACAACAAAAGCAATGGAGCAAAGCAGCTTTCTATGTTTTTTGGTCAACTCCTTTCCTTTATTGCCATGACAGTGTCTCCATTCCTTTACAATATTTTGGTCACAGCTAAACTAAGCTGCGTTCATTGCCAAGTTTGTGAAACTCTGTGGGTATCTAACCCAGTAAAAAAATCATATTGCTGAATGACTGTGCGATAGGAACAATCCAGGGGAGGTAGGATATGGTAGGATCTCTTCCAGGAAGGACTCACATGTAAGTTAAAATGTACAAGTAGGACCTGGCGTTTCCCTGTAGTGTGCTTTATTCTTTTAGGGGTTCATTTTGGAGCTGCCATGACATCTCTACCACAAATGCTCACTGCAGCCTTGACACAGATGGAGGCAGGCAGGGCCTGCTCCAGCTCATGACAGCAGGCTGTGATACCTGGAAAAACATTGGGGCTCTGTGTCTGGAAGGGTCTACCCAGATAGTCAGGTCCCTACCCCAACAGTCACAGGCTCAACTGAGACTTGGACTCCCCCCGAAAATGTTGAAATTTTCCCTTTTTGCAAGAATGCCAGCTATGCACCCTTATGTCACCAGAATGCCTAAACAGGTAAAAATACCACAGCTACAACCTTTTCTCTTTTACAGCTTGAGAACTACATTGTGGAAAACATGAAATCGGAGATGGTGCAGCTGCAGCAGAATGCTGTGCAGAACCACACCGCCACCATGCTCGAGATAGGGACCAGCCTCCTCAGCCAGACAGCAGAGCAAACGAGAAAACTCACGGATGTTGAAACCCAGGTATGTTCCCAGAATGGTTTTCTAAAAGCTGTTAATTGCAGAGAACTTTTCGCATCCTCTTTCTTTTCTAATGCATCACCACACAAAACATTTCAACACAGGACTCCAAGAAACATACACACTCTTGTTTCTTGGTACCAACAGTGGTGATGACTGACCCTTGTTATGTGTCTTTCTTTTGATTTCATTTGGTTAGTATGTTTAGCTGTGTGCATGCAAGGCAGGCAGGACTGTCCAGGAAACTAAATCAGCATTTGACTTCAAACAGACCAGCTACCAACTGTGAATGATACAAGTGTCAAGCTAAATAATGAGTTTTAGGCTAAAACAGAGCCTTTGATCTCCATTGTTGTTTGCCTCTTTACTATTACAAGAAAGTTTGTTTATTTTCTGTAATATGTTTCCAGCTATTTGAAACATAGCAAAAAGAGAAGGACAAGCATCAGCTTCTTTATAAAACACTGTGTATTTGTTATTACTGTAAAATTGTTTAACATCACATGAATTTAAAAAGCCATCTCCATATGATTCCTAGCACTGAAATCACTGTTGTGATTGAAGTGACAAGAGTATCACTGTCATAACACAGAGCACAATTTCATACTGGGCTTATTGCAAAGGTACATACTACTTTTTGCCTTTTGAATTCTTTTATCAGTTTAAGATGCCTATTTGTTTTCCTTATTTTTGCTGACTTCCTCCTGATCTTCTAGCATGTGGTGTATTACCAGCTTCACTGCATTCGCTGTTCATTTAGAACAGCGGAATTAAAGTATTGCATTTATTTGGTTTGTTCTAGTAGCATATGTACTTCTTGAAAGACCATATTTTCTGTTCTAATGTCCTCACTCATGTCTATGATACCATTACCAAGTTTTTACATAATCACATTACAGTACACTGAGAAACAACAGTAATTATGAAAGACAGATATACTGTCTTACAAGGGTTCTTTGGACCTTTTTTCTACATCTTGGTTAATAGGTCAACATTCACTTGTAAATGTTGTGATCTCAAATGACCACAGTTTCTAAAACATAGTATATTGACTTAAGAAAATGTTGGGGAAAATCTTTAATTCGGTATCAGCAGACTATCTAAATGGAAACATAAAAGGTGAAGACCTATGGACTGTAGTATCCTATGTTCAGTAAAGAAAAAGGAGGTGTAGGAACTCTTCTTGTATCCCAAAAGACCTACCTAGGTGTAAGTGTTGAGTACTCATTCACGGTTTCCTCCTTTAAGCAGGTAAGCGTCAAAATGTGCATTGCCTCTGTCTCACTTTGAGGAACCACTTTAAAGTAGAGGTATCACTGGTAACTGTGTGAAGGAGCAGATAACTTCCTCCTTCTATACCTATTGCTGAAGAATTTGAGTTGTTCAAGATATCAATGGGAGTGTTTCTTCCTTGTCGCAGTACTTCCTCTGACTTTCAGCTCAGCGGTGGCTTTTCCCACCTCCCCTCTTTCAACAGTATGAGAAAGTTCCTGTAGTCCCTGGTTCTACCCTCAATCAGAAAAGAGTGGTGCAGGCGGCTCAAGAAAGTCAAAAGAGACCGCTCTGGCAGTGATGGAGGTAGCCAGCTGCATGGCAGAGAGATGAAAGTCTGTAGGATACAAGGAGGGGAAAGGGAGGCCAGGAGCCCATGCCTGTAATAAAAAGTACTCATACCAGGGTAAGGAGGAGTCTGAAGGACTGAAGATAGAGCCTCCACCTCCTTAAAATCTTACTGACCTCTCCCAATCCCTGATCCATCCAAAATCCCACTGATACCCTTTAGGCTTTCTTGTCTACCTGAAGCTCTACTGATGTTTTGTAGGCTGCTCCACAGATGTATCCTCTTTGGAAATCTGTTGATGCTTTCCTGTCTTCTTACTCCTTGCCAACCTTTGTAATACACCTTCAATTTCTGCCAGGTGCTTCTGAAACTGTGGTGATGCCTCCTGGCACTTCTGTGTGTATCCATCTTGAAAAACGTAACAGCTGCATACTGATCATTTCCAATTTTTTCAACCTCTGTACCCTTAAAAAGGACAACTCAATTGCTCTGTGAATGCAACAATTTCAAACAAAAATAAGGCACTGGATTGAGTTTGAGAGCCATTCTCTTTGCTTTATGTTCTGTAACAAATTCCCATCAGGCATGCATGAGAAAATGTTACCATGTAATCCTATGACGATACTGATAAATGTCCTTCCAAGAAAGGTCTAATAAGTTCCATTGAAGAGGCATCATTTTCAGTTCCAGAAGTGGTTGCATCTCAGCTGGTGTGTGCACACATATCTACAAAAACCACTCCTTCAGACTCTATGTAATGAACAACGATATCCCAACAAAATCCACTAACATTAATTTCATTCTTAAAAGCATTCTGTTGTTTCCACTTTTGAACTATTTTTTGTTAGAATCTATTCTCTTTCATCTAGTTAAAAGGCTTCTTTCAGTCTGATGTACTTATTAAAATCTTGTGCTATTGATACAGACCACCACTAAAGTGAAAGACAACTTCATAAAGCAATGTTTAGGATCACAGCCTTCATCTCAAAAAACTGTGTAAGAGTGCAAGTAGTGATAACATAAGTGGACACCAGACTTCTGCCAACACTGCAAAAAAAAGAGAACTCAGGGGACAGCTAAAGTAGGAGCTTTACTTACAAAACAGAGGATGCAACACTTTGGCTTCAGTCCAAGTACTCTTGCACTCTTCTGGTTTAAGCATGCTTTGTAGGAATGCATGTTTGAGGCATGCCTCTTGTTCTTTCCACTGAAATGAAGCTTATTTGGCAGTCACCTTTCCTTTTTCTGCCGGCCTAGTATTATTCTACAGTAAACAGGGTGCCAGAATATCAGCTGGTACATATCAATGTAACTTGATTGAGTTCATTTGCACCAGCTGAGCAGCTGAGGTTAAAAAAGGGTTTAGAAACAATTTTTGACAAATCATCAAATCAGAATGAAATGGTTGTATTATGTCGCTATAACAACATAACCAGGACAATATAAACATTAATTAATGTTCTTAATTTATCCTTAAGGTGCTAAATCAAACATCCAGACTTGAAATTCAGCTACTGGAAAATTCACTGTCAACGTACAAGCTAGAAAAACAGCTTCTACAACAGACACATGAAATCCTGAAAATTCATGAGAAAAACAGGTAAGAATGAGCAGTTGGTCTCTTACACTCTTTCTCTGTTCATCACACAGTGGTCTATGCATACTTTGTTCTAAGCAACTGATGAAATGGAAAAAGCAAATACAGTAAGTGAAAAGTATAGGTAATATTTATGAAATGGCTAAAAGAGCTAGGGTGTGACCTTACACTGTGTTAGCTCCTGTAGGATAAATGTAAGTTGATTTTTACCACTTTTCGTGTGCACTGTAAGTTTACATCTCAGTTTGCTTCATGACAGCTTAGTCACATGACCACAGTTCCGGCTACTGAAAAGCATAGGGATAACTTGTATGAGCACTTTCAAGTGGAAAAATATTGATAATAAATTATGAGATTATCAACTACCTTAAAGTGCATAAGAAACAGAAAATCTTCAGCAGTTCATCTTTCTAATTTTAATGGATACAATGATCTAACATGTAGAAGGATCTCTTTCTTTCCCCTTGGACTCAGTTGTATATAGCATACTTGGAACCATGCTCCATTTAAAGAATAAGTGAACAGTAAACATTTGGGTTTTATGCTGAAATTGAAGAAAAATTATTTATTAGCACGTAACTTTTTAAGCAGTGAAGTGACAGTCAAGAAGAAGTTCCAGTGTTGTCCCTTTCTGTGCTACACAGAAGCTCCTCTCTCTGTGAGGGACTCAGTACCTGAAGTCACTGGATTTAGCAATCCAGTCTCTCGGAGAGCATGTGTGGTGGGTTGACCTTGTCCAGCTGCCAGACGCCCACTCAGCTGCTCTCTCGCTCCCCCTCATCGACAGGGCAGAGGGAGAAAATATAAGGAAAGACTGTGGCTGAGATAAAGACAGGGAGATCACTTACCAGTTACTGTCATGGGCAAAAAAAAGCCTCATTTATTGCCAATTAATAACAGTGTAGGGTAGTGAGAAACATAAACAAAACAAAAAAGACTTTTCCCCCCTAACTCCCCTTCTCCCAGGCTCAACTTCACTCCTGACTCTTCTACCTCCCCCCCTCCCTGAGCAGTGCAGGGGGATGAGGAATGGGGGTTGTGGTGTTAGTTCACACCACTTTCCTTCTCCAGTGTGGTTCTTTCCCATGGGCTGCAGTCCTTCAGGATAGGATTGCTCCAACGTGGGCTCTCCATAGGCTACATCTTCCTTCTGGTCATCTCCACCTGCTCCAGCGTGGGGTCCTCCATGGGAAATACCTGCTCCGCCATGGTCTCTCCCACAGGCTGCAGGGGAATCTCTGCTCTGGTGCCTCCTTCCCTCCTTCTTCTCTGTCCTTGGTGTCTACAGCATTGTTTCTCTCACTTTTTTCCCTTACTCCTCACACTGTCATGTGGTGGTTTTACCCTTTCTTAAATACGTTGTCACGGAGGCACCACCACCCTGGCTGACAGGCTCAGCCATGCCCTGCGGTGGGTCTGTTGAGGTTGGTTGGAACCAGCTGGAACCGGCCGTGTCCGGCACGGGGCAGCCCCGGCTTCTCCTCAGAGAGGCCACCCCTGCAGCCCCCACTGCCCGTACCCGGGCATCTGCGCTTAATGCAGTGGGTAAAGCCTTTTCCTTCTTGGCTGCCCTTCTAGAGACCTAAGGCTCATATTCCTGCCTCTGTAACAGCCAGGTTTAAGCAGGGAGGACAGAGAGTGCTTTTACTCTGCAGCTTCACTCTCAGCTCCCTTCTAGAAAGAACAACTGTGAGGTAAGTCTGACTAGCCCTAAGGTTTCTATTTTCTGTATCTACATTTGACATTGGAATAAGGCAAACAGCTTTAAAAGTGAGGTAGTTACTGAAGCATCCTGTACAAGCTTTAGTGGACTGTTTAAACTGAGATCAGACAGTTTGCCAAAAAAGGCAGCATGACTCCGGTGCTGCTGGACAGGAATCAGCAGCTGAGGCAGGAAGAACTTGCCCAGGGTTATACATGAGGAAGACTAACACCACAATAGGCAAGGAGCTACTGCGAAAAGAAGGCAAAAAAACAGATAATGATGAAAACTAGAAAATATTGTTACAGAGAAATGTGTTTGCTAAATGTGACCAGTTGCAAAGCTGGTCAAATAATATACCATTATTGCTACTGGTTATGAAAACCAATTTAATGTATTTAATCTAGCAACTGTTTATAACCAGTAATTCCAGCAGATGTTATTCTGGAGAAATTGGATTACACTGAAACTCTTGAACTCCACAGATTTCCCTTGACCAATTGGAAATATGAATGAATTAGTGTGGGATTAACTTTGACTTCAGCCATCTCAAAATTAAGTTATTCACCTAAACTGTGTGTGTGGGCTCTCCCTGTAGTCCATGGAGAGAGTAGGCATGTGCAGGAGGCAGTTTGTTCTACATATTCTACAAACCTATTTCAATCTGGGATTAACCCAAGCATTAGTTAAGTATATAAATACTTGCATTTTTATCTGCTGCAATCTGGTTAGCAACAAAGTTTTATTGGCTGCTCAAGAGACTGAGTCTTGTGTACTTAATAATCTCAATTTATTTATTTATCTTAGCTATGTGTCAGGGTGTAAAACCTTCATGTCAGTAAACAAGTTTTACTTAAGTTGACCTTTGACTTGGCTGACATTATGATGAAATGATCTGACATGACAAAAGGATCTGCCTTGTTTTTTCAGAAGAAAAGGAGGGGTATGTTAAAAAGCACACTTTATACCCAATTGTTTCTCTCAGAAGTATAGTTGTATGTGGATAAATGAAAAAGCACATGGAGTTTCATCTTCTAATGAAGCAAGAACCTGGCATACACTGTCCAGGTTCTGTTACTCTCTCCTTGGGAGTGATAAAATTAGGGAGAGGGCAATGTTATGATTACACTAAAATATGGATCATCAGCTCCTGTATCATCATCTACTCCTAACAAAGAACTGCATAGTTGTGGCCTTGTAGGTCCTGATCCTGAAATCAATTATGTGTGTGTCAAGTTCACTATGGGACAAATCTTGGTGATCTGAGCAGATACTATGTTTCTTGACATGCCAATGATTTTAGCTTGCTTAACTTTAAACAGTACTTATAGGTTACCGTGAGGCTACATTCAGTACTTATTTGCAGTTAAAATGTCTTCATCCTTCTCCGTATCACTTTCAGATCAATAAAATAGAGAAAATTCCTTTTATCCATGTTGCCTATGCAGACTGAAATCTTTTTTGGAAAGGGCCTTTCTTTTGCAGTAGGTGTACACCACAGTAGGAACCAGTGTAGGAACTATTACAATAGCAAAAATAATCAAAACAGATGGTGTACTGTGGGCAGATAATTTCTTTCTCTGTGCTAAAATTTCCTCTATGTAAAATAAAAATAATGACCTTAATCACTTTCAAAGAATTGTATTTTGGATGAACGTAATGCAAAATCTTATAGTAATAATAACTGATGGTTGATGTACTACAGTAACTTGTATATTATCCTCAAATAAAATGAACACTGCATATCAACAGGGGACCAATGCGTGTTCTTTAGACTAGAAATATATCTATTCTTGGCCTTTCTCTACTTCCTGCCTGTGCTGGGAAGAGTGGCCAATTTTTTCTTTTTATCCCACTGAAGTGAAAGATGTTCCATGGCATAAGTAGAGTCACATTTGCCCCAGAATTGTGTTTCTATAGAGTGCTCTCATGCCATAAATAATTTAGTCTTGTGGGTTCCCACCCACTATAATGTAAATGGTAGTTTCTTCCACTGCCATTTTTCTCTCCCACAAGAGCTTTCTAAAAACTATTTTGGTTTATCCTTGAAAGATTTCCTTGCTCAACTGCCTTTATGAGCCCCCTTTTTTTCTCCAGAGTGTACCAGCTTCATTTAACTTATTGTGTGCCATTTGTTTCAATATGCAAGTGTGAAAATAACTTTTTATTTACTCAAATGAAATGAATGAGGAAAAATATAATGGAATTCTGGATCTTCCAGCAATAAACAGTGGAAGTGAAATTTAAACATAAAATCCTACTTGAATTTGCAGACAATCAAACTACATTAACACATTCAATACAAGAATTGTTGCATCCTATGAAAAGCGAGGGCTCAAGAATGATTCTTGAATTTCCATCTGTCTGTGTGAAAGATGAGGAAACACAATATGTCTAATGAGTTTTATTTGCAGGTCTCGTACATACTAAAAAGATAAATCCAGATTTTTCATTTCACTTTTGTGATTTCAATGGAATTATCTTTTCACTGGTATAAAAAATAAGCTTAGTGATGCTAAGGGACCAGTTACTTTACTGGCCTTAAGAAATATGGGGACATATTTTTATATTTCCTTAAACTGATCAGACAATATCAGACCACCAAAGTATGAGTGGTCAGCAGCTAACAATATAAGGAAAATTTCACTCACGTAAAGCCAAGTACAAAGAAGCTGTCTCAATGAGAAAATGCCATTCTTGCACTCTAAAGTAAGCATTTAAATCCTCTACCTGTTTGTCTTCCCGTACATACATAATACAAGAAAACCACACGTATACAGCTGAAGAATTTTTTGCTAGTGTGATGCTACTTGTCTTTATTTATTGAATAGCTCAACAAAGTAAATGTTTTTATCTGTTTTTTTAATAAATCCAGATTTTTTAAAAGATTATTTTAATACAAAAGATGTCCATCTCTAAGATCTGGTCTATATCCTGTTCTCACGTGTCTAAACTGAGGCCTCTGAAAACAAAGATAAAAAATCCTCTTAAACTGCTGTGGTCTGGAATGGATTAGTGAATAAACTACCTACCTTATAAGGCAGATTGTCTAAACCAGACTTTCCTTCCTCCCCAGAGAGCTACCAGAGTGCTTTCTATATGTTCTACTTCATCACCTTTCAAAATGACAACAGCTTTCACTGGAAGGCGTTCTTTGACTTCCGTATGGGTCTTCTACCCTCTCCAGTGTTATCAGAGGGCTTTTTCTGAATCAGCTGGACACAGCACAGTTGCACCAAGGCATCCCACTGGCTTATATCCTGACAAAGTTAACAAATAATTTGTCTGGTTGAAAACAGATTCTTAGCCTCGCCAAGATCCGTAGGTTAGATATTGAGACATGGTTAACCTTTAGGAAAATTAAGTTTGTCTGTGTTTGGGGTGTGTGTGTTTGTTTTTAATTTAATTGACTTCTAGATAATGACTCCAAAGAGTCATTGTCCAATGGATAATACTGGTGTTTATCCATGTTAACAATTATAAATAATACACATACATATGTGTATGTGTATGATTATATATATATGTATACATATGATGCTTCTAGTGAATGGTGATTTATTTTTATTGTGAGTATTGTAGTTCCCATGACTGCTTCATCTGTCTGGGTCAGTAATGTTTTCAAACATACAGGAATTTCAAACATATAGGAAATGTATAGGAATTTCAAATGTATAGGAAATGTATACGGTAAACTTACTGTAAAAAAGCCAGTCAATACATCATGCCCATAACGTTTTACTGGAAAGTGTTATAAAAGAATGTTATATAACAATTTCAGTCAACCTTTACAGATTGTTGGACTAATTGGTATAGAAACAGCCGCCTTTTTGTTTTCTTTAATATTTTATGTCAGCAATAGTTATTAATGAAACCTAATACAAATACTGTCATTTTAACTCTGTCTTCACAATGCCTCTTTAAAAAATTGAGAAAATATCTTTACCAAGCACTCAGCAAAATTATTTCTTCATGGTACTTGTCTGTTAGAAATTGTCCGATGTCACAAGGAAAAAAGAGAGAACAGAGTGGTCTCACAACTGTTAAAAAAAAAAATCTAAATATCTTTGTAACGGGTTTCAACCTGTTTCAAGATTTTTTGATGGGGTTCCTAGCAATTATTTTTTTTAAAATTTAAATGAGCTATAATAAATATGAATGTAACAATACAAATGAAAAATTCTGGCCTCGTTGGTGTCAAAGGCCTTAAGAGCAGCTTTTCTCATGCTGTTTAAGGATTTCTTCCTTTTGGAACCGGCCAGTACAGAAATCCCCAGTCTATGTGAAGTTTTTGCTTTTGTTCATTTGGAGCTTTGACCAAAGGTTTCTCACTGCTTCTTAGTAAAACACAATGAATGTTTTGGATTTCTCTCAGGAATACAGGGAGTGGTCCTATCCTCAGGACTTTATTCTTATCTGTTGTAGATTTATGGATATAGAAAGATCATTGCATAAATGCATATGCATTCCTTAAAATAGCTTAGTTTTGCAGTTTATAATAACAGGACTTTTAATCTACATAGAAAACTGTAAAAGAACCATGTGCTGTGACACTCCGATCTTTCCACCACATGTTGTTGACACACCATTCATAAATATTAGGATGTATTATTACTAAAGCCGTAAAACATATGCTTGCTGTCTGTCTCTGTAGGCACCAAACTGGGAAGCTCTAAACATTGTCAGCTTCTTCCTTCTTTCTTGACATGGCCAGTGTTGCTACAAATAAGACTGTCATCACCATGGGTTCATTTGCTACGGTCTTAGGAGGGCTACAGTGGGAAAAAAATAATGCAATGCAGAAATTGTGGCTGTCAAAGGCTCTTTCTTTTACATGGAATCATTGAGATATGGAAATCATTTCGATGTGGACATACAGATAGGATGTTGTGGAATTAGAGAAATGACATGTACTGTACTTGGATATCAACAAAGATAAAGGGAACTTTTTTTGTCTCTACTTACTATTTAACTATAAAGCAATATTCTAGCTTCAAGAACGGCATCTTCTCTTACATTGACAATACACAACATTTTCGATGACTGTATGTCAGACTGGGATGTAGCCACACCTAGCACCCATTCGATCACAGACTGTGCCCAGGGCCCACCTTGTTCCTATCCAAAGTGCATTGATATAAGTTATAGTCTATCAGAAAAGTTAAAATTTAGAATCAAAATGAGCATTTCAATAATTTCTGTGAAAATACGGACAGAACTGGTAAAATTCACATAGAATATTTTTTTTTATTTTTTTGAACAGTATTTTATGACCAAAACCGGTTCCATCAGAACATTTTCAACCACTTCTGCCTAACAAAACTAATTAGTCTGATCTTCTGCATAACAAAGCTCAAAGACTTCCACACAAATATTTGCAAAAAAATCCATGTGAGTCTAGAGTATAAAGGCATTGTATTTAATGTTAGAGGTCAAGTGATGAAAAAAATCAGCTGCACGTCTGATAAAGTGTTAAAATAATTTATTGTCATTGGCTTCAAAATCCATACTTTGTTTCAGATTGAAACTTCCTATCATCCGATTCCAGTCCACTGAATCTTGTTATGCTTTTGTTACTAATTAATGAGCCTTTTAGAATGACATATCATGTTCCCCTTGGTGTTTGGGACCCCATGAAAAAGTGTTTTCCCTTCCCATCTTCCCCCCCCCCCCCCTTTACCCAGATACTTCTAGTTTTCACAGAACTAGATATGTTGATGTTACAAAGTATATTTTCTTCAGTATCTTTGTAAGTCCACATTTATAACATTTCAGAAAAAGGGATTTGCTGTTTGGTTTCTTTTATTTAAAAAAAAAAAAAGTTTTATATTACTCTAGCTTGTACAGCAAATCCAGGGACTGAATTTAATCTTTGCATTGTTATCATTTGTAACAGCTCACATTAAGGCTCCGTGATATCTAGTGGAAACAACTCCATATGGATTTTATTACATTCTTCAGTTAGGTTAAATGACCTGAAATTATGCAGGCATTTTGCCACTGATCTATTATCCAGAAGTAAAAACAAAGGTGGGGGGAGAGTGCAAATAAATAAAACCTAAGACTGACTTGAACAGGAAGCAGTTTGTTGGCAAGTGTGTAATGACCAGTTGGTTTACAGGCATAAGAAACACCTCTTTTGGCGTATACAGTAGAATTACTGAATAGAAAGTATCAGAGGGATTGAATTAATTTCTTTATCTAATATTAATAAATTCTTTCTGCTAAACTCCCACCCCAGCACCAAAGCACTGGCCTGAAAAAACTTCTTGTTCACTGTTGACAGATACTAGCTGTCCTTTATGTCTACAGCTCCTCTATTCTTCCAGATATAATCTGATATGCCTTTTGTCTTTGTAAATTGTACACTTCCAACTCAGGACAGAGAGGGGTACTAGAAAAAGAATATTAATCAAACAAAAGTGTTCCCATACATGTGTAAAATTATTTATGAAAATTGATGTAAGCAGGCTGCATGGTATGATGTCCAACAGTTTTCTTTATGAGGAGCCTTTTGTGGAACAAGAAAAGGCCAGGGGGGAAATACATATGTGGACTCAAGGAAAACAAGGGAATCCTACCTTAAAATGCAAACTTCTGATTTATCTTTTGGGGAAACAGTATTATTCTTAATGTGAAAACAGATACCACTGATCTGGTGCACAATTCCTTTCCCAGCTTTCCCTTTTCAGTGCCCTGCTCTTCTCCGTCCTTTGCCTAACTTAGGCTTTTCTGACTGAACTTCTATATACAAATGTGTTACTGGCCCTATGCTCGTGCACTTGGATGGTTGTAACAACTAGATATGCAGTTCCGTCCACTTTACTCTAAGCACTACAGCATGCAAACATCACAAAATGGAACCTTAGAGATCAGTTATATTTGGCTACTTGATAATCAGTGGGTTGAATTAGTAGATGTGGTATTTTTAGAATAAATCATTTATGTACTGAACACTATGGTGAAAAAGAAAATAGTTCTGTTTTCTGTATTAATAAATATGTTGGAATGAAGTAGTATCTACTAACTGTTTTATTTCATTTTAGTTTACTTGAGCACAGAATTCTAGAAATGGAAGAAAGGCATAAAGAGGAGCTGGACACTTTGAAGGAGGAAAAAGAGAACCTACAAAGCTTGGTCACACGACAAAGCTACATAATCCAGGAACTAGAGAAGCAGTTAAACAAGGCAACAAGCAATAACAGTGTCCTGCAGAAACAGCAGCTTGAACTGATGGATACAGTTCACGCTCTGATCACCCTCTGTTCCAAGGAAGGAGGTAAGAAAGCAGCATTATAAAACATTAGAAGTACTAGGAAATTTATTCTGAAGTAAGTCCTGAATTTTTGGAAAGGCAGAACTTAATAAGCTTATTCCAAGAAAGAAAAAGGCATTATAATTGAGGACAAAAGAGCTGATGAGAACCCACAAATCAAATAAGGTTCGGACAATGCTGAGGCCAATCCTTGTACTAACAACGGCCATATTTGATTTTCTGAATTCAATATCATTGAGTTGTTATACCTTGACCGTAGCTGATGTAGGCCATAATTCCATTGACTTCATGTTAGCAATACTGATTTGCTCCTCTGAGCATGTCTCCTTCTGCTGGGATTAATCCAACCAGCTGTGGATGTTAACTTTATAGAAGCCTATATCTAATTTAGTCTAGACTTCCTTTACAATCATTGGAGAGAACAGGGTACTAAACGAAGGAAAGTAACCCAGAACTTTATACATATATATGGGTTATAACATTGATGAACTTGGATGTAGGCACTTATGGTGCTGTAGACAACCAAAAGAAGAATCTCTTCTCTTGAATAAGATTTTATTTATAATAAGGGACCATTTTTCTTCCTTCTGCCTTGCTGGATTTTGTTTATTTCTGGGTGCATTAGAGATACTACAAGCACAAAAGATGGAAATAACATCCTTTGAAAGAAGGGATTGACAAAGACTCTAGGACAATTCTCCTCAAGTCTGTCTGTCTTAGTAAACAGATTTCTTACAGAGACTGAGTAAGAAATTCAGGTAGAATTTCAATTTTCAAATGTTACAGACACTGCAGAATGTCTCTGGAAAGAAATTCCTTTCATCAGAACTAAAGGGAGATGGGTGAATGGAGACCACTTTAAAGGACAGAAATGGGACACTGGAAAGAACAAATCGGTAACTACTAAACCCAAGGCAAAGTCATATAGAAGAGAGGGAAGAAGAAACGTAAGGGAGAATATAAAAGAAAAGGCATGTGCTAAGAAAAACAGCTAAAAGATTAACAGCTGTGCCTGGTATAGCATGCAGAGGGTTAAAAATACTGGGAGAAAGAAAGTTGAGGAAATAAAATAATATCCATCTGGGAAGAAGCCATTAAAACTCTTCTGAGAAAGGGTACGGGGTAAACTTAGAGACAAACTGTACCTGTGCGAGTTGTGCTAGTCATTCAGTGAGTGTGGAAAGAGGTCTATGTGAGGTTAAGTACCAGCAGTCAGAAAAGCCCAGCATATTTGCTCATTGCAATTCTAGAGCTCTAAGTGCCACAAATTATCTAAAAACCAAAAAGCAAAAAACCAAACAAAAACCCCAAACAACAACCGTGTCCCCCCAGTAAAAACCTCATCACCTGTATCGTTATTCAATACTCTGTTTAAGAGGCAGAAGACATATTAGATCATTCAAACTATTCAGCTCAAGGCAGTGTGAGTTTGCTCTCTACTATATATTCCCATGCAACTTGTGTGGCTTAAATCTAAACTGCTCCAGTGACAAGGATTAGATCTCTTCCTTTGGAAGTGTTGCATGTTTGGGCCTGTGTTGATAGACATTTTTTTTAAAAAACTTTTTTTCCCCCTCATGTTCATTCTAAACGTTCCCTTCTGCTTACTCTCTTATATAGTTCCCCAGCATTTTGAATTAAATAACATCCGTCATAGTAGGCTGTTCTCATATCAGTAGAGAAACACTGTGATGCAATGCAAATCCTTTATTATGTTTTCTGGTCTTTTGGCAAAGAAACCTGGCAAAGCTGTGTTCAGAGTGTTCTAATAGAGCTCCAGAGTACTTTAAAATTAATATCAAAATGAAAGATATATTATTCTCATGCAGAGATATACTGCAAGTTTTTTTTAAGGTTAGAAAGATTTTCTAACAATTTTGAATTTGAGTCAAAGAAAAAAAAAAAACCACAAACTAACCAACATTTTTCCTAAACTTAGTGTCCTCAGCTGCTTCTTATAAAAACTTTGAGTGAGGATTACAGAAGTGGATATTTCAAATTGGGCTCCTGGGTACAAATTCAGGTGCCTGAAAACGTGAATTTTCAGCAGTTCCTTTACTTCTGAGGAACTGTGGAAATAAAAGATGCCCAGCACAGTGAAATCATAAATATAATTTTCATAGCCTAACTCAAACCCTTGATTTTGAACTTCATTACCTTTTGTGTATTAACATGTTCAGAATTTTCCTTGGATACCTTTGTTATTTAAAGAGAATAATTTAAAGAGAAATAATTGGCGAAATGTTTCCACTTACTGTCTGTTTAAGTCTAGCTGACCAACATTTTTGGTAAGTACATTCACAGCTGAAAAAGGAGCCAGACAGTTTAAGTTAAAATAATATTATCCTGGAGCACAAGACCACTCTAATGAAGGCTGAATACTAAAGCATTTGGTTGTACCAAAAATTAATACCAGCTTCAGTCTGTGCAAATATATGTTGAAGATGGAAAAGTATGCATGCTGGGAAGTACCACTGGAGCTACTCTGAATTCACACAAAAATATGAAGTTTAGATAGTCTTACACAAGTCTTTCTGTGCACTAATATTCAAAACATAAAATGTACTGTGAGAACTGGTGTTTATTGGGAGATAGAGAATAACAAAATGTGATACATAAATCAGTGACACTCCTTCTGTCTTATACTTTGGTAAATCTCAGTCATCTAATTTCATAAGGGATATAACAGAAATGGAAATGGTCCAGGAAAGAATAGGACAATGGAAATAATTAGAGACATGGAACGATTTCCATATGAGGAGAGAGAGCTGTAATATACAGAACTATTAGATGGGAAAGAAGGTATGTGGTATGCTTTATGGAAGTATACAAAATAACTAATGGTAGGGAGAAAAGGAACAGCCAGTAATATTGTGAGATGTTTTCTGTTGATAAAAGAGAGTATTTGATTAAGTTAAGGTTGCTAGATATCATTGAGATTGATAATGATCTTTGAATTTTGAATTTGAAATTATTTTGATTTTGAATAGCAAAATTTTGAATAGGATGGGTCCCCTTAAAAACTTCAGGCTTTCAACTAGGGACACTCATTATTGAAAGGAAGCACAACCTAAGCAAGGCATCAAATCTAGAAGGACAGATTGTCAAAGATGAGTAACTTCCTAAGGATGAACACAGAAGTTGAGAGGAATTGCAAAGTATGTCTAAATCCTGTGGTTATTTTGAGAATAGTTTTAAGTACCTTTGTTGGTTTTTCAACCATAAATTAAAAATGTAAGTCCATATATTTTATATTATATGTATGCGTATATATTTTAAAAACTATTATCTGTATCAAGAAACCTAAAAATCTGCCCCAGGATACGTCACAGACAGGAAAATTATCTTCTTCCTTGAATAAGTCACAGTATTCAGGATTTTCCAATTTGTGAAACTGAAATTAGTATTTTATAACTATTTTTTATAAAATAATAATACTACAGCTAAACAACTTCATTTGAAACCAAGCTGGTGATAACCATTGCTTTTTGATTACAAAACATGAGATAAATTTCCTCCAGTAATGCCATAATCATATCAGAAAATTTATTTTTAGTTTAATTTAAATAAGTCGGGAAACTTTCAGAAGTTTGCCTGCTAGGAGCCTGTGAATAATATAGCTGAATAGTGTAGAGATAGAGGGCTGAACAGAAACTGCTTTTGTTTGGTTTTACACTCTGAGAAGCTTAGCTAACATAGTCCCTAGTACTAGATGATAACCCTAAAAAATCTGCTTTGGTACTTCCACCCTGGCTAGACAAACTTTAGGAGGATTTCTGAAGGATATAAAGGCAAATGAGGAAGAGAGAAAATGGTAAAAGCCACACAAAGGATAAATCTTTAAAATATAGATGGACCTAAATACAAAATCCAGATCCCACTTTCAGTGTCAGTTTTGGTACAGACCAGTTTTGGGATGGGGGCCACCTGTAAAACTTGGAATTGTTTGTGAGTTTGGCTTCCAAAATACCACCCACCTCTGTCCCAGTGTGAGCAATTCCAGGATTTCAGTTGCATGTAATCCTTAAAATAGACTCTCTAATAGGCCACAAAGCCTACGGAGAGTCAAATATATGCAGGATACCGTGGGGAGTCACATGTCTCCATTTTGGCCTGTGCCTATGGCTAAATAGATTTGTCACATTGTCTAAATATTTTTTAGGCAGGGGCAACAACATGGGCAGCGGCTGCCAATAAATTTCTATGACAGAATTTCTAAAAAAGCAGCACTTTCAGACACTAGTCTTCTAAATGAAATGATTGTTCAGTACAGTGAAAATTTAAAGTAACTTTTAATGATTAAGTAATCTCCAAATTCAAATATAGATAAATGCTTGAAACTTTTACTTTTCCCCAACAAAAGATGGAGACATAGAAACATTGAGGTGAAGACTTAATTAATCACCATAGAGATATTGCATGACTATCTCCAAGACTGTAGAAGTCCTTCACCTGGAGCAGGTAAGAGTTGGATAGGGATCACATTGTTCTTTGCAAAGGTCATCAAAGATTTTGTGATTATTGTTTTCTTTAAAGTGTTCATTCCTCATACTACTTTGAGTATTATTTGTCTGAGGATGGATAAAGCATTTTGGCACATTGCTGTCACTGACAAACAATAAATCTGTAACACAGTAAAGAGTTTAAATGACAGACTGTCTAAGCTTCCACATCAGAAAAATTACTTATGAAAAGGATATGCAGTGCTAAGTAGAGAGTCACGCAAATATTACTCAAAAAAAAACCCCAAACCCAACCCAAAACCAAAACAAAACAAGGAATACACTACAAATTATGTTAAGCAATAGATAATATCACCATCAAAGAAGTGTATATAAGTTCAAACCAAGTAATTCAGAAATTGTATTGGTCCAGTGGGAAATTATGTTTAAAGCCAAACACCACAGAACATGTCCAGTCAAAAGTCACATATATTTTCAAATACATTGCCTTTTTATTCCAGTATAAGAAAATAGATCTAGACTGTCTATTGTGCTAACATTAATTTGCATAACTTAGGATAGCTGCCCAAGTACTCCTACCCACAGGATAAGGGAATGTAAAAATTCAATGGGAAAGTATATTTAACCATAAACTTATTTTCTTTTTCCTGTTTTTTATGTTGTCTGTCAGACTGCATAATAATATACCTTGTTAAAATATTTGGTCTAAACTTAGATACTTCAGAGAACTAATGGAACAGTAGAGAAAGTTTTGTCATGGATCTGGTTTTGTGACCTCCTAGTAGGAGACAAATGAAGCATTAGCCTCCTCTTGAATGCTGACAAGAAGCTAAGCTTAATTCTCAAAATAATACACATATATGCTAGGAATTTACCTCCCCAGAAGTGCCTATTGAGTTCATGAAGTAAATAACGTCGTTAGTGGGTCTGGCATTTCTGAAAAGGTACCAATCTCCTGGTTTATGGGTAGTTTTCACGTTTTAGAAAATTATGCAGGAAAAGTATGTATGTCCAAAAATTTATTTGAATGGAATTTATGCTTTAAAAAGGCATAGCAATTAATTTATTCAAAATATTAAATGGTAAGTAGTCCATTCCACTTCTTAAACCACAGTTGTTATGATGTTAAATTTATGCTGAAGTTAGGAGAGTGAGAATAGAATGAGAACTTCAAAGAAATGACCCAAAGGTTACAGGCACAGGGGAAACTCCATTGACATAAGCAGAATTACCTCAGCAGTGATGCTGGTCTACTTCATTAGAAAGACTTCAAAGACACCTTATATAATACAAGCTAGTATTAAAAAAAAAAAAAAACCCAAACCCCAAAACCTCCCACTGGAAATCCCAGGATAGAATAACAGATTCAGGTGTTCTGAAAGGTAATTTTAGTGTTTGGACTGTGTTCAGCAAGACAAATTTTCTATATTATATTGATTCAGCCATGTATTGGAAAACAATAGCATGGATATTTAAATCTAATAGATTATAGACAGTCATGTAGAAGACTAAGGTTGTATGACACAGTTCTTGGTCATTTTTCTTCTGTGCTTGGAAAGAATAATACAGTGTTGATGTAGAGTCCTGGTCTGGACTTCCTTTAGAGTCAAGAAAGGCACTTTTGTTAAGTGAGTTTTCTGAGAATGAGGTGAATTGCATCTGCAAGTACCTTTCTTCTCCATATTATCTGTTAAGGGGTAATGATATTAGTGCTGCTATTTATATGATCAGTATCTACATTGGGACAGATTAATTTTATATTCTTGTTTTCTAAAACTAAATAAATAACAATATTAATTCCAAATCATCATGATGTGTAAAAAAAAGTATTTTCATACCTTGCTCAGGCAAGTATACCTTAATTTCCAAGTTATGCTGTATAATTAAATGCAACAAAGTGTATTAAGTAGGATCAAGCCAGGCTGTGGTTTATTAGAGAGTCAGCACTGAAATAAGTCAATTTGGATGTGCAGCATTTGAAATTTATGTCAGTGGGAAAATATTTAAATTCTTCAAAACAGAATTGGGGATTCCCATATTTTATCCCTATTAACTTGTTGATGGTCACAGCAGGAGGTCAGTATTTATTAGTACTGAAAAATGAATAATTTAAGTACATATTTTTACATTTAAGTTCTTGATTGTTAATATTGACATCAATTACCCACCCTCATTCCTAAAGTATATGTCAGTGCCAAATCCCTCTTCACTCTGCTTTATGAAAATGGTATTATTCACTCACACCAAAGATATTACAGGGAATATCAGCATACATAAACCAAGTAACAACACTGTTGGTGTCACCCAAATGGCTTGTTAGTGAAAAATTTCTTTGTATGCATACCATTCTTCAGCTGGAAACCCTAAATGCACATTAGGGTGCCTGCATGGAAAAATATAAATCAATTAAAAAAATATGGACACTAGAAATATTAAACAAAGCCAGTGGCTTAATCTCTCTCGTAGCAGTTCATGAAAGACTTCTTTAGTTCTCATCATAGTGAATGGCTGGTTACTCACAAAATTGCTGTCTCAAGCAGAAACTCTTAAGGAACTATATTGCAGCTGGATAATTAAGTGTCTTTATCTCTTTGTAAATGGGCCATAAGGCATTCTATTTCAGCTCACTAATGAGGACCACTTTATGGTATTCCTAAATGATGTCTTTCAAATGCACAGTGAATCGAAGTATTATTGTTGTTACCAGTCACTAAGACTGGATTTATTGGGAAACAAACTTGATAACTGTTGATAATTTATTAGGTAGTAAATAATTATGCCCTTGAGAGGATGAAAGCTTACTATGTTAATGTCGTTTTCCAAGACTGAGTCAATTCCTGCAGCACTACAGGAGGGAAATTCTGTTTTAAATGATTTATTTAATAAGTAGTTGGATAGCTTGAGTGCTCTTGCTATGCAATTGTTTGCCTTTCTTACTTCAGACTCTTAGAGGGTGTGTGGGAAAGAAAAGTAATATTCTGTTAGCTGCTAAAACATTTCTGTAAATGTTAATGCAAGGCATCTAATTGGTTACACCTTTTCTCTTTCCTTCCCACCTTAAAAATATGGATCTGAAATTCTTGTATGTAATGAACCTTAGTGTTCCTAATGAACCTGAGAATGGATGAGTTCCTAGGCTGGTAGAATCATCGTAGCCCTACTAACTGCATTTCAGCACGGCCTGGTAGTTACGCTGGACTGTATTTAAGAGAGGTTTGCACATCCATTCGGGCCTCCCACATGCAGTAATTTGTATGCATGCAGCCGTGAAGGGCTAGGGGTTGATGGCAAAAAGGCTATTTTTGCTTTTGTCATTGCTGCTTGGAAGAAAATCCTTCCACTTCTCCACCCAGTCTAGTGATTGTAGGGTCACAGGATGAATCAGATCATTGGGCTGATTCCAGTGGAATAGTAAACATGTGCAACAAAGAAACAAACCAACAACAACAATAACAAAACAAGTAAGCAAGCAAACAAAACCCCCAAGCCTGCCTCCCCTTTTGCCCCCGTACACCAAACCAAAACACTTTCTGCCAGATCTCCTGTTAGCTGATTCATTCTGTGACTATGGAGGCAGTCTACAACTAACAGAAATTAGAAGAGCAGCACAGCTCCTTTAAGTGACACCCTGCCATTGCACTGGGTTTTGGATTATGACTAAGTGCTCCCTTAGACTTTAAAAATGTGTGAGTATATGTATATTTACTTATACTGTCATAAACTCCGAACTCTTAAATGAAGGCCAGCATTTTCCATTCTAATAATTCAGCAGATAAGCATGCCTAAGGAAGGAATTCTAGAGTTCTATTTTCTCCCACCTTCTAAAATACCCGTGTAAGTTCAAGGTAAGCTCCCAAGGAAATCTTGAGTGAAAGACACAGGAGGGGGTACTTGCCTATTAATGGTCAAAATGAAAACAGTGTTTTATAAATTATTACAAAGGAACAGAAAGGAAATCACAAAAAATTGTACCACAGTATAATTCATGATGTGCTCAAATACTGTATAAAATATGTGCTCAAATACTGTCTCAAAAAAACCCCCCCCCCCCCCCCCCAAAAAGATGGAAAAAGCTACAAAGACAGATTATCAAAGATGTGAAATAGCATTCATTAATCATATCAGAGATACCTCAGGCACTGTAAAAGATAATAGAAGGAGAATGCAGTAGAAATCATAGGTGGCTTATAGAGTATGGATGCAGAATTACTGACGCTTTCAGCTAAGAATGAAGGGTCATGAGCTGAAATACACTGGTTAAAAGCTAACAATGGGAGATTGTCCTTCACATGGTATGTGTATGGAGTTCCTTGGTATGGGACACTATGAATGATTAAAATTTGTGTGGCTTCAAAAAAGCAACTGGAGAAATTCATGGAAGAAAATTCTTTCAAAGCCTATTAAATATACAGACATTCTATCTGGCAGAGGAAGTGCCTATGCTGTGAATTCCTGGATATGCTTGTCTGCTTTTATGCCATTCTCCAGTCATCTGCTTTGGACATCTGTTCCTACTGAAGACTGTTTTTTGGGGCCAGGTGTTAGCTCAGCCCTTACAACACCTTAGGGTCCTCCTGGGGAGGGAAAGGCCTAAAGAAAAAACAAAATAAGGAGAAAATAAGTAATTTACGAGCACGCAAGCAAAGGAGAAACCAGAAGAGCATTGAGGGTTAAAGGATCAAGTCTGGTGAGGAAGCCCCATGACTTCTATGGCCTCTGATCCTGGAGATGGGACACTGGAGAGGATGGAATGACAATGTAACCTGGTATAGCCACTCTCATAACTTCATTTGGGATTAATGGGAGCCTTGACAATACAGTTTTATAAACTAGAATCTGAAAATTTATAATCTATAAACTTGATTATGGAGCAATAGTTCCCAGAACAGAAAAATTTTATTCCAGTATGTCAAAATGAACTTTTTTTTTCCAGTTTGCCTTTGGCCAGCTCTTTTTGTCAGGTTCAAAGCAATCTCACAAAGAAATATTACCTTGAAAAGCATTTTGGTGAATACATACTTTGCTGGAAGAAAACGATATGTCCGAACTCCAGTCCTAAACTTTCACTCACCTCCCTAGTAAACAAATGTGAGTACACAAGCATGCACAAACAATGACTTTTCTGAGAAGACTGCTGGAGTCCAAGATATCCAGATACAGCTTTCATATTAATATCCCCCCCGCCTCCTTTTTTTTAAGATCATATTCAGACTTTCTGGAGATGAAAATAAAACATAGTATTAATACGGGAGGAAATAAAGTTGACGTTGGAGAAAGTTTTAAATCAGGTGGTGGTAGTTTGTCTTTATAATAATTTAGAATTGGGTAGTAAGTGCATTTAAGTTCACATTTAAAACTTTTACTTAACTAGATAGATGCATTAAAAGTTCCCAATGTTTTATCAATAATAAGTAACTGCAATACTTTTTAATTTAATACATCTCAATGGAATGTAATTTTCATATTGGCTATATTGGGTGACGGTGGTAGCTTTAATAATCCAGAAATATTTTTTGGAAAAGAAAAACACATAGCATGTATTACATACCTGAGCAAACTAGAATCCAGAAAGTGTGCTTTTCAAGTCCTTTTTGACAGAGATACAAATGTACTCTTACATGACTATCATTTTAGTTTGTAGAAAGCACTGTGGTTACCTGGAGAGCACATCTGACTGGAACTTAGCCTCCAGGTTTGTGCCTTTCCCTGTGGTTTGTGTGACATTTGCAGCACAACTGTGTTGTCACAGGGTTGTCTTGTTGCAGGAAATAGTTGGATGTCACAGCCAGCTATTAGGTTGCAGTTTAATGTTTGTTCTCCAGTGGAGGCTGGTATATACAAGACTAGGCCACTGAAACAACAGACTGTACCTCTGGCTGTAAATCAGCAAAAACTGAGTGGCTGTAACTCTTTGCATATTTTTCCTCCTCAAAACAAAAATAATCTTCACCCTTTCTCTGTCAGATCTGTTTGTGGTTCCTGCTGCTAAGTCTGGGAACATATATACATGTGTGGGCCATGTTCCAGGCCTCCTCACTGGGGATATTTGACTGACATCCTTTTGATAACATTAGCAAACTGTTCCTGATTTGATTCTTTGCGAGCTAGGCGCTATTTGCCATCATAACTGAAACTGTGGTGGCGCACAGCAGCTGCACCCAAATGGTTGGAAAGAGGTCAGATACAGGGTCTCCTATAGAAATAGAGGATTCCCCACCATGTGTCTGGAACCATGACAAGATCGAGGGGAAATTTATTTGCAGTCTGGATCTAGACAAAACCTGTCATTTGGTAGTCCTTGAATGAACCTGTCCTGGAATGCTACAGCTGTAGGTAAAAACCATCAATTTACAACCTTGTCCTTTTTGATTTTTTAGAAGCTGCTCATCTGCAGACAGAAATTTTCACCTCAGATGCTTTTGACAGAGCAGCTAAAATTTACGTCAATTATATTTGCCAATAAGATATGGAGAGAGACTTTTCCTTTCTGGCTTCAAAAGCATGAAGAATTTTTTAAAATGTCTTCTGGTATATATAGTGATTATTAAGTCCTATAAGAAAATTAGATTCATGTAAATAAAACATTAAAACAATGAAAATATAATAATTCACTAAGACACTACAGAAATGTCTGCATATCTGTCCGAATAAGTCACTATCATGCAAAATAACCAACAGCTGCCTTTCATTTGCTGGCAGTATCACTAAAGGACATAAGATTGTAGTGATTAACTCAGTCTCAACTGATTTCACAAACATGGCAGTTCAGATCTTAAATAATTTAATAGATATGAATGTGATTTTATTGATTCAGTCAACATAATGAACTGCAGTTTAACATTCTTTATTGCTTACAGACAAACTGCACTTTTTCTTCACCAAATATCTGACGGAGACTTGAAAAGCAATGAGAGAACCACTTCATTTTCTCAAAAACAATCAGAAATCTCAATTTAAAAAATCAAGTATATTTTTAAAAATATTTTTTCTAGTAGAGATGGGATTAGATAATTTTCATACAGCTAGGAAAAAAAGATAGATATTGTATATTTTAAATTTTGTACTCCTAGAGGAGAACTTTAGATTACTAAATATTTCAGAAGCTATTTATTCCTAGTAGTCAGTTTGTATTTCTTTACACCTGGGCAGAAAAGCAGGCATCCTTCATTTGTGATAGCTGTTAGGAACTAGTAAACTCATTTACTATTGACTTATTTTCATAACTGATAGCAGAAAAATAGTCTCACCCTACACAGAGGCACACACAACTAACAATCAGTTAAGGGATTTCCCTGACTATTGTTTTGGGAAAAGGCCCTATATATCTGAGCTCTCTCACTTGCGAGTGCCAGTAACCCTTTCTAAGAAAACTGAAAAGGCTACAACCTCAGGTGCAGACCCAGATTTCTACTGAAGGTGAATACCCTGTTAGTAGAGGCAGCAGAACAGCTGCTTAGCCCTGGCAGTTCACAGCCTATAGGTTAACTGAAACCTCAGTGATTTGGGTTCCTGTTCCTCCATGGGGCTGCAGAGCAGTTGCACTGCCAGGGCTGTTGCCTCTTCATGGGAGCAGCCATGTGACAGAGCTCTGGGCAGTTATGGATGGTACCAGCTGTATTGCCTGGACTCAAATCATCATTTAGGGCATTGAGGAAAAGAAACAGCTGAAAGACTGATAACTGACAGAAATAATTCATCAAGTAGGGAAACACAGGTAGCGTAGCCCAAGGAGAAAGTTACTGAGCTAAAAATTAACCAAGAGACTTTCGGAAAGTGCAATGAAAGAAGTTATTTCTTTTGCTAATTATTCTTCCGTTCAGGAAAGCAGGATCTTCCACATAGGCATCGTTGCTTCAAAGGAGCATGACTTCATTACCAGTTTGGACCCTCCAGGGGTCCAAATTTTGGCTAAGCATTCAGGTTTAAAAATGATAATATTATTTTGCTTGACATAGACTAATCTTCTTTTTCAGGTACATAAAACATTGGCATAAGCATTGTATTTGAAAATAGTTAAACTAACATTAGAAATCTGTGTAAAGTCAATTAAGATCTTGAAGCTGAACAAAGAAATGTAATGGCTACGTATTTTGTTTTAGAACTACTTTCTTTGAGCCTTGTTACTTTTTCTAGAATTTATTTACACATCTACCATATGTGAGCCAATGCATCATTCAGGAACTTGACTTAATATATAAGGATTCAAGGTCTATGTAATGTTGTACAAAAAACAGTCTGGAGCTATAGTAGGTACGTGGTTTGGAAATTGTATGGAATATTAAGTTAGAAAAACAACAGTAAACCTTAGAAAAAACATATTTTACCCTAAAAGAACATTACCAGTAACATTCCTGAGTATTAATTTTCTGATAACTTTGGGCTGTTCTTGCAAATTACAGTCTGATGTATTAAGAAAAACTAACTTTGTGCTGGTCATGCTTAATATACTGTGCTGCAATCTGTAATAGTTCAGCTCCTTCACAAGGAGCTGAGCTTTTCTTCCAGTGGGAGCACTACCTCCTGAGAGAGGGATGAAAGGAACCCAAGGAAAGCCATCTTCTCCTGGCTACAGTGGTTCACTGAATAAAACCCACTGCTGCAAAAGAAGGGTATTGGGTTGCTTAGTCTACAGGAAATTAACACATCTGCTGTCTGTGATCTCAGGTGTTTCAGCTGTCTGATACTGAGAGGAAGGGCGGAAGGAACTGGGCATATCCATGGCATCTATCTGTCTTTGTCACCTTCAACTCTTACATCAACAGCAGTTTTATTGTGGTTTTTCCTAGTCTTTAAGCATGAGGAAAAAAATGATTTCTAAGTATGCTTCTTAGAAATCCATCTCCTTAGAAAATTATTTTCAAGTCTAATTCTAGTTACTCTGAAATTAAAACCTTACCTTGTTTAAAATTTAAATAATATGAACTTTAGGATATACTCATGGGGGTTTTTTGGTCTAACTTTCAGTTAAAAAGAAACCAAATTCAAATTTCCTTGATTGACTCTTAAGCAGTTATTTCCAAGTGGTTTTCAATCTGTGTATAATGGCTAAATAGAGGTGAGAGAATCTCTCCACATAAAGATATTAAAATATAAGTGCTTGAAGACTCAAGGAAATGAACACTCTGCCTCTGCACAACTAAATACTTTTTTTAGACAGGAGAGACTGATGTCTGCAGTTGAAACAACAGCATTAGAGAAATTCAGGCCAGGAAGAATGGATCTAATCTAAAGCCCTCTGAAATCAATGAGAGGATTTGCTTCAACTCCTCTAGGCTTTGGCTCCAGCCCCAAGTAATTATTCAAGTTGGACTTTGGCCACTGATGCTAACACCATCTGCTTACAGGAAAGTACTGTGAAATCTTTCATTAACACAAACTGTGAAGGCCTCAGTTCTATGTCTTATCTAAAAAATGGCACCTTTGAGAGTGCACTGTTGATGCGTACCTTGCTGAGGACCTCATTCCCTGCCATCTCATGGGAAAGTGTGTCATCTACTGCATTGCCAGCACTACCTTTTCCAAATATGGTCAAGTTTCAAAGCCATTGATTTTCTAATTGAAGTTCATATGCAAGTATATGAACCAAGTTTAACTTTTATTGATGGTGTTGGATAAAAATAATAAATATGCAGCAAATAAATACATGGAAAGGGAGAAGGGGGTTTGGTTTGTCAAAATCAAATCTAAAAATAACAAAATAAAACACATGAAAGGGAAAAAAGAATATGACGTGTGTGTAAAATGCCTACCTAGAGAGCAGGATAGTCTTACAGTTCAGAACTGGATTTCTCACTATTTTTCTATTTTCACCTTTTCACAAAGTCACCGAGGTAAAAAATTTAACCTTTCTCTTCCTCAGTTTCCCCACCTATGAAATGGTATTAATGCCAATTGAACTGGCAGGAATTTGCCATCCTAAAGTTCTGCTTTGAGGTGTTCAAATGGGAGATAGTATACCAAGCTACAAAGCCTTGGCATTGTTGCATACCATGTTATGGCCTGGATAGTCCCACATGCTGTGCAAGTCTGTTGCTTTTTTACACACCATTGTCGTTAAGCACCAGTTTTGCAGCACAGGCCACTTCATTGAGGGTGAATAAGGCATAGTCCCTTTTGTACCTATAATGCACACTTTCAAGCCAAAAATGAAAAAGATGTGTCTGTCACCAGACGATGAGTGTGTCTGGAGGACTTAAATATTGTTTCCTTATTGTAGGGATTAATGAAGTGCTGGCCCGGGCCCTGCACAGCACTTAAGGACATGTTTAACTTTAAGAATCTGAGTAGGCTGATGGATTTCCATGGGAATACTGATGTGCTTAAAGTATGTGTTGTTAGAATGAAATCATATCCTTCAGTATCGTGTGGGGTCACACTACTTTTGTTTGCAAAAGTGAAGGAACACTCTCAGATGTTACTCCTTCTACAGGGAATCTCCTGGTTGTTCAAGATGGGGATCCTCAAACATCTTGCCCTCCTGATTTCTCAGTCCAGACTCATATATGTGGTCTGTCTGCAATATACAGGATCAAGATCTGCACTGGTGTTCTAACATAAATTGTTTTCCTGTTCTGAGCCAAAAATAAATTGAATAAATCATGACTCTAAACAACTGACTTCAGTAGCTCTGATTTTTCTTCTTCTTTCCACTAATTGTATCTAGCAACTTTTATATATCTAGATATGAAAATCATTAAATAATTCTCTGCCAAAAAAAATAAATTTAAGCAAACAGCTCCCTTGCCCCAAGCCCCTAGGCTGCTCAAAAGGCAGTACCTCATGGAGGAAGGGCACAAGCTCTCTCCTTCCAGGGTTCTGCATTGCTGTCTTAGGTGAGCATCTGTGTCAGATCACAACACTGAACAAGTTTTCCACCTCCACGTGCCACCTCTGGGGCATTCTTTGGCAACTTTCCAGATACAGTTTGAGTCAGAGGCAACACCTGCAGCTGCACAGACCTTTGCACTCAGAAAGAATGCGCTGTGTTCACCTTACAGTTGGCAGGATGCTCTGTTTATCTACTTGCATCATGACTTCTGCTGGTGCCTACCCTGCCATCTGTCTGCAAGTTTCATACTAGTTCTTTAACAGAATTTACTAAATACACCAACTGTGTAAGGACCATAGTACAGTTATTACTGTGTATGTTTAAAAGGAATACAGTGTGCAGAAGTGGCCTTCCTTGATACAGGAATGCTTAAGATTGCTGTTGTAACTTATATTATCATGGTTTTTTGTTTTGCAGTTTTACTAAAGAATGCAAAAAAGGAAGAAGAAAAGCCTTTCAGAGACTGTGCAGATGTATACCAAGCTGGTTTTAACAAAAGCGGGGTCTACACTATTTATATTAACAACGTGTCAGATCCTAAAAAGGTAAAGTAAATACTTGTTTTATTTTCTTGTTTGTTAATGTGATGTTGCTCTGGCCTTAAAGAAGCATTTGGAACCTTTATTGAAGTTCTCATTCTGCAAAATGTTGTACTGGTATAAATAACCTGGGATATATTCAGTCTTGAAAAAAATACAATAGAGTGAAGAAAATTGTAAACTGTATTATTCCAGACATTCTTCTTTCTCGCCAACAGAGAATCCTTCGTAAGTTCCAATATACACTCAATAGTTGACTCACTTCCTCCCACTTGGCAAATTCAGCTGAATCAGACTATGGCTGCAAATAAATCTGCAATAAAGTTTAGAAGAGAATTAGTAAAGTGCTGTAATGAGGAAGCTGATAGGGCAGATTATCTGGTAGCAGAGGGAAAGGAATAGCAGAATGAGCAGTTTTTAAAGATAAAGATTTACAAAATGAGATATGTAAAACTTATTTCTAAACTGAATTTGATTTTATTAGAAGCCTTTGGAAGCCTGTAAATGTCAAGACAATATAGTTTACTAAGGAATTAGAGTTCATTAAACCATGAGTAGAATTGGGGTGGGAGAGTGCTGTGGGCAAAGATCAATATAACTCTGGTGAATGTGAATTAAAAAATATTTGACGTGACATAAAACACAGAGATCTCTTTAAGCATTAGTGAACAGGACAAGAACAATAAACGCAGTTCTGTAGAAGCTGTTCCGGTCAAAACAGAGATGTAACATCAGAGTCCAAACTGAATGTACAAATTGGCAGTGGCTTTTCTTAGCCTTATTAAAGTTCAGAAACCATCCCCAGAAGCTGGGTTGCAATGAAGAACAATGGTTATCTGAAAGCACTGTGGCACTGATGCTTCCGTTATATTTACCTTAAACCCACTTCACTGGTCATATAAGGACAGTGACACTATGGAAGCCATACTGTGTTTCTGCTATATCCCTGTTTGCAGACGCTACTAGGAATCAAAACAGGCTCCACAGCTCAGCTGATAAAATTGCATTATTTTTTCCTGGAGGCTTCCTGTTTTAGCAAAAAAGGGCGGGGGGGGAGAGAGAGTTGAGGGTGTTTCTGCTGCCACCTGTTTCTGTCTTGCCCTAGCGATAACACAGCAAAAGCTGATCGCAGGCACGTTCATGTTAGTCAAGTGAGGAGTGTGATTGCTTTAACAGATGCTTTTTCAGACATTAAGGTCCTATTAACAGTCTGCAAGTTAGTGCTGTGCAGAGATAGCTGAATTAACTCCAGCTGAGATAGCTTCAAAATCACATCAACACAGCACTGTGCCAGGACTAATTAGCCCAGAGGTAGCACCACACTGACACAGTTAGATTGCTCTGGGACCCAAGCTAATATCCTGATAGGTACTGCGTGGAGACATACCCGCTTGTTTAAAGCCAGTTTAGTTATCTGGATTACCACAATGCAATGCACAACTCTGACATCTCTTAAGAGGCCTAATATATTATTACCTTCTGTAATACTCACAGCCACTGGCAACAGTCTCATTTATAGTAATTTTATACTTCAGGTCACAAAAATATACCTTCATTTCATTTTATATTTCCTAAGGGATACTTACTAGAATCCTGACATTCAATAGAAAATATCCCTTTGTCATATATACAAATGTTACTGTCAGTTCTATTTTTTTGCTGGTTTTACCTTCATATATTCATAGAAAATTATACTCTGTGCTTACAGTTCCATACCATTTATTTGCTTCATTTTTATTTGCTTACAAATTTAGATCGCAATTTTTCTTTCATGTTCCTAGCTTCAACAGTTCATTAGTTTAGTTCGTTAGTTTTCCAGCCCTGCATCAAAAATCAGTGATTCATTTCCATTTAAAAGGATATTAATAATATTCCATATTTTTGAGATGTGAAAAGAAAAAGATAGGCTTAAATTATTAAGCTAATTAATTGGTTTGATGTGGGTGTGTGTGCAATGCCTGATGGTGTTGACAAATGATTGTCCCCAGGCCATAGTGAGAGCAAAGGCAAGAAGAGTCCTCTCAGTGCCCTGCAGAGGTGGGGTCAGCTACAGGGGAAGCAGAGGCTGCTGATGAGCAGAGGAGCAGTGGGAGTGCATTTGTCACCATTTTGGAGCTGAAGGAACCATGTCAACCTTCAGAAGCTGAAGTAGGCTGAGGGGACTGGTTTGAGTGCACACAGAACCTCCGTATCTCCCCTTGGATTAATGTATTTGACTCTTTCACTGTCTCCTCTAATGCCCTTACAAGCATGACTTCTACCAACTTCTGGGTGCACTGCACTGAAAATGTCATGTTTTTAATTGTTAGTGGGGTCTATATATCTGGGTCTTCATGGCTCTGCAAAAGCGATTGCCACCGTTGCCATGAATGTAGCTTTCAATCCTTCCCCTCTACTTTCTGTCTGTGGACTTCCTACCAAATTGTTGTCGATGGTCTCTCTGAGCATATATGCCAGAATTTTAACCTATTAAATGTATGCTAGCCCCATATACCGTGGAAACTGTCATCCTGACATGGTTACCTTCAGGCTTGGTTTCTGCATAGCAGAGACACATTCCCTGAATCTCAAATGGCTGGTCTTGAGCTTGTTGCTCCATGGCAACAATGTAGACTTGAGATGTCCTAGAGCACACGCACTTAAAATGCCCCATGTGGTATTCCCCCTCCTTTTGTTTACTTTAAAATTGGGCTTATCTCTAAATGGTTATTATGAAGTTTATAATAATTTAGTCTGTAAAGCTAAAATATGTATAAATAATCCCATATATGCCTTTTAGGAGCTTGAGTATTTTTACCCATGCGTTTAAGGAAGAGTAAGAGTGCAATGCTTTGGATGCTCTTTTAATCTAAATCAGGTTATTTTATTGACAATAAACTCAGAATCTAGAGATGCATGCAAATTCAAAGTCACTTTTCTTCACCCTTTCCTTTTCTGGCAGAAGGTTAAATATCAGAACATGTTGAAAAGTGTTTAATGGCTAAGTGCCTTAACCTTGTCTGGGACAGAAGCCAGTCTAGGACATTTGTTGGCTAGAGCTATGCACAGCGAACATCTATAATCAGCTTGGCACTCCTGTTAATAAGGCAGGTGTTTGCATCTACCACCGCCAGACCACACAATGATGGCTAGTGAATAATATGCTGCTGGTAAATCTTTCTTTCACTGTGAAGTTTTCTCTTTTAATTTGTTATATTATTCAGAAAACATCAGCGTCTTTTTACAGGTATTTTATTATATTTTAGTATGAAAACCCCATAATTTGTGCACATCTTAAAAATTAGTAGTCTTAATACAGTCTTAATACAGTTGCGGATTTAATGTTTTAAAAATTGGCAGTGGATTCATGGGAGCTTGAAATGACTTACAAGGAAAGTAAATCCATAATTTAGAAATTCTCACTGTAAATCAGACTGAAGAAATTAAATCCTGTAGATAAATGTTTTGACTCACAGTGTCTTCCCTGAAGGAGGAATAGGGACAAAATGTTTGTCTTGCAAATTGTGGGTTTTCTTGTGGTTACCCTAAATCAAATTCACATGTTTGCACTGTTCGGTATTCTGTTTCCTTCCTATACCTACACAGGGACTTCACTCAGCATGCCTGGAGCAAATTAAAACAAAAGCACTTACACAGGATTACTGTGACAATGCTTATTATAAGTAGGAAAGATTTGGAATTGCTTTGCCTGAGAGTACAATACAGTTCTCTAGTCAAATGAGGGACAAATTTTTATTTAACTGAATTGGATAGTAACCTTCAATTTGGCAAAGAAACTTAAAGCTTTAAATTACTGACCAGTGCTGAATGGATTGACTTTTGTTGATGTGAATGCCAAAAGCTAAGCTGATGGGTGACACCTCTTCAACCCTCTTATATATTGACATCCTACTTAAAAAGAAGGATATAACTATTCAAGAGTACAGGCAAATGAAATTTAGGATAGTTGCACTGCCAATATGGCATGAATGAGTACATGGGAATGAAAATCAGGAAAATTTGCTTGAATGAGTAACACTGAGAAACATAGATCTTAAAATCAAGTGTCATACAAAAATAGGAACAAAAATGAATACTGCCACTTGCCCCATACCAAGAAAAGTGAATGGATAAGCAGTATTTGCATTTTTTCATAGTTTATCTTATATATTTTTGAAAGGATAATGTAAGAAGAGTGAAAAATGAATGAAAATTAAATATGCATTTTGATTATTATATAGATTATTTAAGAAAGTTAACAGATTTCAGTTGACTCAATATTCTAACAAGCTTCATCAAAATTCTCAAACTATTAAATTATCCTTAATATACAGAATCTCAGTATCTAAGTTAGTTAGAATTTTATTAGTGCAATGGTGGCAGGGTATGTTCAGTATAGGTCTTGACTTCTGAACTTGTTCCACAGATGTCTGTTCTTCAGCCTGTTTCTATCCATGTCCTCTGTCGGCTGTAAGGCAGCTTAAACTGAGATCAGCTGTTTCTGTTTTGGGACACTGCCTGGCACACTGTAGGTAACATTACAACACAAAGCAAAACAGAATAATCTCATCTGTGCTACGATTTGGACTGCTTGAATGGGTATTTACTGTAAAAATTCCTGAAGATTCTTTCTTAGACAGAATGACACTCTGCTAAAAGCCATAGAAAACATTATTATCACTGAAAGAAATACTCTTGTTTGTTAAGAGGAAGGGAGTGGTTACAGGGGCACTGTAAAGAAAATAAAAGGAGCATGGAGGGAATGTGAAGAGGAAAGCTCAGGATGCAGAATGGGATGATGGGGAGATATTCTTGAGTAATGTGCTGAAACAAAAGGAGACATTACTGGGAGAATTACACTGAACATAAGGAGAGTTCCTGTTGTAATCAAGCGATTGAGGATACCATCGAGGGCATAGGGCATGAATCCATAGGAAAACAGGCTTCCTTAGTTCTGTTTTTCACAAATATTTTTTTCCCCCTAAGATGAAAAGATTCCAATGCAATTTTGTTTTATTGTGGGTTTTGTGGTTTTTTTTTTAATTGTTATTATTGCATAGGTCTTTTGCAATATGGAAATTGCTGGAGGAGGATGGACAGTTATACAGCACCGAGAAGATGGGAGTCTGGATTTTCAAAAAAGCTGGAAAGAATACAAAATGGTAAGGTGAAAAATGTGGAATAGCTGTACAGTCCATAGAAGTGTTAGATTTCAAATAGTACTTCCTATTACCTTAAGCAGATAGTTCTGCCTATAGTGATGTGGTGTAGTCCTGCAGTCTTTTATGAGCTACCTTTTGTCATGTCTGTTACTTTCAAAAATCATAATATTCTTTTTACTCAGTTAGTTGAGTATTATTTCCCATGACTTAAGGTTTCTTTCAGGTCAGTTACTGAGATTAAAATGAGTTCAGGCTCAGGCATATGCACTAAAGAATGTTGCTGTCTGTCCCTCTGAAGTTTTGACTTGCTGTGATGTTAAGAGGTAATAGCCATGTGACAATGTTCCTAATGCATGGATGTTTTCAGATGAGGGGAACTCCTTTAGAACCTGGAGCATCTCAGATAGGAATGAAAAGTTTTACTGGGGTTTATCCCAAGTCATACAACACCTCTGCCAATCAAGCTAATGTACCGGAAATGTTGATATTTTGAATAGGATTAAAAGAAAATAAATAACTTTTACCACATTACAGATGACGTGACTTCAGCAGGCTATTTTCCCTTTGCCAACTCAAAAAAATTTTACTCCAATCTAAATAACTTCTGAGTTTTTTCATTTGCTGCCTGATCAAACTTTCTGATGGAGCTCCTTTCTCTGAGTCCCTGAGGACTGGCTTGGATTTCAGTGACATTCCCAGTGAAGTTTTCAGAACTGTGTTATCAGCCTGGAAGAGGAAAATCTTTTTTTCCAATAGTTTTCAAAAAGCACTAAATGAAGAGAGCATTTAAAATGTTTAAAAATAAAAGCAAGTTCAGTTCAGTAAAAATCTCTATGGGAAGAAGTTCTGATACAGAATTTACCATTTCAGAAATAAATCAGATTACGGAACTAAAATGTCGTTTTGGATTTTATGGATGCTTTCTTTTCAGTATTTTTATATTACTTCAAAATATAAATTCTAGGGGTAAAAACTAACCATTTGGGTCAGACATCTGCTACTATGGATAACCAGAGGATGTAATCCGTTTCATAAGACATGTGAAGTAAAAATAATATTAAAATGGCAAATAGGTATTTTTTAATGGATTTGCAAAATTGGGAACTCTTTTTAGAATTCATAAGGTTTTAATTTAGCAGGAAACTTGAAAACTATTTTACTCTATTTTGGTTCAGAGACAAATAAAATATAAAATATCAATTTATTTTGGGGGAACCAAAATTTGAAGATTCTACCATTTCTACTTATGAGGAAATTAGAATTTGTATATGCAACCTAACTCATTCTCTCTATATGGCCTGTTTTAATTTCTGTTTATACCATATGAATTATTGAGATTTACTCATTTTTTCTCTTCTGTGCTTTTTCTTAGACCATTTAATAAAAACAGCCCTTCTTTTTAAAGTTTTCCCATGTGGCCTTTTTTCATATATATATCCTTTCACTCAGTCAAACATTTTCCTCAAATTTTCCTTTACAACAGTGTGAGCCTGTTCAGGATTAGATTATGTTGGTTTTGTCTAGTTCAAGCAGTCTGAATTAATTTTTCTTCTCTTTAGGAATGCCATAGTCTTCTAAGAGATCATTTACTTCTACCAAATAAAAAGGATCTGTTTTGTACTTTTACTGATAGCTATCCTATAAGTCAGTCATGAGAAAAGATGGGATTTAGGCTTGTCTCTGCTTCTATGAACCACTTCATCCAAGTAACTAGTTTAGGCCCCATTCTGTGATTATCTTATATCACCAAATGATGAATGATAGAGGCTGGTGGATGCTCTGTGGATTACTCAAATATGTAACAGTGTCTGAGCTTCAAGGCAATGACACCACTGACTTAATTCCCTCGTTGTTCAGAGAGGGTGTGCGATGTCTATCAGATCACATCCCCTCTGCTTCCTGACACATCTACCTGGTGTTTCTTCCAATGGAAACCAGGTAGTGTGTTGGGGGACACAATAGTACTTCATCTTGCTCGGAGTGGTTGAACTTCATATGTGCTCTCTCAGCCTATAGTTCAGATACAGATTTCCAGATTTGCTAAGACATTCTTGTTGTGCTTGTACCTCATTAGGGCCCCAAATCTAACAGAAATAAACAATGTCATAATAATATAATAACAGCAAGAATAAGTCACTGGAGCTTCTTTTAATTTCAGTGCATTTAGTTCTTATTGGAAAAGAATCTGGAAAACTGTTGAAGTTATTCAGTTACAAGCAAGTACTGATTGCCAGCTTCTGAGCTGGACAGGGACTCAGGCCACCAACCTGCGGCACTGCTAATGCCCTCACAAGTTATTGGCTGTTCCAGTTGTAGGAGGCCATTGCACATTTTCTCTGACTCTAAGCTGAGATCCTTACAGCAGGTAACTTGGAAAGGGTGCACATGGACTATCCTCTGCAAAGATGAGTGACAGCACTGCTGGGATACAGGAGTCACCTGGCAACAATGAGGCAATCATTGTCGTTGATTCAGTTTCATGCTGGTGCCTTCAGCTTACATAGAAGTACTTCAATTCCTATTCAATATATTTTCCAGACACCATCAGAGGAAACAGGTTAAGAGAGAGTTAAAGTAGCCAGGAATCTTTTGAAAGTAGGAAATATACAACTCTATCCATACATCAATTGCCACAAAGTCAGTGATACTACACTAATAGTGGTACTAACATTTTCTCCTTGTTCTTTTGGTTCCATTTCCACTGGCATCCAATCACCACTCTGCAAAATAAAGTTACATTTTCTTTGGTATCTAAAACAATAGCTAATGAATAGAAAACCTTTTATGCAGATTTATTGTTATGCAAGATTGGTTATGCCATCTTCTTCCTTAGTGGCATATGTGCTTACAAGTATCGTTCAGTTTTGTTATTAGTCTTATGCCATGCAGTGTAATTTGTGCCTTTGCTTCTAAGAACTCTTTTCTGACTACGAAATCTCTTGGGCTAATTCAGTTTTGTACATTCAATAATAATTGGAAGAAATTCAGGGGAAATCCTGTGAGTTCATCCTCCCATCCTTTTCTTATCAGTATCTACTACATCTGTTCTTTCACATTTTGAAATGGATTTTCCATTATACTGTTTGTTACTTATCAGAAAAATTTGAAGTGAAGCAACAAATAATTCCTTTAACAGTGGCTGAGGTCACCCTGAAGCAAGTTTCAACCATTTTTCATATTTCCTTGCCTGAGGAGGGAATGTGAAACACTATTAGAGTTTTGACCTCTAGAAGGAGAATATAATTTAAAAAAACACTGGTTACCATCTGCAAACCTGAGCCGCTTTTAGAAGGGGGTTTCCACAAGCTTACTTTCTAAGACACAGTTTCTGGCATTTATTAGGCAGTCATTAGGAATAATCAAATCCAATGATTATCTCATGTGCTAACTTGGCTATCAAGACTTCTTTCTCAATTTCCAGCTTTTCAGTTCTTGGATGAATGCACCTTTCCCAGTTACTCTCTCCATTTTTGCCAGATTAGGTGATGGGGTATTGGATTCCCTATTCTCTAGCCTTTTAGTATGTCTAGTTTAATAATTCCCATCAATTTCACAGAACTTATTCCACACTCAACAGCCCAACATTCACTATCAGTTTCCCAGTGGGGCTTCTTGGGGGTCAAGTCTATTGGGGGCTTCCTCAGACCTTTAAAATTATTTTCTTGTTTTCTGTCATTGGAGAAAGACTCTTAATAGGTATTTGAAATTGTGTGCCTTGGCCAGCCCACAACAATCCTATTCCTAGCCAGGTTTTTTTCCCTGCATGTCAGTATTTAATTGTACTGCATGCCTTCATTGCTACAGTGTTGCTATTTTCCTTTCTCTGATGAAAGAAGGCTATCACTTTTTTAATCATTCATAATGTCATGAGCTAGATTAGGATCACTTGTACATATTAGACTCACAGCTGAATTTCTAAGCTTTATGGCAACCACGTCCTATCTTCCTGAGCAGCAGCTGGTTTTTCTTTTGAATGACGTTCAGCGGTAAATTCCACACCCCCTTAATCTCATGTTCCTGATTAACATCTAAGAATCCAACACCAGTTCAGTGCTTAAAAAAAGTCTGCTGCCAATTCATCTCAGCAGTCATCACCAGCATTTGTGTGTGCCTGAAAAGCACATCCACATAACCACTTCCATTTCTGTTGGGGTTTCTTCTTTTTCTTTTCTCCTTTAAAGTTGTTGGGTCAAATTAATGGCTAGCTCCATAGTGCCAGTATCGTATGATGCAGAGCAGGATAATTTATGCTCTTCCATGGCTTAAATTCTACAGCATACTGAGAGCCAGACCACAGAGATGGTTACCAGAACTTTCTCAGGAAGTATTTCTGGATGCAGTTCTAGTGGGCATTTACATTATGTTATCTGGAATAATCTGATTTTCCTCTGAGCCTCAGTAAATTTTAACTAGTATAACAAGCCTGGTGATCCATGTCTTCTGCTTACCTAAAAGACAGCTGAACATGTCTTTGGACTGTAGACCTTTGATTTCCTTCTAGACATGATGTTTTGTCTACCCTTTTTGATATACTTCCTGCAGTTCACCTCTGTGAGTAAGCTCTGGTTTGGACATAGGTCCCACCCATTTCCTGGAAGACCTTCCAGTTGCTGATCACCTCATGTTTTCACCTCACCAGTCCTTGCAAGTCCCACAGACTGCGAGTTGTGTATTTGGGCATCTAGATCTACCTGAATTATTCATAACAAGAGCTACCATTCCAACAAAGATTTTATTTCTTAGTACCATCTTTCAGTTCATTCTGAAAACTTCCAGATGTTACTTACATTTAATTTTTATTTGCAAAGTGTCCAGCTCCTGTTTTAGAATGTGGTCTCCTAATTCCTTTTATGGTCTCCATCTGTTTTAAATCTTAGTTTAATTTCTCTTGTGAAAATTTCAGTTCCAGTTTTCAGTTTTGTTAGCATTCTTCCTGCCCACCTTTCCTGTCCCTAAACTCTGACTTTTTTTGTTCCATATTGCTTCAGTAACAATACTAATTTACACATTTTTCTTTTTCAAGATAGGTCCTCACCACAATTTATTAACATTGTGTTTGACCTGAGCAAAGAGGCAAAAACTCAAGCTGTTGTACTGTTCCCTTTTGGAACTTTAATTGATGATGGATTTTTCTCTGTTGCGGTTTTGTCCATTTACAAACAATGTGCAGATTCTTTTTTCTCCCCAAACACTTGAAAAATCAAACAACTACAGACAGATCTCCAACCCCTTCCAGTCACATTAGATTATTATGTTCATCACTTTCTTTTTCAAGGAGAGGCTGACTGCATAAAAATCACAAGGCGCGTTTTTAAATTGTTTGTGTAAATTTCATGATTCTTGTTCCACTATTTTAGTGGAAAACAACTTCAGCTGTGTTTTTTTTTAAAACAAAAATTAGATAAACCATATGGCTAGGCTGAGGAGAATGTTCTTGACAGAAAAAATAAATTTGCTCATAATTTGATTGCTTATATTGTAGAAACAATATCTTTCATAATTCTCAGTTTTGTTAAAGCTAGATATTCTGAATTAATTTTAAATCCTTTTCTGGATTATAAATGTTTAAGATATGTTATGCATTGATATGGCCACAAAATCTTCACACTTCTTGCATTCACAGTAGTCTGATATTATTGATACATTTGCTGTATTTCTGTGTTCTTTAAAAGAGAACTCAAATACTATCAAAGAGATCTGAAGATGGTAACACTGCTCTTTCTGTGACTATTCCACATTAAATAGGTTTGTCAAAAGCTCATTTTTGGGATCATCATTCATGCTAAATTTTTCCCTTTAGACTAAAGAAAAGAGATTGCTGGGAGCTAAGTATATTCCACTGCAAGCATATGATGCAGCTCCCTGGGTTCACAGGACGTCAAGTACTGAAATGGTCATTGAAACGAACTTCACCTAACTTCTGTTAGGGAGATTTAGAAAGATGCTGCTGTTGTTCACAGGAATTAAAACACTCATCTACTTTTTAGATAACGATTTGTAATTTTGACAGGAATTGAAACTTAGGAAACCTTTATCATCATGTGGAAAATGTACATACACATACCAGCTAGAGATTCCTAGCTACCAACAGGCCTGTGGTTTTATGACAGTAAGAGGTTGCCTCCATCAAGTTTGGCTTGAGCTATATTCAAGTCATCTATTTTGTGGTCACAAACAGTAACTCAAAGAAATATAAGGAAAACAACAAAATATTACCCCTAACGTACATATGGTCAGATATGTAAACCTTAAAAGTATGATTGTTGATTGATCTCATATGCACATATATTTTCATCTTCACCATTATTACCCCCAAATTGTTTGGCTATGAAGGATCCCCCAAAGGCAAAGATATACAGCTGCTCCTGATAATTAGCTAATTGGATTTTATAATAAGAACTGTGTCTTTCTTCCAACAAGAGTTTTTGTGTTTCCCTGTTTTGCACAGGAGGGATCCAGTGGATAGGGATCCTACTCCTATTTGACTCAATGTCTTCTTTCTCAGCTCCTAGGCCATACCTGCACTTGTGCATTGAACAGGGCCAAGGCCTGTGTGTGATCACAGTCATATGACACAAGATCCTCATCACTAAATTTTAGTGGAATTTTGGTCTGACTCAATAACATTCCACAGATAATGCCGAAGCAGTTAGGGGTAATGGGGCATTCTCAAGTGGCAGTTTGCACAGGGCTGCCTTTTTTTCAGAGCTGAGAAGGTTTTACTGTTAGCACATGGGTTATTCTGGTTTGCTTTCTTCTGCTTAGCAGAGTAGTAGGGGCTGTTCAAAATGCTCTTCACAGCTTCTCCTTCCCCCTGTGGCTTAGTGAAACAGTACTGAGGGGAAGAATTGTTGGTTCAGAGAACATGGGGAGGCTTTTTGAAGATAACCTGGGAATAGCAAAGGAATACAGAAAGTTTTGTGGAAGGAGGAGAGCCTTCATAACACTACCTGTACTACATACATCCATCTAGCTAGCTAGCTGGAGGTATATTCCATAATTTCTTCTGCAGAAACAGCTTCATGTTCTTTCCCTGCCAGTAGTGTAAAGAATTCTATAAAGTGCCTTGCAACATCATCATGGTCCTTCCTGCAAAAATGAAGGATTTGAGGACAGGATGGACCTGTGAGAAAGGCAAAAACTAGGGAATGCGCGTCCTTGGAAAAGACAGAAGCCATGTTCCTTCTGTACTGTAAACAAACAAGACAGGTTGGGAGTGGTGGTGGTGGTGAATTATTATGTTGCATGAATAAGCTTATGAGAGTGAGTTATGGGTACAAGGTGATAAAAGCATGCTTCAGACATGAATAATTTTGTAACATATAGTCAGAAATACATTTCTTATGATAGTACACTCCAAGGTCACTAGTTATAAGTTGCTTACATCTGAAAAAAATCATTTACTTCAACGGACTGGGATAGATGACATGGAAGTCATTTGTTTCTTTCAAACATTTACCAAGTAATTAGGATATAAGGAAATGATTTTTGGTGACTGGAAAGTGTATTAAGATATTGTGTGAGTAACGTCTTTCGTGGAGACCCACCCTTCTGTGATAAAGAATGACACGTCACGCTAGTTTAATCAAAAGTCACTTCTGACTGCAACTGTTATTCAGATAATTGTCACTTTGATCAGTGTTATAAAAAGAGCCAGCATGTTCTCTGCTTCTCCTGAGGTCTAAATCCAGCATGTCCAGTGGAGATAGACGTGATATCAAAGTGGTAAGAGACCATATTCGGTTTTATGAAAACGTGTTCATGAAACTGTTCTGGTCCTGATCAAGGCTTAATCTACAGTATGCATTTCAACAGTATAATCTAAGGGAGCAAGAATGAAACAATATTTGTTTCAGAGTGCTTTGGATCACTAGATTGGGCACCAGAGAAGATGCTACCATGCAAGGAAGCACCTTCTTTATTTTGGGGAATGGTTTTGGATGTAAAATTAAACACAATTTTGTGTGGAGCACACTTGTGTTTTAAATGTGTTATACTCAGCACAGTCTTCCCTATGCAAATGTTACTGGATAACACTAGTTTCAAGTGTTGTATTGACACATGACTATGTACTTGTGCTTACTCTGCCACCCGTGCTTCAATTTAACACCATTAATGTACATTGATAAGACTCATGGTCTTCCAAAGGCTGTTAATATAACCATGTAAGGTATTCCTTACATGTAAAACTTAATAAATTTTATGTAATAGTATCACAACTCAACTTAATTATGCTAACAGCCTGTAGCAGAGCACCATGAGAAAGATTAATGTTATTAAAGAAACTTTCCTTTCTAACCAAAAGACAGAAATGCAATTTTGCAAGAGCCAGGTGAGATTTTGAGAAGTTGATTTTTAAAGTGGTGATTTGAACATTTAGTATAATTGTAGCAGAGGTCCTCCAAAATGACAGTTGTGTGCTCTCATCATGGAACAGCTTCTTCTTCAGCGAGGAGGATCTCCTGCCTGATCTGTTCCATTTGGGACTCGTTGGAGTAGCCCTTCACTTTGGCACTCATGCGTCAGATTAGCACTATAACTTTTTGACTCTGGTGTCAGTCATCTGTTCTCGTTCAGCTATTTAGTGTAGCAACTGAACCCAAACAAGAGAGAAAAGAGCAACCTGTAACTTTGGTGCTTGGGGTATTTAGATGGATTATGGGGCTGAGATTCAAGTCCCTGCTCAAACTCACATACAGATGGTTTGACTGTTGGTCTTTCCTGTGGCATCTACGCTCCTAGTCATGTGCATCTTTGCTATTTGGGATGAATCAGTGTCTTCTGAAAAGAGAATTAAGTCCTACCTCCAAAAGTTTTTTCTTTTTGCCTGAAGTGAAACAAAAGTACTTTATTTTAGATTTTTTTTTTTTTTTTAGATTTTGAATTTTTAGCCTAAACCGTACAATTTATTTCTTTGCAAAGGACAAAACAGAAAGTACTCTTAAGCTCCCGATTTGTCTTTCTTAGAGTACAAAAATTAAGTTTTCTTTTCTTTAAAACATACCCATTTCCCTGGGATGCACTTACTAAGAGCTGCACTAAGTGTCTGTATATTCCCAGGATCCACTTGTCCTAGAGTGAAGAAGGTGGTTTGGGAAAGAGGCTGTCAATGTAATTTGTTTCAGTAGGAAATGCTTTCATGTTTTTAGTTAAAACAGTAAGGAAGTTAGTTAGATTGAAATCCAGGCCTAAGGAAGATGCACTGGCTGTTGTATATACGTCACTGTAGGAAACTGAGCTGTTTGGGGCCCATTGCCTAGCCAGGGGTAACATCTGTGTAAGGTTTGCACCTCAAACCTGGATCCTGTCACTGTTATTCTTCCTCATCAGAAAGTCTGCTGCTACTGGTGCTGTGTGTGTTTGAGAAGGAAAAAAGAAAAAGTGAACCTAACTTCTGTATGTCTACTAATATATTTGGTCTAGAATTAAGTGTAACAGCCTGAATTGCTGCAGGATATGAACAAGATTTTGAGACACACTTTTCAAACTTGTAATGACTATACAGACATTTAGTTTTTTGTTTAAACTGACAATATCTAAGTTTTTGGTTTAGTCTTTTGACAAGGTACCTCTGGCTTCAATCTAAACATATTTTTAAAACCTGCCACCAAATATTTGTTAGTATTTCATAGAAATAATTCTTAATATTTAGCATTATTTTCCCATATTCTTTTAAGTTAACATTATTTAACACATTTGTTTTCTGAGGAAATTGAAACCATTTCTATAGACTACATCTTTATTTCAAATAATACAATGAATAATTCAACATGATGGAAATGAAGAGTATACTGACCTTTTTAGAAATTATCTTCTTAAACAAAATCCATTCCACATTCTCAGCTAAGGCAAAAGGAGCTGAATATTCTTTATGGCTTCTGGGAAGACACTGCTGCTGTAAAACACTGAATTATTATCTGCTTTATTCAGTGAATTGTCTGACAGGAGATGAACCCATAGGATATATTGACTGTGTCTGGTTTCAATTTTGTTTTGTCTATAAAAAGTCAAAGCTTCCTATGAGCATTATCAGACAAAATAAATAAAGTAAGAGAGATAATTTTTTAATGAACTTGGAGTAACATGATTCAAGCAGAATACCCCCACAGATTTTGCCAAAGCTAATAAAACTCTTTTGCACCCTACTTATTATTTTTGAATAAGTATCAACTTTGTAAATTCTTAAGGTCATTTTTAAAACCAGTATTGAATTCCATTTCTTTGTACTCATGACTGCTTTAGTAGTTTTGACTCTGTTAATCACCATGCAATTGGAAATGAGCTGATGTAGAACCTGGGTGTCATTTAGAGTAAATATTATAAAATCATGCACTTCTGTCTGTGATTCCTGATTCTAAGTACTTTAATACATACAAAAGAACAAAAAATTACTATTTATTTATTTTTTTACAGAACAGTTGGGCACTATGTCAGAATTTACACAATTTACTATATGGTTATAGACATAAAGAACCAGAAAACTCCTTTGCTTAATCCTAGTACATAAACAGGATTAAAACTGTTGGTAAGGTTCTATATTGTGTCATTTCTTTACTCCGAAAACAAGTGTTATCATGTCTAAAAGAACAATCTCTTCTAAATGTAGTACAAAATGTCACCTGATTATTGCTTGATAAAAACCCTATTTTACTAATTGGTTGCAATTTTTACGTCTTTTTAACTGACTTACTTCAGATCAAACTTTGCCAAAATATGATCTTAATTAAATCTTCAGCAGCAAAAATATAAATGTTTTCCGTTTGTGAACAATAAAATGAAACATTAGAATAATCTATGCTAAGTCAGTGCAAAGATTCGTGTATCCTCTCTGTGGCTAGTAGTGGACAGTTAAGAAAACATATTATGATAATGTAAGCATATTTCCCTGCTATATTCTCCCAACTTCCATAGATTGCTAATGAGGAAAATGTAGGAGAACTCTGAAAACTTTTGGAAATTTCTGACGTTTCCTTATTACCTTAAACACTCTTTTGGAAACTTAAAGCCTCTGATTTGCCAGTCATCCCAAAATGTTATGGAAATTTCAAGGGAAAAGCAAAAGGAGTATTTTTGGAATAAAATGTAAGGTTTAAAGAATTAATCTGTCTACTTGGAAATATATAATGAACAAAATATAGAAAACTAATGACAAAATAGTGTCTCTTAGTCATTTAAAATGCAATTTTGGAACAGTGCTTACAACCCACTGAGTTTCAGAGGGACTTAAAATGTAGTTAACGACAAACGCATTCATGAAGTACAAATACAGATGTTCCTTTGCCTAGTAGATTGATAGCTGAGGATGACTTGGATCACCTCATGTATTTCCTTGAGTTTAAGTACAAAATTTTAACACAAATAATTCTGGAAGTATTTGCTATAGTAATATGAATGAAAAAAACCAATGAGTATGTTGACAGAGTATATATGTACTGGGAAACAAACATATTTAAGGTCAGCTATGGGTCTGGGATAGATGACTCCTAATGTTAATTTTTGAGATTTAACACTATGCCCTAAGGCATTCTTAAAACCAAACTCCTTGTCCATAGACAATGACAAGCATGGTCTTAGGCAAGGCTCAAAACATCTTATCACTTGGGACCCCACAGATTTCAGCAGCAGTATAAACATTAACTAAAATGCTTGTATCTCATTACTGAATTTTCATTACGGAACAATTACTGAATCATCTCATGATCAGCAAATTAATGAGGTCTGCTTTTCTGTGGATTTTTGTCCTGTGTCCTGCATAGAAGTCCCATTCTCATTACTAATAATCTCCTGAATCCCTATTATTTTCTAAGATTCTCTGTGGCAATAGCTGGAGTTCCCCTCTTATCTCCCTCAAATCTATCCCACATGTCTGAGGGTCCCCTGAGGCAATACATGCTCAGTGTCTGCACTTGGCTGGCTGGTCTGCGCCTGCTGATAGGCAATTGGAATAGGCAACTGCTGAGCTTCTACTTCAGCATTTCTCCCAGCAGCAACTTATCCCAGACACCAGTTCTCCTGAAACCTTGTTGAAATTCAAGTTTGCGTGACTTCTATCCCAACCTCAAAAGTGTTCAAAAAGTATTGCACAAAATTAAAGGACAGGTGGGCATAACAATTGCACAGCCTTGTTTCCTTAAGTTTTCTGGATGAAGAAAAAAAGAAAGATTTTTGTATTTGAAGACAAAATTCTGAAATGTACTTTGAAGGTTAAAAATTGTGAAGGCAAATCAAAAGAACCTAGCACAATCATTTTCTTTGCCAGCCCCAGGGTTGGGAATGGAAATGAAAAGTTAATAATGTTTTTCAATTTTTTTGGCTAATAATATGTCTCCTCTTCTGCACACAAAAGCTTACATATCATGTCAAAGTAGTAGTGTTCTTGTAATAGTGACAGTCAAAGTAAGATATAAACAAGGAAAGCTATGTAGTTATTAAGTCAGCCAAAGTATCTGGAAAAAACCAGCAAGCACGCAAGTCTTTCTTCAGGTCTGAAATAGAGGCAGTAAACTGGAGACTAAATACAGGTTGGAAACAGTTGAGTTTGGCATTGTAAAATTATACTTGAAGAAATTGTTCCCAACTCTGTGCTTAAACAGAAATGTACTGCTCCTCTCTGTTTTAGATCTATGAAAGCTTTGAGTGCCTGTTTGTTTGTTTATTTCTTTTTCCAGCCATATTAGGTGTTTAATAAAATACACTACTTCTTAGGAACATTCCTTGCTTCAGAGATATGTTTTATATTCCACTTACTTCCTTGGTTTTCTTTTCATAAGAGCAAGGAGTTTGTTTAAAAAGAAGTTGCTCCTGACAAGAAACAAAATAATCATTCTTAGACTAGGCATTTCTAATCTGAGCTTCAGTATTGGGGCTCCTTATAATAGGATTCAGTTTTTTGTAACTAATGTGGTGGCTTTCCTCATAATTCTTTATATTCCTTTTTATATTCCTTCTGTTCCCTTTTGCTGCAACTTCATTTCCTCTGGTCAGGAGAGCAAACCACTTAGTGATAGATTTTCATCTTAGTGTAATAACACGTGTGAAAAGGGAGAAGGAAGTGTAAATGCGAAGAAGAAAAATTATTATTATTTCAGAATAATTATATATGGTGTCTGGAGTTTATATAGAACACATAGGGGAACACATAATGTTAAAAAAGCCACATGTATTACATCCTGAATAGGCTGTAATCTAAATAAGATAAGACAAATATAATTCAATAGAGCCACAGTTCAAAGGGGAGTCCTTCAGCTTGCCAGCACTGGGAAAAAGGGAGAAAGGATTTCCTGAAAATCTTCTTTTAAAGGGAGACAGCTGATAATAATAATAATATATCTTCTGTGAATAAGAAACCATGTAGACTGCAAAGAAATGTACTTTGACTGGTATATAAACACCTATGCTCCAACTTCTGCCTTCTGGATTTTAGGGAGGCAAACTGCCTATTAGGTAGTCACTGCAAAGCATATTTTCCCTTCCTCTGAGACAAGTGGCAATGACCAGTGGTGAAAGAGGATGTCAGAACCAAACCACTGACTGCTCTGATATGACACTGCCAAAGCTGCTAGAACAGGAGAGACCATGCGTGACAGTCATAGGGCAGAGAGACAAGGCAAGGAGATGGAAAGGATCAAAGGAACAGATAGAAAACAGTGAAAACTACAGAAAGGTATGTCAGCTGTAGACAGGGTTTATGCAGGTGAGGAACAACCTTTTGTATTTTAGGATGTGTGTATGAAGCTAAATATGCATGTGAACACAATCAAAGCAGTAGGTGAGAGATGCAGAAGCATCATCAGGGGAAAGCTTGAGGGGCAGGAGCTCACACTGGAAGAGTGATGTGGTCAAAGCAAGACATCACCAGTCTTAGCTACAACCAGTATTTACAGGAACTTATGTATGAAATCATATACTTGAGAAAGAAGATATAATGAAATAATGTGCAGGAAAGGAAAAGCCAACTAATAGCATCCTCCCATATTTCAGTTCGAGTCTTCTCTGAGACTCATCACAGACTTCAGTTCTTACAGACTAAACACTTTGTCCATGGGTATCACTTCATGGTCTCTGAGCCAAAAGGCAGGCATGCTCATTTGAAACACAAACTAGTGTACTCAGCTCAGCGTAGCCAAATGTGGCATGTCTTCTCAGCCTCTAGTATCAGTGAGCACCAAATATCTGCTCAGGTAGGGCAGTTAAAACAAAAATGATTCTTGAGCAGAGTGCTTTCTAATGTAATTCCCTGTAGGAAAAACAAAAAAATCCCTCCATTTTATATTTTTTGATCCAATCATAAACTTTTAAGCTTCTAAATTTTAACAATTAAGTTTCTTTAGAAGTTTTCAGCTGGTATACCTATGTCTTGCCTGAGTGAAGTATTAGCTGCACTGCAGCTTCATTCAGCTGCCGCATAGCCTCTGGGAAGGCAGGATTTCATCCTCAGAAGACCCAACCAGTCAGGGCTGGAGCCAGGGCAATGCAATAAAGAACAAAAGAGAGAGAGGGCTGTACTTTCAGTGTTTCCATCTCACATTAGGAGTGACTGAAACATCATATACAGGAGATCGATTTCTTGCCAATGTGTCTCATGGACACATTTCCCCTTACCTAACTTCTAGTCCCAAGGGAGTCTCTTAATTTTACCCCCCTTTAAAAAATATGTGCTTTCTGGAAATGTTCAAGCTTATTCTTGAAAATTACACTGACTCAATCAATGGCAGACCACATGGTTTAATTCATGATCTGAAACTGAGACCAAATATTGTCTGTTAAATACCATGATGGGGAGTGCAGAGGAAAAGTAACTTCCTATAATGAATGATAAAGGAAAATATTTGAGATTGGATACAGTCTAATTTATTCCAAACCCAGGATTGCTTTATTGTTTATTTCTTTCTTATATCTGGCAGTCACAGCTTAGTAAGAGAGGGTGAATTTGTATCACAGGCAAGAAGATCACCAGATCTTTCATTTAATTTGATCAGGAAATTTTCACAAGGGTCTTCTAAAACACTCTCAGCACATGACTGTAAGCAAATCAGGAGATTTCCAGTTCTGTTTTTCCTACCTTAAGAAATATGAGTAAGCATAATCATGTTGAAATAGTTTTTCACAAGTAAAGATTATAGTTTAAAGTAATTTTTATTGTTTAAACAGAATAAAAATGGAGCTAAGAATTCTCAGGTATAAACTAATAGTTTATAAAGAAAAATAATTTTAATATATAGTAAATTAAGTTAATTACAATAAATAAAACCTTAAATTTAATGTAGTAAAATATTCACTGAAATTTAAACAACTTTAAAACCTGGAAGATGCAAAAAAATATAGGGCTAGGAATACATTTTGAAAACTGGTTATACTTTTTCTTTTATTATTATTTTTCCACGTTTGAAAATTGTATAGTTTGCTTAACTGGAAATAAGATCATCTGAATATATGCAATGTGAGGAGAGTTAGGTACCTTAAATATTCTACTTCTGTTTGTTTTCCATTCTTAGAAAATAAAGTTACAGTACCCTCTCCTGTGCTTTGGATAGTCTACAGGAATACTCCTAACTCTTTAAGTTAAAGATTTCAAAGCATCAAAACATACATAGATACGTTATTTCACCTCAGCAGGGTGAGAAAAAAATAACTTTGTCGTAGCCAAAATCTTAGCCAATAAGAGCTTTAGTGGACCAAGAATGAAGTAAATAAATGTTACAACTGAGGATCACTCATAGACGCTGTCCTGCCCAGCAGGTCTTATATACAGAAGAGGATTTTAAACTAAAAACCTCCCTCCTTCAGTTGTGGCAGACACTCGACAGCAAAGGAATGGTCCATTCTTCTTTGGAGATTAAGACATGAGCTATCACCCACAGCTAACTTGAATTCAGTGTATAATCTAAGCTAATTTAGACTCTTTTTAAGCTTTTATAGTGTGTAGCAGAATTCCGTCTTGACTTAATTGTCTTTATGATAACTAGGTTTAACATCATATGAAATGTATTATGAATATGACTATGTCCAGTATTCCCATTGAAGGATGTGCAAATACGGCATCATAATATTAATATTTTGTAATTGGAAAGTGATTTTCAACTGATAGCCTCAACTATCCTTTCGAATATCAGTTGAACTGCACAACACTCCTACATGGTATGTATTAGTAGACTCATTTTAGAGATAGTCAAACAGGAGCACAAAAAGCTATGACCGGTAATTAGAATGTATAGGTAAAATAGAATGATGGTTTTATTATTGTATAAAGGTTCTACCAATTACAATAATTACATCTAGTTATTTTGCCAACTTTTTTCTAGGGTTTTGGTAGCCCGTCAGGTGAACATTGGCTGGGAAATGAATTTATCTTTGCAATAACAAGTCAGAGGCAATATTCTCTAAGAATTGAATTAATGGACTGGGAAGGAAACCGGGCATATTCACAGTATGACAGATTTCACATAGGAAATGAAAAGCAGAATTACAGGTAAGAATCTATTGAAATTCTTTTGACCCTGCTGAGTGATAAATATTGTTCATTGTTCACTTGTTAAATATCAGAAAGGACAATAATATGATCCTGATTTTCATCAAAAGTGAATAAAGAGGGTGAAAATAAAATAGAAATCTGACTTCTCAGTGATGGAAGGTTAGAGTAAACCTAACATATCTGAGAACAAGGGATGATCTATTAATTGTGCTGGCTGGTAGAACTGCTAAAAAATTGTATAACTCTTTAAATCTTAGACCATCAGAACTCAAAACTGAGTTGATATGTATTCTTCATTACAACTTGAAGGATTTCTACCTCAGAAGCATGAAACTGAAACAATGGACATGGGAAAAAAAAAGACTAAAAATGCTGTTAAAACATCTGATATTTCCAAACTAAAAATTCAGTGGAAATGAAGAGTAAAAAAAGAATGCTGGATCTTATTGTGAGGAGATAAAACACAAAATGAAGTGTCAGGTACTGGATAGCCTTGATTCGTCAGCAGCAGCAGCATGCTGTTTATTACAGTTTAAAAAGGCATATGAATTTAAAACTTTTTCCTATAATATTTTTCTCTTATATTTTTTTAAAGATAAAAAAGTAGGAAACTTAAATCTGCTTATTAGAAAAAGAAAAAAACCTTGGAGACACAAGAGATATGGATGACTAAGTGGTTTAGTTTTGGGGTTTTTTTTTAAATCATTGCTTCATCTGAACAGACATTACAATGCTGGAGAAAGAATATGAAATCCAGAAAAAGATCCTAAATTATTTATTACAGCACACCTAGTTAGCGTAAGACGTCATAGAGAAAAAAATATATTGTAAAACCAAACATTCAAGTCATAGCATGTGAAACTAGGTTGGTATTCAGATTTTTAAGTTCAAGTAACTTGATTCTCAGAAATGCTGATTGCCTCCCTCCCCCCCTGGGCATCCAGAGAAATGGAAGTGAGAGCAATTTGCTCTTTCTGCTGACAGGAATCTGCCCAGATGGGGCACAAAGTAGTACCCCTGTCCTTTGGGTTTTGTCAGAGGGCACTACTGCATAGCCTAGAAGCACAAAACCTACATTTAGAAGCAATCTGTATGAGTTTAGTGCCTGCATAAAGCAAAGACTATCCCATGGCACACAAAGGACAGCTCTGTCCTTCATTGCCTTCAGCAATGTCATGCCTGGCACTGCCCATGGCATGCCATTTCCCCAGATTTGGGAAGGTGGAGCACTGATTCTGAGGTGCTCTTAGGCAAAGAGTAAATATAAGTAAAGGGAATTCCTCAAAACAGAGGCTAGAAGTATTTATACAAAACATAAAAACAGCAGTGTAGAAGTGGATAATGTGGGGCCTTAAACATTAGTAGAAGATGGTGTTCAAAAGTGTAAGGAAAAGATGGGACAAATACTTGTCAAGTGAGGAAAAATGTCAAACTACAAAGTTACATATAGCTCTAAAAATGACAATGAAAATCAGAGAAGATGCCAGGAGTATTACTTAGAGAGTGAATTAAGGTAGCTGAATTTGCTAACAAAAACAGTGTCTTTTTTGCTCGCATTTATTCTGTACTGAATAGGGGCAACATATGTTGTTGAGGAATTGGAAGGATGTTGAAAATTTAACTTATGTTAAAGCTTGTGTTAAGGGAGGATATCTTTTCAGGACTCATCCGGGTTCATTCATGGAAAAATAGTGAAATAATTTCTTGTTTTGTTTCAAAATGCTAGACTGCATTTGTAGTAAAATAGTACAGGAACTTGGGAATGCTTAAGGGATTTCTGCCTATCATAAATCCATGTAATGTGCCCAAAGTAGAAGATGCAAGGAGTTTTGGGGAAGGTCTGCACCATTGTCCTCCAACAGTCTGGGAAATCTGCTGGGGACTGTGACCTGAGACTGCCCCAGGTGCTAACAACCAACCAGGACCAGGACACAGGCTTAAGAAATTATGTACAGTTGCCTGTGTATATTTAATTGATTGCCCTTTTCCTGGCACAGTTTTAGCCTGATCCAAGTAGCACTTTCCCAGTCAATTCCTGAACACAGCTGTAGGATCCCATGGAGCAGGGACTTTTTCCAATACACACTGTGAGCAAGTCCATGTTAGTTCGTTGGGGAAGAAAGTCCAGCCATACAGACATGAATAGTGGTGTGCCACTAATTTTGAAGGCCAAAGAGCAAGCCCTACCCCAAGGTTTAAACTTTATTCAAATTTTGATATGTCCTTTGTCATCTGTAATAAACTTTGCCTCAAAGAACGAACCTTTAAATAGTATTTGCTTCTCTGCCTTGGGTGATAACACAGACACTTGGAGATTTCTTAAATAAATTAGGTTTAATATATTGATGGACAGCAGAGTAGCCCTGGAAAATCATCCTGAATCAGTCTAGGTCTCCAGGATGTCTACACGAACAAGGAAATATTCAGGAATATAAAGGAAAGGAAAGGAAAGGAAAGGAAAGGAAAGGGAAGGAAAGGAAGGGAAAGGAAAGGGAAGGGAAGGGAAGGGAAGGGAAGGGAAGGGAAGGGAAGGGAAGGAAGGAAAGGAAAGGAAAGGAAAGGAAAGGAAAGGAAAGGAAAGGAAAGGAAAGGAAAGGAAAGGAAAGGAAAGGAAAGGAAAGGAAAGGAAAGGAAAGGAAAGGAAAGGAAAGGAAAGGAAAGGAAAGAAGGAAAGGAAAGGAAAGGAAAGGAAAGGAAAGGAAAGGGAAGGGAAGGGAAGGGAAGGGAAGGAAGGGAAGGAGAAGGGAAGGAAGGAAAAAGGAAAGGAAAGGAAAGGAAAGGAAAGGAAAGGAAAGGAAAGGAAAGGAAAGGAAAGGAAAGGAAAGGAAAGGAAAGGAAAGGAAAGGAAAGGAAAGGAAAGGAAAGGAAAGGAAAGGAAAGGAAAGGAAAGGAAAGGAAAGGAAAGGAAAGGAAAGGAAAGGAAAGGAAAGGAAAGGAAAGGAAAGGAAAGGAAACCCACTATCATTAGAAGCAATGGAGATCTTCTGGAAATATAAACCATATATTCTGAACATGGAAACAACTGTGAAAACTGATCCATGAAAATTCTTCTTGCTGAACAAGAAAAACAAAAAAGATGTATTTCAAAAGTGTACAAATTAAATAAGAAAGGGTGTACAGGCCTCAAATAGTATAAAGTTGAGTAAGAGGGATAAATTCTGCTATCCGTGTTCAAGTCACTTTTCCACGAAAATCAGAAGAAATTTGAATTGGGACTAATGACTGCAGTTATGGTTCCTGTCCTACTCCATAGTCCAATTAAAGGCCAGAATGAGCTGCGCTCGTGCTGTCTGTGTGGCCTCTTTATGGTACAACTGAAGTTCCTCTGTCTAGGGAACAGGGAATCAGTTCCATTCACATTATTCTGCGATAAACAGAGAGGGAAACATGAAGATGTAAAAAGGCTCTGTCCATCTCTGTTGGCCCTTTGGGTTTCATATTAATTCCTCAATTATTTTTACTCAAACATATCTGAATATTTGAAGAAAATAACTGAGTAACATGTGACAGTTCTGGAAATAATGAAGTGTAAGCCACATGCAAATCTAAATTGTTTTTCATGCTTGACAAGTACACTTGTGCCTAGTCCAGACAGATATATGTCCGACAGATATATGTCCAACAGATATTTTGCAAAACAAAATTATGTTGGGCTGTTTTAGAAATTATTACAAGAATGCATCCTATGACATAAAAACTCTTTATTTTGCTTGCCAGCATCACTATCTGTGATAGAAGCAACTCCAGAAGGCAGGCCAAATAAAAGCCTGATTATTGAGTCCTAAACAGCTGGCCACCCTTCAGAGAATGCTGTTTTCTCTTTATCTGAGGAGCTGCCATTAAGAATTTAAATGATTCCTCTGAAGTTGAAAACCACAGCTCCCAACCTCCTGCTTGCAGTGCCTTTTCTTCACAATTGTCAGGCATTTGCCATGTTTGCTTTCAATACCTCAAACACAGAACAGCATACTTTTTCAAAACTTTAGTTGCTGTTCATTTGAAATAATTTTGCCAAACAAACTAGATACTGTCTTATTTTGGAAGCTGTTAGGATTTTCTGCTAGTGACCCACACTAAATGTTGTTTCTTCAACACTGTTTGCAAAAATAAGTAATTGTAGGCTGGCTGCACTCTACATTAGTTTCAAATAATACAAGTTCACTAAGAAATAATAACCAGTAAAGAGAGGTTTCCAAGCTGGTCTGGGCAGTAGATCAAGGAGATCTGAAATAGAGAAAGGGTATTGAAATGAAGGGAAAAGCTCAAGAAGTGGAACATCTTTCATTTATTCTATGGCAGTACCTTGTACAATTGGAAGACACACAAAAAAATTAAGGTTCCAGGTCTCACATTTGAATATAATAAATTTTAAAAAAACAAAAGAACACAAATACCCTGAAGTGATTAAATGTGTCTGAGAAAATACGGAAAATAATTTTCATGCTGTTTTTCCAAAATCCTGCCCCAACATTATGCAAAGTTCGATTCAGTCTGGATAGCTCCCAATTGGTGATTTCAGAAGGGTTCTGTTTTTCTTCTGGGCTGTTTGTATTCTCTTTACTACTTTTTATTAGCCTAAGGAATCTATGATTAAAAAGAGTAATGCTGAACACATGTATGTTAAAAATATACTTGTTTCTCTTTCAAAATGAGACAGCTCCAAAAGGGTTTCTGGGAATGCAGAATAAAATCTATTTATCCCAGATGATGACCGCATAGAAGAAAGTTGAGATGAGAAGGTGGATACTGAAGCAGTAAATGTATAATGATAAATGATAACTGAAACAGGAAAATCATTGTTGCACCACATGCGAAATGATCAATAGCTTGGAAGTATCTAAGTGATTAATTTCCTTTAGAACATCTTTAGGCTTCTTATCTACACAAAATGATTACACAGAGGGCTGTCTGTAAATGTGAAGAGAACTATTTCTGCCAGTCTCTTTGCAAGTCTTACACTGTGGCAAGTAAAATCTCCATAGAGTAAGAAGAGTCAGATCTTGCAAGCCCCATTTAGTGCAGTGTTTCTTAAATTAAGTCAGAAGGAATTATTCATAGAACTATAAAAACATAAGTTGAAAGAGACTCCCAGAAGACACACAGCCTCTCCTCTTTTCCAGTGCAGACTCTACCTAGCCCACTCTTGATAGTCTGTTGACATTGTCTGATCTTCTTAGGAGCTGTACAGATATGACACACTGCTGCTCTGACCTGTTCCTCAGACCCTCCAGAATTAAACAGGAAAAGTAACCACATGTTGGGATTTCAGGCACCACACTTCATAATCCCACATATTAGTTAATGAAAGCAGATATCCTGATGCTGGATTTTGAACAGCAGTAATTTCAGCCTGCACTCACATCTGGTTTTGCTACTTATGATACAGGAGCAGTGCTTCCAAGCAAGGTATGGGATGGAGAATGGGGGAAATACAATTTTTAATTGGCTGAGCTATTTGTACCTTAGAACCCTTAGAGAGGTTCAATATACCCTCACTTCCCTATGACAATATATTCCAGTATTTAGTCATTCTTTCAGTTAGAAAAGCTTTCTATTCCTGCAATGACTCAACACCGTCTGTCCTATCCATGGAGGAATATGATTAAATGATGAGGGCAGTGCTGCTGAGGTGAGTAAGACTTTGGAATTGCTGTAGGTACACGTGAAAACTGATGACGGACAGAGAGCATCCTAACTTCTGTGAGTGAATCGCATACGTAAGGTGATGGCTGACCTTTGATAGTTAAAATTAAGGAGAACAGTCTTTATATTGGAACCAGCATGATAAAGAGATTAGGAAATCTTATGAGAAAATGAAAGAGAGCATAGAGATACATTATTAGTGGAACAAGCAAGAGACAAGTTGACAGGGGAATTTTAGTTATGTAGAGAAGAATCAAATGTATGGGTCCTCAGAGGCAAGAAGTTGATGCAATTTGTTGCAAAGAGGAGGGAGAGTCATTGAAATGATTCAAATCACTTCAAACCACTGACATGGTCCTGTGATTCATACAAATCTAGGTAGCACAGTTTCCAAGCTCTCCAACATACTGTTTCTCTCCAGGCTTTACTTTGGGAAACCGGATCGGTTGTTGAATGTAAACTAACAATTGTTAGACTTTATGGCACCTGGTAGCAAAGAGTTTTTAGTTCCCTGAGTAGAATCATAGAATAGTTTGGGTTGGAAAGGACCTTTAAAGGTCATCTAGTCCAACCCCCCCTGCAATGAGCAGGGACATTTTCAACTAGATCAGGTTGCTCGGATCCCCGTCCAGCCTGACCTTGAATATTTCCAGGGATGGGGAATCTACCACCTCTCTGGGAAACCTGTTCCAGTGTTTCACCACCCTCATTGTAAAAAACTTCTTCCTTATATCTAGTCTAAATCTACCCTCTTTTAGTTTAAAACCATTACCCTTTGTCCTATCGCAACAGGCCCTACTAAAAAGTTTGTCCCCATCTTTCTTATAAACCCACTTTAAGTATTGAAAGGCTGCAATAAGGTATCCCCAGAGTATTGGATTTTTTAGCTCTTGTTTGTTTAAGAGTTTGTATATTTAGTTTCAGCAATAGTATTATATCTCTCTGTTTTCTTAGGCAAACTAGGTAGGTAGCCTGGAGCCAAAGGCCTTGATGTAATGTTAATCTTTGATTTTTTTTTTTGAGGTGGAGGCTATTGATTTATTTAATCACCATTGTTGAACTAATGCTGGAATCTGTTACAAAAATTTCTCACTTTTCTTTCTGTAAAGTAGAGAAAAAATATTTTTGGTACAGTCTTTTAAATTGTACCAATGAAAATGCTCTAATAGGTAAAAGGAAGTATTATTTGAGAGTGTAACTTTTATGGGGACAGCTTGTTTTGTGTATCTTTAATTTAAAAATATATTCCACAGACTATTGCTGTTTCAGCAGCAGGATATTAACAGGCCATTGTCACTTTCCTCAGAGTACAAAACCTCATTTTTAAATATTGGTGTTTTTCTTTGTTATTACCCAGGCTTTTCAGTGATGCATTTGCCATAAATAACATTTTTTCTTCTTGTGTCACTTTAGTAGATTAGGTATAACAGGGAATCAGTCTGACTTGTAAGTTTTTCTGAGCCATCTGCTTAGCTGCTTCTGCATTATTTGTATCACAGTAAACCTTCAAAAGGACCATTCTCAGATGGGGGAGAAAAAGTACAGTGGAGGACACATAGGAAATCTGTAGCAAAGCAGGAAAATAAACACAGATCCTCTGAGACCCAGTCCTGTGCCCAGGCCCTAGTACTTTTCTTGCCAAATATGAAAACTACAGAGTAATTCAAAAAATAGACATGGTGCAAAAATTTAAACCCATAGTAAGTCACTTTTCTTTGGAAGCTTGAAATTCAATTTGCAAGTCTACTTCAGAGGAAATATCCACGCAAAATCCTATTAACAGACAGAATGATATCTGTGGTATGCATACTTTCCATTATTTGAAAATATATTTAATATTTTTTCACCAAACAATGGTATAAAATGGATAATATGGAAAAAAGATTTAATGTCTCTATGTATATATAAATATCTGGCTGAAATAACTTTATTCTATTTAAGAACACTGTCAGTCCAATAATATTCCATGAAGTCTAAATACTGGAAGTGCAGGGATTCAATCTGATGCCCATTAACCAGAGGTCTTTCTGGAACCAGGCCAGTGTTGCTATGTTATGTCAGTGACTAAAGCTCACTGGCAGTCCATGCACTATCTCCAAATGTAAGCAGAAATGAACTATAACATTTTCTCTGACTAACTGAAAGTTGATGCAAATGTACTTGTGAAGTTTATGAATAATAAAATTTAACTTAATCTACATAAATCCCTATGTATATTATCCATCCACAGCTCATCATTTCCCACCTTTAACTACATAAAGCTCATTTGTAGTTCACTATACAATAGCCTTGACTATCTCAAAGCAGGACGAGAGGTTTTCTTCTTCTGTGTTATAGAATATAATAAGAATGCATATATAGTGAGTACTGTAAAGGAGTGACTGAGTAGAGAAGGGGAAGTGAATAGTGAGAGAGAATGATGGGAATGGATGGAAGAGGGATGATGTGCAGCTCCTGAGTGGGAGAAGAAGGAGCTCTGTTGGACAGTGGATTGGGGAGTAGTGGAGTACTTTCCCTCACCACATCCCCATTTTGGTGGGAAGTTGGCTGGGGACCAGGGGGGCGGTTGCCAGCACCAAAGCATTTTTTGCTTGTATTCCCTTCCAGAAGCAAGAAAATGGGTTCTCTTTAGCAAAATAGGCCCTCCATGAGGTGGTATGTAATTCTTTGTTATCCTCCTGAAACTTCATAACTGGCAGCTCTGCAAAATCTAGTGACTGTCTGCCATGTTTGAGTGAAGAAAGAGCACAAGCTGCAGCCATGAAATCACAGCTGTACCAGACCCAGCTATAACAGACTTTCAATACCAAACTATATCTGTCCATATGAAGTATAATAATTGATTTTCCAAGAGCTACAAATTGTTACAGAACTACCAATGAGATCTTATACTAACACAGTTCACTGAACTGTCTCTTTCATGTGACAGAAAGGCATTGATGATTACATTTCTTAGCTTATAACTTAAATATCATTAAAAGTGAGAAATTTAATTTGGAATTGTATTATGTGATTCATTATAGGTGTCATAGCACAAATCAATCATTCCATATGCAGAAGATGTATTATTTCCTCTGTAAGAGTTAGGTATTTGCAATTTTCATCATTAGCCTTCTTAGTCTTAAACAGTTCCATGTAAAATGAATGTTGCTATTAGTCTTCAGGCCCTTTTGATAAAGAGTATCATCTACATACTCAGTTACAGTAATATGCTTTGAAGAGCACAAACCTCCTCACCTTTCTAAATCAATTGATCACAAGCATGAACTGCATTTCAGCCAATATGAAAATCTTTTTTTAGAAAGTCAAGTGCCAATTCACATATGCAAGTTCAGCCCAGAAACGATACAATTTATCAGACAATATCTATTAAAAAAACACCATTAAAAGCCCCTAATGTTTCTTTTTTGTGTTCCAGTTTGGTCACAAATAACACTAGAGCTCTTTAATGCACCAATATCTAGGATATGGAGGGAAACCAACAGAGGTGTTCCATAAACTCTGGGAAATTCTTTACCTGAGATTTTAGAAAAGTACTGGTATACAAGCTTTACAAGGTATACACTGTTGGTTGTACAGCAGCCTTGCTTTCCAGGAGGAAAGCAAAGCCTCCAGTGTGGGTTACTCAGAATATATCTGATATAACAATGACCTAACTTATTAATCAATAAAAGGTAAATATCTGTTAGTTTATTTTCATTATTAGATCTTTCAAGCTATCTCTAAATTGTTGCTGTCTTTGGTCTTGCTTTTCTCTATCCTTTTCCCTGAACTGGTTAATTTTCAATTGCCTTCTCCAGATAGATATATTTTCTTCACCAAAATTGGATAGCTCTTCTCCATATATTCATTTTCATGTACGTGCAACACCCACCTTCCAGGGGTTTTTGGTAGGCTATAGATAAGAAACTTTCAATAATTTGATCAAATTAAGTTTGATTGCACTCTTATGTTTTTAGAAACTTTTCTTTCCTTTGGTGTTTCAGGGCTTTTGAACCACATAGCTGGAGAGCAGCTTGTTTTCCAATATGTTCCACCACAGCTATTGCTATGGGACATAGTGAGCATGTCATTATCTCCTCCTCCAGGCTCCTAGATTCATTTTTTAAGAAAAGGAAAATATATGAGTAAGGACAAAAGTATCTTATTTTCCCATAAAGCTTATCTACAATAAAATAAACACATCAATTCAAACTACTGATTACTTGAGGCAAGAAAAAAAATGGTTTGCAAAAATTTACTGGACTTAAACATTATCCTGGATTTAATGAACGTAATGCTTATTCACAAATCAGACATGGTTTCCTACAGGTAGGTGAGATAAAGATTTTCAGTGCTAACATTAAAGGTGTTAGGCCCTAGGAACAGACCGCAGGACCCTAGCTGAGACACTCGATTCTCTGTGCATGCCTGGGGAGAGATAAGCTCCTTAGATGGAAGCCAAATCAGGCAACATGCAGAGCAGAGAGCTGCCTAGAGTTAACCATTAGGAAATTCTGAAAATAGCAAGGCATCCGTTTATATCCACTGACAGTTCACAGCCTGAAGGTAGGAGACAATGTCCTGTCTTAGGAAAGAAACAAAAGACCCTGAGTTAATGCACTCATTTGCCAGAGGGGATCCAGACCATAGTTATTGCTTCCCAAGAGAAATCAGCAATCCGTGCTGCAGGGGAACAGGCTCCTTGATGAAGCTCTGACACTGTGCAGGGAAAAATTCACTGCTCAGTGAATGAATAGGTACTGGGTCATTTGTCAATGAGGTGGGAGAGGGAAGTCTAAGATTATGCTCCCGGCTCCATGGATTATGTCTCATTTTGAATTAAATAGACTTTGATTACATGATGCAAATTTATGAATGTTATGAAGCAGTGAGGACTATCTCTGAACTCTGAACACTATGCAAACAATTCTGCTACAGACTTTCACTTGTACTCTCTCTAAGGCTCAGTGAATCTTGAACAATTTTTTGCAGTGGGACACATGTTGCTAGTTATGGCACCACTGTGAGGGAAGCTTTGTGGTTTTAAACCTTTATCTTGCTGAGTGAATAGAAACCACAACTCCTACATGGTGGGTAACCACTCAGATCAGTAAGTTGCTACGTGAAAAGTAGACAGTAACAACCACTGGTAGCTCAACTACTTACTACCTGGTGAGGATCTTTACAGAAAAAAAATTTTAGTAGACTTGTGTGAGAACAGTATCATGCAAAGCAAGAATGGTATAGTGAAATCCCTGCTGAGGGCTACTGCACAGGCACACAAATCCGAGAGAACTCTTTAATGCATGTAAGTATCGGCAGAAAAAATATCTATGGAAACTTGGTAGTGATCTTACTTGTTACGTATTGTAGCTCAGTGGAGGTTTCACCAGCTATTTCCCAGCTGTCAGGGACAGGCAAAGCATGACAGGGCACCTAAGAGAAAACTGCACAGGCTTTTATAAGGTAATGGGCATTTTTTTGGTTCTCCAATGTAAAATGATTACTCTCATCTTGTTGGTATTATCTTTATGAGTAATCTGTATTGTTACTCTTGCACAGTGTTGCTCTCTTTTAAGCCTCTGTTGATTTATGCCACCTCTACATATTTGTATTAAGAAACAATGTCAAACAAGTATTTTAACAAAGTTTATAAAATCCTGGTGTGAATGGACCTCACTGTCCCCAAGGTATAAGCTCCCACTTTTGCCAGTAGCAACACCAAGAAGAGCTATGTTTCTTTAATTTAATTCTGTCAAAGCATTTACAAAGAGCTTAAGCCTACTGATGTTTGTATTAGTGTAGAATTTAGTATAGAAACCAGTAACATAGTTTCTTCGTCTCCGCTGGGCTTTGACATGAAACAGATCCTGAATAAAAGAACCTTGTGAACCTGAGACACTTCTACATATTTGCCACCCATGAGAAATTTTTTTATATCAAAACTATTGTGTGTAGGATATCCAGACATCTCCAAGATCAGATAGCATTTAAATTCAGGCTATCCATCACAGGGACATAAGTGTTGAGATATTTGGCTCTATTTCTATAAAAAAATAAATAACAAAATAACTAATTTTAAATGTTACAATAATTTTCTTAATCAGTAGTTGACTATTCTTGTTGCCACTTTTTCACTGTTTAAATTTACTTAATTCTTGTATAACACCATAAGTGTTAAAACCCTCTACAACTTATAATGATTATCAGAATATAGATTAGCATAGTGAAAATTTGCGTACAAAGTATAAGGAATAAATGTAAGGACATGTCAAAAGTTATAGGTGGATACAGCATCACAGTGTGAACATTTAGATTTTCATTAATGTTTGCTAATCACTCATATGTTGATGATTTAGGATTGCAACATAATGAATCTATAAGTTAAGGATGCAAGCAGTAAAGGACTGTGAAAGACTAATGCAAAAGTAAAGTGCAGAATGAGAAAAAAAAATCTCAGTAAAATTCAGGATTACAAAATATCTCTGTATTAGAATAGTTTCTTTAATGCAGATTTCATGATTGTATCATTCTCCTCACTATTTTCTGTGAATGTTGGGAAGTGGGGTACATTTTCAGGATCCAAATTCAGGTCCAGCTCAAAATATTTAAACTGGACATTTTTCTTGTCATAACCTTGATCAAAACTGAAGAAACAGACCCTTCCAAATACCAGTCCAGAAAAGGTTGAAATGTGGATACAAAGAATGAGATGTGTCTCTGATTTCAATCAGAAAAATTATATTCTTCCTGTGGGTGACCAAGATCTCCATCAGAGTGAGCTTGACCACTAAGTGTTTACAAGATTATGATGAATTTATTTAGCATTAGTGGCAATATCTCCAGATAAAAAGAATAATGTTGCTTGGAAAGTTTTTCAAAATGTCCACAATTTTCACCATTAGCCAAAAATTCAAACTTAAATTCTTCGGAATGCAAAATCAAAGAAGAATGAGACCTGGAGGACCCTTCTGTACAGTTTCTAACAAAGAGATGTGCACTCTTTGTGCCCACATAGCTGTTGACTCTCTGCCCACTCTCTGAGCTAAACAGAAGCTCGGTAGACCTGTCAGTGTGGCATCGAGCCCAAGCTAATATATCCTGCCCTTGAGTAGGCTCAGTGTCGTCCTTATTGCGACAGTACAGCTTCCAACCAGGATGGAGTGTGGGCAGAATGAGCTCATGTCTGCTCAGAGACCTGACAGAGCAAGCTTTCATCTGCCTGCAAAAATATATGCAAAAATTCTTAGAGTGACCCTTATTTAATCTAGTGTGTTTGTGGTTAAAGTCTCTGAAGTCTGTTACCAACTGCCCAGCCAACCAGCTCCAGGGGTTTCCCCCCCCCTTTTATCATTAGCAGCTCTACTGGCAAGTGTTTCTAGAGTCTGATTCTGAGAGCACTTTCTGCACTGATTCACTGTATTTTCAGGATAATACCAGAAAAATGGTGTGATATTTTCTGTGAGATTACTTCTTTCATGAGTCAAAAAGTCAAGTGTACCTGTGAGCCTTGGAGAGAATTGGGGAAAGGGATCATCCCAGATTTTTCCAGAGTTATTCGTTGCATCAATCTTTAAGAGTTTGTTGTTGTTTTGTTGTTGTGTTTTGGTTTTTTTCCCTATCAAACGGAAACATGCTTGATTTTGCTGTCTCTCTCTCTAAAGTAATGGTAATAAAAAGTGATATTCATTATTTGGCCCACAGCAGCAATGCAGCGTTAGAGTTAGAGCACAAAGCAGAGACGTATGCACCATCTCTAAAGAGCTACTAATTTACATAAACCTACAAACAGGTAACAGCTTTGAACATCAGAGCACAGAAGTATTGTTGTATCTGATGCAGTGCACTTTTTATTGTTTAGTCGGTCAACAAAGTTTAAATAAACCTTCTTTATTATCATGGAAGAAGGAGGTACTCAATAACAATGGAAGCCTAATTAGAAAAAGACAATTGAGTGCCTGGTGCCATACAGAGTCTAGTTTCCAGTCTTCTGTTTCATCAGATACTAGAGGCTGATGTGTTTTCAATTTTAAATCAGTGCTGGAACAGCTCACCACACTTGACCCAAGTGCACGTGCACCATTTGTGTTCTATTTTCTTTTATTTAACATTATAATTCAGTTGCACTGAAGTAAAAACTCTTTGTACCAATCTCAATGCCATTTGAACCAAATAAGTAATTATTGTGAATCACAGCTCTTATAAGGTCATGACCTGGGTTTTTAGGGGGAAAAAAGCATGTAAGACATGCTGATCCCTGTTAGCCTGGTCAGTGTGGCACCAGCAGAGAACTTGGATCATAAATGGGTGACAGTCAGCGAACCTTTCACTCATATATGACTGTTTATCAGCCACAAATGATGCCAAGGGAGTTGAAATATGTTTTAACAGTCTGTTTATATTTTTCTACAGAGGTCTTAGTGCCACATAACTCATTTTGGCATTTTTTAAACTTAATTTTGCATTAAGAAAACCAAGCAAACAGTGAAGCCAATATTTATTTTTCAAATAACTATAAACATTTCACAGAAACTCTCTGAGCATCAGCCACTTTTAAAATTTGTTACCTTTTCCTAGATACTTGCCCATGTAATGAAAGCCTAACCTTTGTATGATAATGGAGATAAAGGCCAGAGGATGAGCGTAGCATGTTGTACAGTCGCTAATGAGTAAAGGGATCAAGCCAGACCTGTTGCATATAATTCAGGCTGGAGGTGGGATGTGCTTGACTACATAAGTATTTTCATTCTATGTGCTGTTTTCAATATCATAAACCTTTAATCAAAAACCTAATTGTCATATTGCTGGTGAGAATAATACTGTATGAATAAGAGAAGCCTTTCCTTTCTCTTCCCCACCTTTTTCTTCTTCTCTTTCCTCTCCTCTCATTTTTTTAATTTTTTTTTGAGGTGTACTTAGGGCCTCATTCAGCAATACACTTACTTAGGCAATTTTTTTTTAAGCACATACTAAGTACTTTGCTGAGGCAGTGCCACCAGAGCTCTCACTGAAGGTCAAGTCACTCGTGTTTCATTACCATTGTACACTCTTGAAGATGACATCAAAATGTAAAAGAAAAAAATATATATTATGGTCAGAAAGAGATCATGACAGTTACATTGTCATTAATACTACCTTATATTGTTTCCACATACGGAAATTATTGCATTTCCTGTCATCTCCACAAAGACATTCTTCAACATCCCTTGCTGTTTACTGATGTCATGAGTCTGAGTACACAGCCACCAGATTAAGCCCATTAATCTAATTCATAAATTCATAAATTGTGAACTGGCTTATTCATTAGGATTGAAGAGGTTCAAACATAGGTAAGTGAATGAAAATCCTGATTAACATTTTGCTTTGAAAATAATATCCCCCCAAAACATCCCTGAATTTTCCTCTGGGATTCACCCAGTGGGAAGCACACATCTCTTGACACGAATCCCATCATAAATCTTGAAAATCTCATGCAGAACCCCAAATATTTATTTTAATGTGTTATTCATTAAGTTATTTCTTTAAATCGTAGTCTGTTGGCAGCTGCAAACTCATTCCATTCCAGCCACATTATAGCAATGCTGTAGTATGATTTGAGAGGGTCATTGGGTCATTAACACTGGAAAAAATTCAAACCCAGAATCTGTAAATGCCCAAAAGAGCACGACTGTAAAAGAAGATTGCACTGCTAGCACAAAAAAAAGTATAAACAATCAAAAATAACTGATGAAACATTAATTGCAGACTATTCTACTTCTATCAATAATGATTCATTTCCTTACATTCAAGCTCTTCACAAGGACTGAAAAAACCCCTTAGATATTTCAAAGATACCTTACACAGTTTCAATTAGCTATTGTGCCAGTGGAAACATGGGGAAAAAGGTTATTCAATCTAGATGTTATGTCCAACTCAGTATTTAAATAATTTCTTAATGGTGATTACAGGTTACACCTCATTCAACATTCAGTTTGAGAAAAACAAAGAAATTTCAGTACTCATATTTCAAGTCAGGAATTATGTGAGCTAGTGTGCCTCTCATTGCCTTTTTAGCCAACAGCCTTAGCCATTACACACAACTTTAAGCAACATAAGCCTGTGTGAAGCAGGCATGATTCTTGAACAGAATGACAGCATTTTACTTTCACTGTGTAGAACCGTAAGTGTTTCCATAAAGTGAATCACAAGAGCTGTCTCCTTATAGGAGGTACTTCATCCTCAGTGACATTTTTGGACCAGATTACTTCAAAGACATTGTCCCATTTTGTTTTATGCAAAATCTTTGGAATCTAAAGACATCGTCTCTGTGCCGGTCCTTGGTTTTGCTCTTATTTTTCTGCTCCTCTCTTACCTGATTCTTGCCACTTGCTCTCATAGCTAACTGAATAGTTTGTGGTACTATATACTACTCTTGATCTTTTTTTCCTGCATGGCAGGCCTGCTTAAGGGTTAGTTATCTCACTGCCTGGTTTGTGACCTGAGATGTTATCATGACCCTGGAACATTAGAGAACAGTCTAATATTAAGGAAAGGGCCAATGTCAATTAAAATATCACATCAATTTCTGCTCTAAAAGGTAGTCCAAATCCTTGGGATAGTGACTGGTTTCAGTTAGACTGCAATTTTCTGCTAAGCTGTACAAACATTTGATTGAACCTCCACAATTAAGAAAACAGTGAAGGTCCAGTATCCAGGTAAAATAGAATCTATCTCCACTTAGAAAGTTACTTATATTGTCTGTTAATTTAAAAAATAAAATACAATAAAATACATATATAATCTACGGAACCTCAAGAATTAGGCATGTACAAAACTCGTCCAGTTCAGTGACAGTGGCTTTCTAATGAGAAAAAGCTTACGTATGAATAAACCTCTGAATTTTCTTGTAATAAGCATAGTAGTTTGTTATTCCACTGAATCTGAAAATAGTAAGAATATGTAATTGCTGAGTGCAATTGTGTTGTTTTCTGAAAATGTTAGGTGTTTCAGACTTTTAAACTCTATTTTGTAAAAGGATATTTACAAATTAATAACAGGCATCCTTAAATAGGTTTTACTGATATCATAGCTTCAGGCAAATACTGTGGAAAAAGGAAAATGCAATTAGCTATATTTTCTTTTGCATCTCTGTAAATGGAAAAGAAATGACACATTTAAATGGCATCTTCACAGATTTCTTCTAATTGCAAACAATAACATACAACATAGCAAAGTTTTAATTAGCATAATTCAACAGTAGAGATGGATTTGTGGTACTTAACCTTCTTATAGCACAACTACAGCTAATTTCAGCGAGAATTCCAGCACGCTCTTTACAAAGAAAAAAAACAACCAAAAAGCCCACAAAAAACCCAAATCAAACCCTTAATACACTCCCCCCCCCAAGTCACATTGATTATATACTGTTTAAACACATTAATTTCCAAACACCAACATACCTCAGTAAGATTTATATAAATTTTTAACATAGGTCTATCTATGATATTTGTAACTTTTATGATTACTTATGATTAGTTACTTTCAATTAAGTAAAATGTGTGATAAATATTTTACTGTGGCCTGTAAATGATATTTTTCAATGACACTACAGGGAAACAAGAAGTTAGTATCTCTACAGTAGTCATCAGAATAAAAGTTAGCACTAACAGCATGCTGATACGTGAAATTTTCCATTCCTATTTTATCTAAAACAGTTAATTAGGATAATGTACAACCTATGTGGATGACAGTGGGTAATTAATGTCACCCTCAGTACAACTAAAACATAGATTTATGAAATCCACTATTACGATGTATCTGCATGGATTTCAACAAACTATATTTATGAGACTTTTGGAACTTCAAACATATTTTGAAAGAATTATTAAGTTTAAATTTTACTAGAGTTGTGTGGGTCTCTTTTACTGGATTTTCAAACAGGATTAACCAATTTACAGATAAATAAAATTTCAAACTGGTGTTCACTGAAATTTTCCACTAACTTCAATGGCTGTAAAACAGATCCTTAAATAAAAATACACAAACATCACAAGGTTCAGCAATTCAGTAAAGATAAGCAGCAGAAAGTCTGATTACTTACATAAACCTTAGAAACTTTTAAAATATGAGTTTGTCTGGAGGGTTCCTGTATTTCTATGTTGAAAAAACCCTTGAGAATCAATTTTGGCATTTCTGCTGTTGGCTTCAGCCAAACCCAGGAAGTGTAGTTGAGTAGGGACAAAAATATTTTTACACTTTAAGTTACGTTTTAAGTTAACCAAATTTCTCTAACCTTGGCTTTGCTGGATCCTGGGCAAATGTTCAGATAAGTTCTAATTTTGTATTTTATTTTTTAAGAAGTTCATCCATCTTCAATGCTATCAAAACAATTTGCATTATCATCTTAGTATATGTTCAGTGTTTATATGTCTGTCTAAAACATTGATCATCTCTAGTTATTTCAAGTTTGAAATTAATCCAGTCCCTATATTTTCTAAATTAACATATTATGTATTATACATGAATCAGGACAAAAGTGGTCATTTCTGTAGCAGCAGGAAATCTTACCATTTATATAGCTGGTGGAAGAGTGAGATGGGGTTTTTTTGTAGCAAGATTTTAACTTTTCATTAATAAAAAAATAATAAATCTAATAACTGAAAAGTTTCATTTCAGTTTTCTGTGAGAAAAGAAATGGCTGGGCAATTTTGTTTTAATAAGTAAGTACTGTGTTGAAAAACAGTTTTAACAGAAAATGGTAGTATCAGATTAATGTATCTCTTCTGTGCTGTGTTTGATGAAAGATTAGAGGGAATTATTTCTGTTCAACACATCAGTGTGATAGTAGCCTTTAAATATGTTTCTGTCCCTGTTAACAGTAAATACCAGTGTTGCCGTATGTTTCGTCTCCATCACCACTATGTTACTGACATCAGCTGCAAACCTAGCAGCTCACACTGCTGCAGTGACTGTTTCTGTGGCTTCTGTAGCATGTATTTCAAGTAGTAGAAGCATATGTTTGCTTGTTCACTGTCCAGAATAAACATATTTTTAAACATTTTTTGTAAGCTGTGACAAAGCACCATTTGTCTGCATGCAGCGGTATGACAGGCCATTTGCCTTACGGTAGGAAAAATTTCTTTGACAGTAAATCTGGATGTCTTTTAATTATCCCTGCTCAGTATACCTGTTCCCAATAAGTACAGCTCTTTAGTCAATTATTGAAGAAATTTAATATAGAAAAAGCAAATTTGATGTATTATTTGTATAAATTCACATTCAGTACAACAGCAAGCCTCACTAGACTATTGTATAGTTTGCTGTAATGTGCAGATGTGTTCCTTACTTATGGCTAGGTTATGTTTGCTTGTTCACTGTCCAGGATAAACATATTTTTCTCCTTTGACCTGTCAGGTGTGCGTGGTTCAAACACAAGCTAAAATTAGCACAAGCTCTTCAGAGAGAAAACAAGCTTTTCTGTTAACAGTGTGCAGTCCCAGGGAAGGATCTCTCGACTATGTAGTGTTTGTTGTACCATAGACAGGCTGTACTGAAACAACTCTAAAGGATAACTGATCATATCCATTTATTATTGTAATTTATATTACCATTTTATCTTTAAAATTGGAAGATATGTGTTCTAACTCTGGATATATTAAATTAATATTTTGTTGGCTGGCACATTTCATTTGTCTCAACAGGAGAATGGGCAAGGAGTTGCAGTAATGTCAAACTTAATTACAGCAGTAAGTCATTGCTACAGAGCAGCAGAGGAGAAATACAGAGGTCATCTTGTCTTACACTTTTCTTAAGGAATTGTGGGAGGAAATTATTTTCATGTGCTGGCAGCAAGAATATTAAGAGCCAAATTAAAAATCTGTTCAAGTTGTCAGAGCTACTTACTGTACTATTCAGGTTTTCGACAGTTTGCAGAACCATCATGCCTACTGTTTGCAGAATTACAAACTCTATTAGGAATATAATGAGGTTAAATAAAAAGTCCATGAATTTAGCACGTACACTGTTTCTCAAGTTTGCACTAAAGTTAAGAGTGGGAAAAATTTAGTATTGTTAGGTTTTTACAGTTAATATTGCTGGTTTTCTCCAGTCAGACACCGTGACATTCCCTTTCTTCTTCTTTTTGGTACTTATACATCAGTCCTTCAAGGACAGGCGGCGATAAAGGTGGTGAATTGTTCTTGCAACTTGGGAAAATGGGTTAGCAAGAGCTCAATATTTTGTGAGAGTAGTGGTGACTGAGTTTTTTGTCATCTTCCACCCTATCTAGTTTCTTCAATTTCTCCAAAGTATTTTCCTTTCTTTGTGAGTGGCTTTTAATTTACTTCGACTCATCACTTACCTTATCTGGTGTTAAGTCCTTGTTAGTTAACCAATCTTGATTTATGATGAAATATTGGGGTTTGGTTTAATTTTGTTTGTTTTCATAAGGAGAGTAAGCACTGCCCTAATAAAACCTAAATTAGACATTTTTCCCTGAAAAAGTATGTTATGTTTAAGAAGTAGCTTTATTTCCTAACAAAGAAAAAGGATGCAAATGGGTGCCCAGGCAATCTAGCTATAAGCTGAACAAAAGCACTGACTATGATGCCTTCTACTCTGCAACCCAGAACAGTTCAAACTCACAGGGATCTCCCCAATCACCACAGATGGCTCATGCTCTATCTCCAACAAGGAGATGGTCTTTCCACTGAATTTACAAATTAGCAGACACAAGGGTTGTTTCTCTTTATCCTTTACTGGGAGTATTAAATGGTGAAAAAGTTGAATACCAGGGGTAGGCTTCCCAGATAGTTGCCACATTATGTTCAGTTCCGTGTTTAACAGGATTTTGGCAGACATGTTAGCTTCAGCCTCAGTGGCAAGAGATTTTTGTCTAGAGTGATTATTTAGATTTTGTTTCCTGTTCACAACACATTATCTATCATTAAATATTTGGAAGATGTCTGTATTACAGAGGTGCTTTTGCTATTCAGGGACAACTATTACTACTGGGAAACTTCATGCAATTTTGTAATATGTTCAGGAAAAGTCACATTGGGAAACTTTACAAGGAGCCAACAACATTTAGTATTACTTCAGTAGATATTACGTTTTATTCATTGATAAACAAATGATTTGTGATCCCCAAATAATTAATCAAAGCATTTTTAAGAAAAAATCTGTACTTAAAATAAAGCTGCTATCTGGTTTTGAAGGTGTTTGGGGTTTTTTTGGGGGGGTGTCATTTTTTACTTAGTATTATTAGAATTCATGTCTAGAATTAAAAGAGTAACTTGAGGATAATCTCTTACCGGATCCTCCTAAATGGTTGCGGGCCAGTGGGCTTTGGTTCACAAAGGGACTTAATTACCTAAGTATCATTATAAATGGAATTTAGTTGACTAACACACCAATTCATAAAACTCTACCCAATTCAGCATCTTTAGGAGTGGGTTTCAATTCACAAACTGAAGCTATCTAAAATTTAGATGCAAGTGGAAACCCAGTGAGGAGAGGGCTCAGAACAGGAAGTTCTGGGCATAGGATTCTGATGCCCATGCATCCATCTCCATTCAGTGACCCTCTCCATCAAAATTAACAACTCCTTCCTTGAGGAGAGATCAGAATTTAGGATTCCTTCCTGCCAGCCACGTGGAATGAGCAGGCGGCAGAGAGAGGCATTTTAGCCTGCAGAGAGAGACAAAAGGGAGGTGGGAATTTGGAGTTGTCCCTCTACAGTATTTCCCAAAGGCAAGCTTTGATGTGTTCCTCTCCATTCATCATGCTGAATCTTTTAAATCCTACTTCAAGACTCCTGTTTCTCTCTATTTAATGGTTAAGAATCTTAGGCCATTACTCATATGAATGAATGAGTTACAGTCATGGAGATTTGTGCTAAAATGTTTAGTACTGTGACAATGATGAAATTCGATCTCATCTTAACTCATTAAAATACTTAAGACCATGCACACTGAGGTAGTTGAGATGGTACTCTACATCTCTTAATGACGGTTGTTAATGTTTCCTGTAAACTAGTATATTTTTTGTTTATTTACAGACAAACTATGCATTACTCACTTCTTTAAATGAAGGACTGAGTGATCTCTAATGACTGTAACAGAAAAAAAATTAGAGAAAGAAATAGCTAACATTAAATTCTGGGAGTCCTACAGACCTCTCACTAGTTCTAGTAAAAATAAATAAATAGAAACTCTAAGGTCAGGTGCTCTATATCCAAATACTGAAGCAGAAACCATTTCCTACACTTTTAATAATACTTAGCACACAACTTTTTCACATGGATTTATGATTGCATTTATTTCTTAGATTTTCTAATACCTCATTCTGTATGTTGCAATCTTCATAACTGCATTTTGCAGAAATATACAAATGTCTTTCTAATTTATTTGGAATTATCCCAGGTTCATCTGTTAAATTTGACAAACATGGTGTGAACACAGCTAAGCTCTATAGATTTGAAAGAAGAATTCCAGGTGATTTAATCATTTCAAAAGGAAAAATTTCTGGTGTAAATTTGAAATGGCTTTTCAGGCTGCCCTGCAGTTGCATATGTAATATTTTTAGAACTATTCATTCCACACAATATACCTTGCTTTGGTTTCAAGGGAGTGCAGATAGTCATGTCACACAGTAGGAACAGGGAAAAGCAAAACATGCTTAGAAGAGTTCTTCCTCACCACCTGTGTGTATAGATCCCAAGCCGCCATTGCTATAATATCACACGGAAAAGATGCAGAGGGAATTTCTAACACTCATGCTAGATAAGAGGTACCAGTTGCAATTTTTTTTTCAAATGTGCTGTTTCTTCTTAAGTACATCAACTAAGAAAGCTACTAGTCTCTAAATGAATGCTATCAGCTGGCATGTTCCTCATAGTGATTTTAGAATTTCATAAAAATGTCATCAGAAGCCCTCAAAACTTAATATACACATGCAATATTTCACTTACTCCTACTTACTCATGATCTACTTGCTAATGCTTATTTGTTGCTATTTTAATTCCACAGTATAAAGTAGATTTGTTCTTCTTGCTTATTTGAGCATGAATTTTCTTTTCCCACCCAATTTGTAAATCTGAGCAGTGTTTCCACTGCTTTCATTGATCTTCAGAATTTTCCTGCTGTGAACAAGTGGGAAGACTGGAGATGTAGTCCTGAAACTGCTCCTTGACTTTTGACTAGAATTAGTTGCTTTTTATATTTAACTTCCTTTCCTTTGTCTCCTTCAAGAGCAACCAAGAGGAACTCTACCCTGACTTGCCATCTTTTCTAAGGGAGGGAAATTATGTCCTGGTAGTTATTCAGAGTTTATTTTAAATGTTCAATCTTACCAATCTGAATCTGAGAATACTAAAAAATTAACTAAATCAAAGTAGTAAGATATCTACTGCTGCCTGGGAGCTAGGAGGCTCATCAGTTGGCCTAGTGTTATGCAGACTTGCTATCTCAAGCCAGGCTAGTTCGGACCCATGTGGCTTGAAGCAAAGCTTAGAAAGAGAAGAACTGACTGCTTCAGGACCAATTTTGTTTTTTGATTGACACTTGATTTTGGCCTAAAGTAGTGCCAACTTTGCAGTATCATTTTTTGTTGGGCAATGCCAGTTCAGGGAGAAAGGCTTAAAGCACGAGAATAACTGTTTCACCCTATGGTTCATCTGTACATTGCTGCAATATGGTAAGCCTACTAGAGTTTAGAGCTAAGCTAAGCTTTATCCTTTTAAAGACACTGGAGACCTACTAGACAAATGGTGTTGAGGGAGAGTCAAACATAACTGGCAAGATCTAAATCTGTGCTGAGTGGAATGTTTATAAAATATCAGGACAAGAGTATGAGCTTGTAAATAATCCTAATGCCTTACCCCTTTGGGGAAAACATTGCACACCAAGTATTAATTTCTTTATTGTTTTCTTACATTATATGAATTTTTTTATTGGACTAAGTGCGTTTTATAATGTTGATTGTTAATAAAAAGATCTGGCTAGCATTGTCTTTGTGATTTAAGTAAACAGCATTTGCTTTTTATACTGACTTCATGAGACTTCTGTGAGCTTTGGTGTTGCTGATATAGTGAGGGTGTATGGCAGTTCAAAATCAGTTTGTAGACATCATGTGACAAAGCAATTTTTCTATCAACACAACCTCAGGAAAGTTTATTTTGTTCTGCAAAAAATTAGGCACAGCTTGCAAAACAAGGCAAAAGTCCAATGAATGAAGATGGTATCAATTCCAGCCTTTCGTTTGTATGGAACAAAGAAATGAACATGAGCAAAGACAGATCTTAGAGTAATCTTGTCTAAAACAAGCATCCTTTGATAGAGTAACATGGTAATTATGGGCTAATTGCCACTGTGATTGGACAATAGGATAATGCAACCTTCCTGGATTCCTGTTCTTAGCTTGTTCCTTGTTAAATTTCTAAGAATCTTCATGATCTTTTATTGAGGCTCACACTTTGCCTTATCCATATTTGTGCTACCCAAAGGTATTTGACTATCCATGGTATTTATATTTAATCCAAGAATTTTTATATGTGTACGTGTGTGTACTTAGGTATATATAAAATTTATTCTAAGGATTAAATCCAAAGGTATTTAATCATCAGGCTCAGAGTAGGTGACATGCAACATTAAAATCAAATGAAGGTAGGCAGTGTAACTACTTTGGAAGGATAGCCCTGACAGTTCTATTTTCTTAATAAATTTTCATTTTAACATGTACATGCTTAGCACCTATTGTGTCTATTTTTAAAGATGGAGAAAGGATGTATAGGAAGAATTTCACTGAAAATTAGGTGAAGTTTAAGTCAGTCTGGAAATGTGTATCTCAGACTCTCTAGAGCCCCATGTGCTGGTGCTGTGCCTTCACATCTTGAGAGTAATCTCACTGGGATATCCAGAAGACACTTTTCTGTAACAAGTTTCCATGACAATTTTACTCAGACTGGCTTTGTTTGGATCTAATATCCACCCACATATGCATGAAAAAAAATATAAAGTAAAGTCAAATCAGCAGCGATGCACTTGATTGAGGAAAGCTGCCATATGATGCCTATGTGCCCCTTCTCCTCCCTCTCATAAGCAGAGATCCAAACCCAAAGTTCTGTGGGAGAACTGGATTTTATTTAAATCTCAGTCTAGGGGACAGGCTCTCCTCCCCATCTCAGAAAAATGCCAATGGCTTAACTACTGCTGTGTAGGCTAGAATGGGTTCGGGATGCTGTCTAGTCCTGCTGTTAACACTGTGATCACTTTGCAGTGAAGTATCTCTCTTCCATCTAAACAAATGGAGGAATGACACTCTGGTAAAGGCGTTTACTTTTTTATTCATCCAAAGGCATTGGATAAAAATACAATGACAATCTAAGAGGCAGCAACAACAATCAGTGACTCATAACTGCTCCCTTTGTTCACTGTGTTTGTGGGAGAAGTTGGGAAGGCGTTTTCTAGGATAGCACTCCCAACTGTAAATCCCAGAGAGAAAAAGGCATCTCTCCCGCTTTACACACTTAAGTCTTGCTGCTGCTGCCATAGCTCCTTTTGCATTTTACATTAAAGGGTATGCTTGTCTTTCTTCAATAACCCTAGAAGAAACAGAACTGATGTTTCACACCTTCTCTTCAGTGGAGAAGTCTATCCCACTACATACCAAATCATATTCTTGGTGAGCCCTGTGGCTCAAGTATACCTGCCTGTAGAGCTTCAGTGAGACAGGTGGGGGATGCTCCTTCCCCTCTCTCTTGCTCCAGTGGCTAGGGCTTGCTCCTGGGATGTAAGGATTATGGCTTCGTATTTCTCCAGTAGACACTGAGATCCTGTCTCCTCCTTCCTGCATATGAAGCTATTATGGCAAAGGATACCTTCCTCTTCCAGCAATGTTTTATGAAAAAACCAAAAATGTACTAGTCAGATGTCTGAGGTAGGTAGCTGTGTACCGGAAGTAGTTTTTGCTGTGAGCATCCATCTCACAGTGATGACTGTCTCACAGAGATGCTTAAGCAGAGGCAAGGGAAAACATCGTGTGCAACCTTCTCTTCTCCTCTTCTCTTCTCTTCTCTTCTCTTCTCTTCTCTTCTCTTCTCTTCTCTTCTCTTCTCTTCTCTTCTCTTCTCTTCTCTTCTCTTCTCTTCTCTTCTCTTCTCTTCTCTTCTCTTCTCTTCTCTTCTCTTCTCTTCTCTTCTCTTCTCTCTTCAGCATTTTCTTCTGCATGTCCCTGCAATTGTGAACTCAGATCAGACATGCCCAGGTCCCCAGTGTTTCCTTGCTGGGACAAAGGTACTCCATTCAGCATCCCTGCAGCTGGCATGCTTGGCTTTGGGCATTATGGCACTGAGCACCACAAATGCTCTGTTATTGGCTGGAGCTGGGCTCAGGCTCCTAGCTCATGGTTGTGGTTTCAACTAGCTGACAAAGATCCTTAAGAAAAGGGATATTTAGCATTGCAAATCATGAAGACTTTTGTGGCTTGAACTCTAAGTTATTCTCCATTCATCACTCAGAGACAGCTTTGGCAGAACTGGGTTGCTGGCTTGTGCTGTAACTGGTGGAATTAAAAATTCTGAAACTGCTGAAATCCTCTTTCGAGCTGAGGGATTAATAACATGGCTGCTGTTAACTGGGAGTGCTGTTTCTGTGCCACAGTAAAGAGACCAGCTACTCAAATACTCAATTATTCTGTCAATGTATTCCAGATCTCTGGGCATCTCTCCTCATTCTCTTTTCTTCCTCTGACTCCCTCCACTTTGTTACATATTCCAGTGCAGATTCCTTGTGCTCTGTTCTGCTCTGGAGCAGGGACAAAGTGCTACTACAGATATATCAGAAAACCCTGAATGTCCCCATTTTAAACCTGAAACAACAAAGAAATTGAGCCAAAACACAAGACATTTCTGAATTTTCTGAGCGAACTTCATACAAGGCAAACCTGATATGAAAAGAGATCTGGATCTTTTATTTTTCTTTTTGGTGACACTGATTATTTTCTCTTACTGTTTCAGGCTTTATTTAAAAGGTCATAGTGGAACAGCTGGAAAACAGAGTAGCCTGATCTTACATGGTGCTGAATTCAGTACAAAAGATGCTGACAATGACAACTGCATGTGTAAATGTGCTCTCATGTTGACTGGAGGTGAGTACAACTCTGAAAATATGTGGTACATTAATAGGAATCTACTCTGCTTTACTAAAGCAACCATGGATGAAGTTGCATTCATGGATGTGTAAGTACTGTGTGAAAATTCCTTTTATTATTATTACTCCAACTCTTTTCTGTATATGTATTGTGGTAGTGCCAATACCTCAAGATTCCTATCAGCAGGGAAAGGAGGTGCAGTCAGTATACTTCTACACTGAAGCTGTTGCAACAATGTCAAAAGGGAAAGCATAAGTTAGTGCTATTATTGAGTCAAGAAAGGCAAAGTAAGAGAGAAGAAGCTAAGAGATGAAGGGGAAAAGAACTTTGTAAGAAGTGGGAGAATCAGCCAGAAAAAAGAAGAGAGAAAATGCAGGGAAATAGACAATAGAAGGTAAAGTTTAAAAACAATCAGAATCTGGACTTGCAATATATTATCTGTTTCACTTAGGGGTATGATTCTGTTATTGAAATAACTATAATGGTTCAACTTTCTGTCTTATGTGAGCATTATACATATATACATATAAACATAATTAATGTAATGGCTAATTCACTCACCTGTGAAAGATTAGACCTGCAACCCCCTGTTCAAATTATGGCACTTAGCCATTCTAGAAGATTTAAAACAGTATCCTTAGTGAGCTAAGTCGAGCTGCAGAAAGAAAGAAAGAAGAGTCGAGGTAGGGGAGAGCACAGAGAAGTTATACTGGGACAGTTCAAAGCACCGAGTCAATCTGACTGCCAGCAAGTATAGTGTATATGACTGATATTTTTTGCCTCCAGTGCAGAGGAGGAATAGCTGAGGTTATCTCCCCATACAGACATGTAAAGCTCTGCACAAGAGTGAGAACTTTCTCTGGCAAATGATGCTTTTTCCTAGTCCCTGTATGGGCAAACTCATTTTTATCTCTAGGACACCACATTAAAGCAGAAAGCTTAAATTGGAATTCTCTGGTTCATTGACTGTATGACCAAGAAAGGCCCTTATCTTCACACCTGATCTTCTTCAGAGACTCTGCCTCAGTGATTTCTAACTTTTCTGGAAAAAATCCTATAGCATATAAGTTATTCAGCATTTTGGATCACACTGTTAAAACTGATATTATTTGTGGTTACTGGCACCCTGACTGAATCCAGCTCAGGCCATATTCAAGCATATGTGAGCCTCTAAAGCTATCATCTGCTAACAGAAGATGGGTTCCCATCACTGGGAATTTATATCAAATGCACAACCCAGATCCTCATTTCCTTTTGCTGATTGGAAATGACCCAGTTGGGAGAGTCTTTAAGAAGCCAATTTCTCAAACTTTCCTGACTTCCTATAGTGATATCTTATTAAAGGTCAGCATGGGAAACTTTTTCCAATAGACAGGCGATCAGACACTACCTTTCCATTTCTATAAAAAAAGAAGCTAACCAGGTAGTTCTGGAGACAGACAATGGGTAAGAAGTCAACAGTTTATTTTAATTAAAACTGTTGACCTTTCCCTTTAGAGACCATGCTAAATTAAAGTGTCTTACTTCCAGGGCAGACCAGAGTCTAGTGAGAAGCTTCTAAATGTGAGTTGTGTCTGTGCTGGAGTGCAGACTCATTCATGTATCTCAGCTGCCTGGAAATACCTCTGCTCCCAGACAGCTAATTCTGGGAGCTGAGGGTTTTGTTTATTTTTCTGCCCTGACTTCTATGGCAGGTCAATGCCCCGCTAAGGTCAGCTGCTGTTGAACAACCATTCCACCAGGTTCACATATATTTTGCTGCAACAGTCCTGTAAATCAACAGGAAAACCGCATATTGGAATATACTGGTAGCAAATGAAAGGAATAAGGAGGAAGGGTGAGAATTACCAAAGGCTGAGGAAACCACAAATAGAACAAATCACTGCAGACTAAAAGGAGATGCAGCTAGCCTTTGGAGATAGATGAGTCTAGTCTTTTGGATTAGACTCTGAGTACTAGTCTTTTGGAGATAGGCTGTACAGTATTGAGTAATTTGTAGCTCTTCAAGAACAGAAAGACTTTATCCATGCTAGAGTTCTCCTCAAACACTGTTATGCTTTGCTGCTTGAAATGACTTTCTCATCCCTTGAGAAATATCAGAAATTGAATTAAATACCAAAACATTTGTTTAGTGAGTAGATTTCAGTTTTGTACCACAGACAAAGACTAATTAAGAAAAGTAGCAATGATAAAAGGTTTTGGAAAACCTCTTTTTTTTCCAAAAGATACCAGACTCTGTTAGTTTTGGCAACATCACAGAGAGTTCTTTAATGATGAATGATATGAAATCTACAGGCAGGTTTCTAGCTATCTTGACAGTCTGGGTGAGCCTGTTATCTCTATGAGGTGAACTGAATGTATTTATGTCAGGAATAAAGGCTGAGATAAGCTGAAGCTCAAGACTGTGATATGGTTATAGTCAAGGCTGAAAATAAAAATGTAAGGAAAACACACATTTCTCTCTGTGGTCTTACTAGTTGTCAGTTTTATTTGGTCTATATCAAAACTATTATTCTCTCTCCTCCCTCTTCCCCAGAATAAGAAATTAAATACTGGGAGAATAATACAGTAGCATCAACAGAGTTTTGTCTGTGTGTGTTTCTTGTCCTTTCAAGAGCCATGCTGTGCTCCCTCACTCTATCTTAACATTGATTTTAGGGAATGGCTTAAAAAATACATTCACGAGATGGATTCTTAGCCCCTGTAAACTTTATATGGTAGTTAAATATTTTAGCTGCTTTTTTGTGCCTTGGAAAATCTAAACTAAGCATACTTGGTTTACTTTAAAGGGAAACAAACCATATTTATTCAAATAAATTCTTCATTTAAACTTAACATTTGTCAAAATAGTAAAAAAATTTTATATAATGAAAATACCTGTTAAGAACTGGTACAATATCTCAGGCCAATAAACTGAACAAAAGGTTATATCCCCATATCATTTCAAGCATTATTTTGAAGAGTATGCCAGTGAGGTACATACACAGCTTTTTGCAAGAAACAGCACTTAAAATATAACAAACTGTCACCAGAATGAAGCACTGAGTAGATGTCCAAGGCACTTCAGACAGATTTCCAATAGAAGTGCACTTAATGTCTCTGGATCAGATTTGTGGGCACAAGGCCAAATTAGAGCATCCCACCAGGATACCACCTGTCCCCTGAGCCCCAGGAATTGTTTGTACAATTGTTTTCAGTCACTGGAAAGTGACTTATGGTAACTTGGCCCATAGTGAAAGAGTCTTAAGGGGATTTATTTTGTCTTGCATTGGCTGCAGTCTGAGGTGTTCACATAGGCATTTATTTACCTTGCTTCAGGTGATAAGTGAGAACATTGCTAAACTTCTGATCCCTGAAATAGTTTGACAAAGTCACAGGGAGACTTTATAGATGTCTTGCTAGTATTGAAACAGCACAGGATTATTGAAATAACTTTTTTTGTTCTACTGGAAGCAGAGGTCTATCCAGCCTCAGTCTCCTGTCTCTGACAGCAGTCAGCAGCAGATGCCTCAGTATGGGTACAAGAACAATGCAAATAAATTATACTTCCCCTGAGTATTTTCCCAGTATCTTTTGCATCTCAGGAGCTTCCCGAGTCAGAGACAGTTCCCATGTATTTAGTAATCCTCAATAGATTTGTCATCTATTAAGTGAGAGACTGCTCAATGACAATCCCAAGCAGTGGTGCACTCATTGCCTATTGTTTCACTGCTTTTTTCTCCAACTGGTGAATTTTGTGAATGTCTGACAAGAATGCTATGGAGGGAAGTTCTTGGCTGAATATAGAAATCTGCCCACACATTATCCAATTAGAAAAAGCCACAATTTCTCTTATACTGTGTTTGAAACAAAGACTTTGAAAGTAGCAACCTCAGCACACATAAAAGTATCGAACTTGAACCCCTGGATATACAACTACTTACATAGCAAAGTATCAATTTTTAAGTTTTATGCATATTGTTGCTTTCATAAAGAAGATACTCATAAAACACCATTCATGAACTATCGTTTATATTGCCTTACATTTTTACAGAAAAATATAACCACCATGCAGATAAGAAGTGATTGGAATATTATTTGATTTAGGCTAGAAGTATTAGAAATATTTCATTACACATATGACTACTCAGCACTTTTAACAATATCATTACTATATTGCTATGTTTATCAGGGTTAAGTATGGACAACAGTAATAAAGTATTAGGAGAACACCAAGAAGTGACTAACTTAAAAATTATTCTGTTGATATATTTAGAAGATCAGAACATGGTCACCAGTCTGCAAGTTTCATGTTATTTTTAACCTCATAAAAAGGTCCTTATAAAAAAGACAGTGTTATCCAGTTGATATGAAAAGCTAATGCCTTTATGTCATATCCTGACAGCTAAATTCTGATTTAAGCTTTAGAATGTCAAGTACCAATTGCTAAGTGATAGTCTGGTCAATCCAATACTCTAATGAATAAAATAACATAGGCCTGGAAACTACTTCCAGAGGTCATTTAGGCCCTTTCTAAGACAGACTCTTCTCTACTTATTTATTTCTGTCTTTCTGTTCATCTTCAAGATTTGTAGTGATAGAGATTCATTCTCATAATATAATCTGTTACTGAGTTTGGCTACACTTAATGTAAGAAATCTTTACTTGTTGACTCAAATAATGCTATAATAATTTAAGTGTGTTCCATCTTGTCCTATCCTCCTTCACTGGAAAGAATAGACCATTCCTTTGCATTCCTTTGAAAAGCTACTTTATTCAGCAGCTTTTTTATGAATTTGAGACTGTTGGTAACCTGTCTTTTGAATTCTGGACTACACAACCCTAAATCTTTCCTCTTACATTCAGTCTTTTGGACTCTGTCCAGTGGATCCACATATCGCTTGAGGTGTCATCCAAAACAGCACCCAGTCTTCTAGCTGAGAAATTATGAATGCAAAGTCAGAGCCCAAGTATCACCATCTAACTTCTTTAAAGTACAGAATGTCAGAAACATTGAAATCTTTCATAAAATAAATTATGTCTTTGAACAATGAAGACTATTTCAATATTTTTGCATTAGAAATTGTTCTTATTGGCTTTGTTGCCAAATGCACTAAATTTTATGGACAAACCCAGAGGGCTAGAAATAAATACTGGCTTTTCATAGGATCCATTTATCCCATAAACCCATATAAATATACTGTTCAAACATACTGTGGATCTTATTGAATGGATTGTATTGATCTTACTGCATTTGGAGGCATTCAATGTACTCAAGAGGGAGAGCAGACAGACGTGTGAAGAAAAGGTCCGCCATCAAATGTGCAGGGCTTAGACACCTATTCTTTTAGTACGTAAAAGGCAGCTAAAAACATCTCATCAGACCCGAGTCATCATTAGCAAGTTCCCAATGCATGCTAGATTTACAGTGCACTCATGAACTGATGAGCCCTAGGTTATTAACAAAGAATTTTACATACATACATGCTTAATTACAATTTATAAAACAAGCCAAAAAAGGCAAGCTGTTAGCTTTGGCATACAAAAGTCTTTTTTATGTTGCTTTTGACAAAGAAGATTCTATCATATAAAAATTATACTTGTGACTTCTAGGAAACCATTATAAAAGATGGCTGTGGTTTTTTTTCTTGTAGTATCATTACTCATTTGAGCAATGCTCCTTCATTAGCTAGTTTTTTGCAAGAATTTATAGAAATTATCTTAATATACATTCATATTCAGCCAACAATAGGATACAAGCAGGTCTGTGGAGCTGAACTATCTGGTGATAGGTGGCTGAAGTAGACTGAAGCATTTAAAATACATTTATTTAATGAAAAGAGCTGACATGAGATTTAACAACTTCCCAGAGGTAGTAGCAACACTAATTAAAGGCCAAAGCATAAGAGTCCACAAAGCATGATCATGCTTTAACTGCTCCAGAAGAGCAGCTGTCTACAGTGGAGATTCATGTTTATTTGTATAGCTGAACTTTCAAACAACCTATCAGTGTATTATCTAAATTATTTTTTGTTTGGACAATATACTTTATGACCTAAGGATTTTTAAAGCAAACAGAGATGGTAGTGTTGCTTGTACTATGCAAATTATTAGAGGTGGGCTAACCTCAAAAGACTGAACCACCCTCAGTTCAAATAAGCAATTAGTGACTTTGTGATCACAATAACTTGAAGAAACTACCTGCGTTTCTGAATAAAAACTCTCTTAACCTTCTCATGAAAGCCTCCTCTTTACCACTTCATTAGTCACTTTAAAATACTGCTTCTATTACTTCTCATAATGCCCACCCTTCATGATTCTCATGCATGACTCAAATATCCCATGGAAATCATTGCCAAAAGTTATCTCTGAGGTTAAAATCTTATTGCTATTCAGAGAAGACTTGATAATTATTTGGGAAAGCCATTACCTTGTAGTTAAAAGTAAACAAGATTCTTCATGAGAGGAAAATTCTATGAACTCCAGGGAATAAGCCAACGTCTAGCTACTGGGAGTCTTTCTTGGGTCAGACTGTCTCACAGCTCTGGAGCTGCTTTATTTGGTGTTTTTCCAATGGCAGTGCTGCAGGTATCTCTTTCAGAAACCTCTATTTTATGTTCTCCCACCCCCTCATAGCCACCAAGGAAGTCACTGCTTCCATTCCTCTTTCCCCCAATATACAAGGCATCTGAAAAAACATTTGCATCCATTCACTGATGTGGATTTTAGTGTTGAGACATGCAGCAGGAAGTCTTGTGATAATCTGAGGCCCTCTGGGGAATGAAGAGCTTTTAGAGGTCTGCAGGGGAGAATGGAGAGAAATAACCATACAAAGAAAAAAAAAACACTTAAAAAAAGAAAGACAGAGAGAAAGTAAACCCAACAATGTAATGTAGTATTAGGAAACATCTTTAAAAAAATTCATACAGTCTCACTAACAAGAACAGTATAGTAGAAAAAAAAAAGATGCTCATTAAAACACATTGTGAAAGAAATATTTATTTAGAAGAAATCTATGATGAGAGATTTGAGCAGGTCCTCACAAAAGGTTTATAAAATGTTGTGTTTCTTCAACTCATTCCATTTTAACATAGATTTTGTAGGGTACTGCTGAAAACCTCCCCGAAAAGGCCATTTACACATCTCTTGCTGTTCCTTTAAGATGAAATGGTAACTAGCACAGCTTACCATGTCTTCATCCCAACACCATAAACAGAACCCAGCTGCATCTGTGTTCCAGCTTTGAAAAATGACGATTAGATTTCCTCTGTTTAACTTTGTCTTAAGTTTCTACAAGATTATACTCTGGTTACAGTAAAACATCAGCTGTATGGCTTTCTCTTTCTTTTGTTATTGCCCCCTTAGGTATAAGATTGTAATCAAAGGGAGGCCAGTTGTATCAAAATAGAAGTTTGCCAGAATTTATCTGGCATAAATTCTTCCCTCAAGAGTTCATTATGAAGTGTTACTTCTGAAAAAAGCCCACTAAGTATTATCCAAAATCTAAGAAATTACTTTACAAGACTAGAAACATGAATTACATGGATCTGAATACAAAGGACAGAGTAAGCACTTGATCTGAAGGCTAATCACGATCAATATCATATCAGTGGTAGTAAGGCATAGTTTAAAGTACCTTCATACAATACATTCGTAATAGGTAGATAAAGGGCTAACCACTGAATATGATGAAATTGGAGGATTCACTAGGGCAGTGCAATTGTCTAAAAGGAACGTCTCACAGTTTAATTCCATTTCCAGAAGTCAGATTGGGAAACACACTGAAAATTTAAAATTCTGCATTTCAGTCCACAGCAGCACCTGCAGAATTCAGTAGCCACTCACTAGATGATCAGTTTGCCAGTACTGGTGGTGCTTGAAAAAGGTTTGCAGGCGGTCCTGGGAAGATTACAAAGCTGTGATGTGCAGGCTGAAATAACTTTTTAAAATAAAGTGGCATTCAACCACCAAAAGCAAAAGCCGCCACCTGATCTTTATGATCTTATCTGCCTTCATACATGAAGGCAAATGCTCAGTTCAACCTATATTACATGAAAAGATGCATAAGACCTGTGCTAAAGATTCACAAAGCCTATAGGTCTTACAATGAAAAAAAAAAAACAAAAAACCAGAAGAAATCTTTCTAACAAATAGAGCTCCTAGCCATTGAGGTTAATGTATTTTTGACATGGGGACTATCAGCTCTTTGCAGTCTGGGGATTCATTTTGCCTTCCTCAGCCTGAACTAGGCATCTTTCTGTTACATTACATAGATACTCTGTAAGGTGTTGGAGAGAAAATTCTATTCCCATCAAGATATACAGCAAAACTCCCACTACTTTCAGTGGAGTCAGCATGTCACCTAGTTTATCTTTGTCAGTTTGTGTTCTGTAATCTCAGTGTTGCCAAGTTTCATGTTGTTTGGAGTTTTCCTTAAAACTCTGACTCCTGTGGCGATCTAAAATTCACCTTAACGAGAAAAGATCTTGGGGATGTAGACAAGAGAGTTAACTGATTAATTTCATCTTAAAGCAACAATTTAAAATAGATCTGAAGATTCTCACTGTATTTCACCGCTGACTCCATTTTCTCCATTGGTTAAAGACATACCTACATGTCTTCACTGCAGATGTCTAAAGGTGATATGACTTTTTTTGCATACACTTTGCAACCAAACCTACACTTGTAGCAAGTTCAAATTTTCTGCACTCAGTCATACAAACGGGAGCAAAACCTATGTCATTGTTAGTAATATTTACAAGTACTTGATAAATATTTCTGGTTTATTTTCAGTGCAATGTTAACAGAGCACTCACAAAGGTGGAGGTATGGCTCTACATGCATTTTCTTTGGCAGAAAACTCAGGTTGAAAAGTTCCTGAGCTGTTACACTTCTTTTTTTATCCTAACTTCTCAGTTTACTACTCCTTCAGTTATGCCAACACAACAGTTCACAGGGCCATTCCATAAGCCAGATTGCTGGTTTGCCCTCAGAAAGCAAAGTTCTGGGTTTTTTTCTAAATCTGTGTCACCTCACTTTTCAGAACTTTGCAGCTGCTGGAGCAGTGAACTAGAAGCACAAGCATCCGGGCAAGGCATTTTTTGCCCTGTCTTTCCAGTAGAATAAAATATATGCAATTGCACACAGAATTCAATGGGTTAATGAGTAGGAAGCCGCATCTTGCTAGGAAAGAGCAGGCAGCGTAGGGGAGCGGAAAAGGTGGTTAGCAACTTTCTAAGCCTAACTTTGATATCAATCAGTAACATTTGTAATACCTTTTTGGAGTCAATGATAGTCAAGTAACTAGTAATTTTCTGCTACCTGTAGACATGTAAATATAGTGCCTAAAACCTACTTAAAAAAAAAAAAATTGAATGCACTTTTGTCAGTTTTCTAAGTGCTGGGTGTGAACTTGCTCAGAGGCTTTGCAGAGAAGTGAAGAAAAGTCAGATGGATCTGAGCGAGGACCCTCCTGACTCTGCTGACCCAAAAGCATTTGGCACATTCCAAGATCAAGATTAGGAGGCTCAAGATTTAATAGGTTTTCCCATTCAAAATATTAAGATTAAGGATTGAATGTCACTATTCCAGCCCAAACTGTACATGCAATGAATATATGTTGATTGAAGTTGACCATACTGTCACCTAAATGCATGCACACTCAGGTAATCATCTAAATCATATATCCATGCACATAGATATTCTGACTGTCAGCATCCTACAATGTTATAATTGTCTTCTTCACTTAGTCCTTCCATTAATTCGCTGAGTCTTCATTATAGATTTATCATAAGCCTTAAAGAAAGAGTCTACCTGTCTCCTTGTACACCATTCTGAATACTGATTATCTATTACTATAATATTGTAATCATTATAACAGGGCAGCACCACCATACTTATAACCAATGTTTCCTAAGAACATCTAACCTGAGAGTAAAAGCAAACTGTCTGAGCAATTGAACAATTACAGTTAAAGCAACAGAAAAGGACCAATAAATAAAATTAAATCATGTTTATATGCAAAATAACCAAACAAGTGAAATTATGCAAAATATTTATGAATTATAGTGTTTTTCTGAGGTGTACATGAGATGGGTGAACTATAATACTGTCTAAACATGGAAAGCAGTTTATTTGTCTGTGTTGGTCTTGTTCTTGCTTCACATACTGCATATAAAACCAGAATGAGTTAGGACTTAAATACTTTTCCAACTCTAAACACAACTGTGCATTCTCCAGCACCACTAGCTACAGAATGGCACAAAAGAGCAAAAAATGAAAATACCTCCCCCACCACCACACCGGGTGTATTTATGAGCCTGGGAATACCAGAATTTGCTAATCAGCTAAACCTATAAAACAAAATAAAAATGCTTAGTGCACTTGCAGCTTGATTGGTTGTCTTACTGGTTTCAGGGTGGTGGTTTGATGCCTGCGGCCCCTCCAATCTCAATGGGATGTTCTACACAGCTGGGCAAAACCACGGAAAGCTCAACGGCATCAAATGGCATTATTTCAAAGGCCCCAGCTACTCCTTGCGCTCCACCACCATGATGATTCGGCCCTTAGACTTTTAAAGGCATTCATCGGTGGATCCCAGAACAAACCAGGACAACACTGCCCTCAGCAGCACCACTATCACAGTCTGAAGGTAAAAGGTGAAGGGCTTCTTGAAAGCAACATATAGGGATGATGCAAAGTCTCTTCATTATCACTCCATAACCTGCAAAATGCTCCAACAGTCTGCATTTTGATGACTTGGGGAGGCGTGGTTTAGAAAAAGGTGGCTGCAATGATTTTCCAGAGAAGAACAACTGGATCTGGTTATTCTGCTCAAATCTGGTGTTTGTCAGTGGATGTCCCTTTTTTTTTTTTAAATAAGAGATGCAAAAACATACTAGATTATTTGGCAACAGCATCAGAATTTGAAGCACTGAAATGTATCAACCATGCTCTATTGACTAGAATGTTATTCATGAGTGAAAAGCCACCATTATACCCATGAAAAGCATTACGGAGACACCTTTATCAAAACTCATCTTAAAGCACTCAAGGTGACCACTCCAAATATTGGGTTTTTTACATGAACTGAATTTGAATGGTGGATGGATTTATGTTAATCCCAGAGTCAAATAATTTCTGTGAATATTATTTTTCATTAAATCCTTTAAGGACATGTTTCTTATAAATAAACTGAGTCAAACATATGAAGAATGATAAGGGTAATAAGCATAAATTCTTCAGTTGCTCTGTAGAGGTAAATCAGATAATTGGCATAATCCCTGAGCTAGGATTTATAGTGTGATAACAAAAGTAGCTGTGTTTTGAGGTTTTTCCCTTCTTTCATTAAAGGCAGCCTGAATGTCATGTAGAAAAATTAATGGAAGGTTTAAAGAATGTGAAATATTATCCTAAAGAAAACATGGGATTTTGCATGGAATATTTCCATCAAAAGTACACAGGAAAGCAAACTGTTAGGGTATATAAAAATTACATAAATGCATAGCTTAAGGCAATGGATTCATTTTACAGTATCCTTGCATGTGCGCAATTTATCATTAATTATTTTACTTTTTTATTACATTTTTGTGAATATCAGAAGCATACCAGTGCTACACAATGCTTAGGCTACAACTATAAAAAATACTCATCAGAACTGTATAGAAAATAAAGAATTGTGAACTTGTAAATAGCATGTTTATATTTCCTGTAATGGTCATTCAATTTGTACAGGCAGCCCTGACCCTACTCAAAGGGTGCAAAGCCTCAAAAGGATATAAATATTAAAAGAACTTTAGAATACTGCTTACAGGTTGCTAACAAGTAATTTTGTTATATTAAAATGCTGCAGAAGTGTGGGGCAAGATGCACAATTCAACTATTGGAAAAGAAAAACTTCCTATAATAACAAGCAACAAAGTAGCTGGGTAGCCCATGAGGTTGTAGAGACTACTCTTTCCATTTACAGCCCCTCGTGATTTAGTTATATGAAAAAAGTCCATTTGGGAAAGTAGTTTGCAGTCATTCTATTTCTGCTATATATAAAAGGAAAAAGTTTACCCCGATCCCACTGAAATCAAAAGTAACATTCTCATTGATTAAATTGGGACCAACATGACATGCAAAATCTGAATGTAGGGAGTTTTTTGCTTGTCTGTTTGTTGCTTTGTTTCATTCATTAAACTGTTCCTGAGATCAGGCACAAGAAGGATCTGATTCTTTTTAAAGGATGATGGTAATACAGTAACAACTGCTTTTTTTTTTTTTCTTCTTCTTTTTCTGCTTTTTTTCCTTTTTTTCCTTTAGCTGTTTATTTCCACAGAATAGAAAAAAACTGCCTGGATTTTTTTAAACACCACTTCTTAAAGATCACAAGGCTCCACAGGGTTCTCTGGGTTTGTTACAATTTGATGTTTGTTTGGTTTTAAGTGGGAAGATCTTTGGTTTTGTGTATTTGTATATATTTATATATATATTTGAAATAATCTTGCCTAAGGGTTAATTTGCTGTTTTCTGCTGAATAAGTTACCAGACTACTCCTTACTCAGCAGTTTCTTCACAGAGCTGTTTTGTCTCAATTTCCAGCAGTTTTTTGAAATGGTCTTCATTTATGTGCAAAATATGTGGTCTGTCTTCCTCCATATTCTCAAAAGATATATTTTTGCAGGTCTCCAAGTTAGCAATGCCATTTTTGCAAATTCTATTGCAAAATGCAAAACACATTTAAAATCAAAAGCATGATATTTACTGTTTATTTATCTGGGTTTGAAAAAATGTGGATTTGGTTTCCTATACTTTATAATAAAACGTTTTAAAAAATTGCAGAGTCTGTGATTTGCTTTACTTTGAGTTTACCTTTCTGTGACAGGATGACAACATTTTACAAGCCACCATCTCTCTTTGTAAGAAATATTAATAAATTTAGACAAAGCCTAGAAAGGGAGTCTAATTATAGTTTTTCCAGAAATTAATATTTCTAACCTTTCAAATCCGTATTTTGGTATTTTTTTATTCAATTTCTTTGATTAAAATCATGGGACTATATTTCTCATTTTAAGTTCAAATCATACAACTCTCAATCAATCTTTAAAATAAAATGTTTCTTGAATTCCACAGGCAAAGATACAAACTGAAGTGTGATGCTTGTTTCTCTTGCCTTATGATGTGTTCTTCTATCATCCATTCGATCATGTTGTGTGGCAGTGACAAATCTCCATTGATCTCTTAGCCAGAAATGCCTCTTGCTCCATTTGTATGCCTTTTAACACTACAGGGATCAGTTTTAACATCTCTTTGTAGTCAATTTATCCTCATTTACTCAGGAATTTTTGCTTAATTGGACTTGTTCATTGTGTTCATGCAGACCAACCTAGGTTTTGAAATCAACACTAAAGCTGTGAGGAACTATGTGCATGAAAGCATATTTTGCTCCTTAAGTTGAACATGTATGTACTGCATGAATTGAAGAGTTATAATTAGTAAAAATGGTCTTTCTGGATCTGAATTATATTAAAATGTTGCTTGCCTTGAAAGATACTAAAAAAATAGTCAATGGTCAATGGTAATAGTAACTTTACTATTTACCCTTCTCAGATATATTTCTTCCTGTTTTATAGAACAGGAATACAGAAAATTTTCACAAATCAATAGATGTATTTTCCATAGCATATAGATCCTTACTTTTTAATATCTTCTAAGGCTGAAGATGTAATTTAAATGCACACTTTTTTAAGTGCCCTAGCATCCAGTACTGGCCTATTAAGTAGGCAAGTCATCTCCATTTATAATCACCTGTACAATGGCTTCCCAAGACACGGTTCCTTAAAAAACCCTTCCAGCTATAATAACAACTTTCTTCTCTGCAGACCTGCAGCTCAAACCACAGCTCTGACCATGCCTCAGCCAACCTCGTTTGGGACGGGCACAGCACTCACTTCTCCTTTGGGAAGAACAAAACTGAAACAGCAATCACAATGACAGCTTAACTCTCTTGGTAGGATCGAGCTTAATTTACAACCAGACTGTGCTGCCTTTGTGCCAAAAGGCATTCCTACCTACCAGCTTTTACATGAGCTGGGCAGCTTGAGGAGAGAGGCAGTAACCCCTGAATACAGCTGATGCTGCAGGTGTTGCCTGACTCTGACCTGTGGTGTGCATACACACACATGCATGCACACACACACAAATCCATAAGCCTGAAGAAAGCTTGACACAGCCAATCCAAATGACCTTTTTAAAATTTTATCTAGAGGAACTGTAATCTCAGGCCAAAAAAACCCCCAGAAAGTACCAAAAATGAATGAAAAGTGCAAATGCCAGCAGGATGGGAGGATTAAGGGATAGCATATAGAAGGTAGGGGAGCAAGAGCAGGAAAGAGAGAAGACAGGGATATGGGACTGTAATGAAGAGAGGGAAAAGACAGACAGGGAAGAGTTGAAGGGAAAGGATTACTCATGAGACACAGCAGCTCCATATTTCCTGTGCCATATCTGTCACACAGCGTAGGATCTCCCTTCTCCTCCAGGAATGCCTGACCCCCCTCTCCCTGGCTCCTGCTTATATGAGCAAGAATCTACGGGTCTCATTTCTTTTTGTATGCTTTGGGGGGATTGTTTGTCTGTGCTTTTTTAATTTTTGCACAGGGAGCAATTTAGTATGGATCTTTGAGAAGACATGTTGCTTATAGTTATGACAAAATAGCTCTGTAGCAAGTCCTTTAAAAATGGAAAAGTTCCCTTTGAAAATGCTGTATTCTGTTGTGTGAATTTTTGGTACTGATAATGAAATAGAACCTATACACATCCAAAATCGTGTGAAATTAGAACCTTTGTTCTTCCACTAGCTAAAATTTCTGTTGGGAGCAGACCATGTTCTCCACATAAATGGTCTGTGCAGTTTTCTGAACCAGTGAGTTTAGTTAAAGAAAATTAAAGAATGGATATATACAGTAAATATGACTCCCCCAAAACACTGGTATATTAAAGTACGTGAAGGCGTAGACACCAGTCCTGTGTTTCACTAGAGAGAATCTTGAGGCCCAAAGTGTTACCATAAATTTCCTTTCTCTCTTTATGCTTCTTACCTTTCTCTCACTTTCACAGTGCCCCCGTGCCTCCTTTTAAACTGCTGGCAGTGCTTGCCTTCTGCTGCCTGGAAGTAGTCACAGGAAGGCAAGCACCACATTTAACAGAAGACCTGCAGATGCTTGTGTTCACAACCACAACTTCACCTATGGGGAGAGCAAAGTCAGACCCCACCAGTCCTTGGGGAAGGAACCTTTCTTGACCGTCGCTTGCTCTTCAAGGCTGCCAAGGGAAAAATAGGCACATATGCACAGAGAAGACCTTCTTTCTACTTAAACAGAAAATGGATGCTTTCGCAGGTCAACCCTAGGAGCCCTGATAGGACCTCAGAAGAGTAACTCATAGGCATCTTCTTCAGCCCAGTAGGAAAAGGAGGGGGAAAAACTCTGAAACAAGAAAAAAGAAAATTGGAGAGTCCTGATAGGCTGAGATGGGTAAGAAAGTTGAGGAAGAGTGAGAAAATGGCTGTTATAGGATAATACAGCTAAGAATGCAAAGGAATCAAATGGAATGCAAAGGAATCAAAGCTGAAGGCAAGGCCAGCAAAAGAAGGAAGACAGTCTGACAAAAAGAGTATGGAGAAATGACAAAGATGAAAGCACAGGAAAAGGAGGAAAATGAAGAACTGGGCAGAGGAATCTGTTAATATATTTATTAAAGGAGAATTAATATCCCATTAATTCCCCAAAGCCTAAAGGGAACAGTGTGGCCATTTTACTTTCTGCTTTTATTTAATATTTACAATGCAATGGAGATACATTGACATCTGGTAAAATCTAAAGCAATACTAAAATCTAAAGCAGTTCCTTCTTGGAGGAATTTTTGGTAACATGCTGTCTGAAAAACAGTTCATGCTTTTAGCATGAGGCAAGAATCCACCAGTAGATAAATCAGCTTTGGATAGTATTTATTCTTCCACTGAAAGATGTGGATCTCCACCCTTTTGCAGCCCTCTCATGCTTATATTTAGAATCATTGTCTGCTCTAAAGGAAACTACAAATCTCAGACCTGATCTCATTCAGCTGTGTTGTTGAACCACTGGTTTGTTTTCTTTTGAGTAATGGAACAGAACTCCTGGATATATGTTTTACTCTTCTTCTTTTGAAGCAAGCCTTTCTTTTTAGTTTTTTCTTTCTTTCTTTTTTTTTTCATTTAAAAGCTTCTGCTTTTCAGTTCATCTTTCATTCACCAGAGATGATTATTTAATCTCTCTTTGATAGCTTCACTTAGAGCTGTTTGTTCTGTAAAACCCCCAGGCAAAATTCTCCTCCTGGACTTATGCAGTGGTTCTTGTCTCCAATCCTCTGCTCTGCCTACATGTGGAGCATCTATCACGCTGCCAGGCACCAATACTGTCCTTTTTGAAAGGTTTCTTTTGGTCCTTTCAGGGAATCTCTCCCCAGCAAAAACAAATTAATGAAGTCCTTGGAGCAACCTCAGTGCAGGTCCTGGGTCCCACAAATCCTTGCTCATCCCTGCGCACTGACCAGCCGTTGCCCAAATCTTTCTGGCTGAAAGCCACATCAGGGCTGTTTGTACCCTAGGCCAGGCAATGGGGGAGCCATCAAGCCCCCCTGCTTTCCTCCTACCCATTTCTCCTGGAATAGCTCCCTGTCCCAGGAGTGGAGAGAAGCACAGCCCAGGAGCAACCACAGCGGCACTTTCTCACAAGGTGACGTTTGCACACCTCCAGGCTGTGCACACAGTAAAGCAGCCTTTGATTGAAGGTGCTGGCTTTAAACTACCTGGTCGCAAGCCAAAGGTGATATAACTATGTATCAGTATTTTTTAAGAAGCAAAGCCTCATTAGCCAAAGGCTTTTCCACTCATTTATCTTGTTTATTAGATCAAGAAACTAATGTTAGTTTTACCAGAGGAGGAGAGAGGCTGTTCCCTAAACATGTAGGTGGAGGTGTGTCTAATGGCACTCTCAGAGGACTGATACACTCACTCACCTTTAGCATGTTACAAAAGCTTTGCCATTTATTTAGAGTTTTCAAAGCTTTGGGAAAAGACAATAATAAATACATTGGTCTTTGTGTTGTAAAAATAAATTTATAAGCCAGAGCAGTTTCAAGTACCCGACAGTGTAAAATAAGAGATGGAAAATTTACCTCTTTAGCTGTGACTATGGGTTTATTAACAGAGGTTTGGGCAGGAGCCAGCAGCTCTGTCACTGCTTCTTTTCCATTGTGTGACTTGTGCAAATTCACATGACACCAGCATCTTCTGAATCTCCTTTCAGGCCACAGGGAGCTGCCCCACTGTTGCAGATCCTGGTTTAGCATCCTGCCGACTATGCCAATTTGTTGTGACAGAGAGGTTTAGATCACTTAAAGAACCACCATCAAAGGTATTAGCAAAAGGTGATTTTAACATGAATTTGTAAAAGTGTGACTTAACAAAGTTCAATGGCAAGGTTCACTCTACTACTTTACTACATGGAGGAAACTTATGAAGGAAAATCGAGTTAGAATCAAATTAGAATGATTCACACAGAGACCGGAGATGTAAAAAGGTAAGGGAGACCATCCTGTTGAGTCACGAGGTTCAGAATGGACCCCCTTGCATTCTAAACTCCTGATGGAGCTTAGATGCAGCTAGATCCAATCTTAGTCCCAGACCTCGTCAATGGTTTATGTCTAATGTAATTAATGCAAGAGTAAGGAAAACCTCCCATTAAATTACTATGCTAATTTATTGAGAAATGAGTGATTATGGATCCTACATGACTTTTAGGTAGCAGCAATTTAAGAGATTTATAAGGTGACTGACCTGTTCAGGTTAACATTTTATACATGTAAGTAAGTATTCAGAGGAAAAAAAAAAAGAAAAATGCTTATATTTTTAGAACAATTAGATATAATATAAATATATAAAACATATAGTTTAAATAGCCACTGGATGTGTGGAGAAAGTGATAGACAACTCATCCTACAGCAAAGCAAGCTATCCTGCCATCTCAGCTCACTCGGGGATGCAGAGGAGTCCTTATTTCTGAGGTTTCTGCTGTCTGCTGCCACCTATGGTTCAAAAATGAGCTTTTCCAAAGAACAGTTCATCTCCAGAATCGACTAAACATGCAATGGAAGATCTAAAAAAAGGAAACTGAGGAGACTAATAAAAATGGTTAGGACATCCAGCATGGATGGTCAAAGTTAAGTCTATATTTAGGTACATGCTTTTGGTATTAAAAGTACTGAACTTCCGCTGATTTCAGTTTAACACAAATGGATTAAAAATACATTGGTTTTATAGCAGTGTAGACCTTCCCGAAGGGAAAAAATGATATTTACAGAGTAAAAGTTGCTCCAAAAAACATAGGTGATGGAGAAAGGGGAATGACACAAAATCATTCTAAAAAGTCATGTTGCATTTACTACAATTTGACTAGACCAGAGATATGTATATTGAGCACACACATATCAGGAAGCCTAAGAAAGAAGCAAAGAAAAGAAAGCTATACTTCGAGATGGGAACTAAACTATATTTTAAAAAAAAACACATTAAAACAGTCTTCAAGACAAACACTCAGCAGCTGTAAATGCAAGAATTCAGTTTGTTCTTCCAACCTAAGTTTAGCCAACTTATGCATAATGTATCATCCTGAAAGTCTTTAATTACTCTCTCACACACTGGTTTTATTGGATGGTCCAAGAATCACATTGCAATAGGGTTTTTGACTCATGAGGAACAATTCATCAGGAAATGAAATTATATCCTTATAATTTTATATTTTTAACTTCTCAACTGATCAGCTCATTTTGGTGCCCTTATTTACTCTGGAATCATATTTAGCAATATAAAAAATACTGTGTCTTATCAAGAGTTCAGCAATTCCTTTTCTTCTCTTAAGTGCACCTGAGTGATAATTGTCATAAGATGGTTCAAATTAATATATTCAGCGCAGCCCAAACAGCTAATCCTGTTGCCATACATAAGCTATCTCGTTTCTCTGACCTTTCACTTTCCAGTGTTCAAATCAGAGTCGCGCTGAGGTTATGATTCACAGGTCACAAGGCCACAGATAACCTTAGATATTAGTAGGACTGCATGTCATTTTCTTACAGAAACCAGAAGTGTAGCAATATTTAGAAAGGTGGCGAAATCCAGTTGTTAGTGCCCTTTTGTCCACTTTGAGTTTCAAAAGCTGTGAACTTCGCAGCTCTGAACAAATAAAAATGAATGCAGATGAAACAAAACCAGAAGCAATTTGGTTACCCATGGGCTACAAGCATGACGGGCAAACACAGTTTTGCTCATGGCTGCCCAGGAGGTGCTCTGGCTCCACATCTAGGTTTGCACAGTGCCAGGAGTACAGCATGGAGGAGCTGGCACTGTGTTATACATGCAGTGAAGATTTCAGTCTGAGAACCTTAGCTGTAAAGAAACGCAGGCTTACGGTATATGTACCATGAGAAAAAGCAGTGTTTTGAATGGAGGTTTAATGCCTGAAAAGCCATTTCTCATGGCAGCCGTACCCTGGGACTGCAGTCCAGTTCTATCTGCTCTGCACATGACCAGGGAGCTTGGGGCCCTATGGTGAAAATGGCACTAATGTCCTTCCTCCCACTCTTCATCTTCTTCGGGTCAGATGAAGCTCTTGCCATGAAGGAGCTCAGGCACCACATCCCACACTAACTCAAATAACTCTTCTCAGGATCACTAATATATACCTGAAGAGGCCCAAATCAGCATCATTATTTCACATGCTTGTGTCTAATTAGACTTTTCCACGTACGAGTTAGACACTGAAATGTTTTAAGGATGTGGTTCTACATGTCAGTTTGTTTACTTGTAAAAAACCTTAGTGTCACCCTGTTGTGGAGACCCCAGCTTTGCACTTAATGCCACAGACTTCTTAAATGGGATATTTTTCAATTGTCTTCCCTTTTAAGAGCACATCCAGGAACCAGTACTTTCAGAGCATGTCACACCTAGTGAACAAGAGAAAATGAATGTCCTAATGCACAGCAATCCTACTTTACTAAAGGCAAGGGAAGCTAGACAGTAAAGTCAATGTAAAGCCTTTTGAAGTACTAACGTTTGTGATTGCATGGACAGTCAAGCTGCTTCAATAGGGACTGAATTATCCCCCTGGCCATACCTTTTCTGCAGGTTTTAACATTGTGTCTCTTGAAGTCTTTAGCTCCTAGAACTTTGGGGCAGGTTCAGTGTCTATCAAAATGGATCCTGAATTTGTGGCCTTTAAATTGGAACATAATGTAAATTAAAACAAGACAAAACAAATGAAACATTCTCCTTTCTCCACAGAAATGAAGTCAGAAAAGTCTAGCTGGCATTATTTCTTTCCATATTGTCTTTGTCAGAAACAACACTCAATGAGGCTTTTACACAAAATAGCAAGGTAGGGAAAACAAGGATTTTGAATTCCACCAGGTTCCTGCATCATCAATGAGAACATGGAGAAACTCCATTTACATATGCACCTGTCTGACTCTCCTGCTGCCATCTGCAAATGATCATATTAAACTGTTATCCAGGAAGGAATATGAACAGCAATGTACTAAGTATGTCAAAACACTAAATGGATTACCAAACAGATCCAATTTGTAAGAGAAATGTTTAGTGCTCAGCGAGTGAATTATGAGATTAGTGTCGTGGAAGGGATAAACTTGGTATTCCGCCAGGAAATATCAGGTTACTCTATGCATCCCAAAGTATTTATCTCCAGTTAGTGCTCTGCACATTGTTATCAGAAACAATGATTGCACAATAAACAGCACTAATACTCGCCCAGCAGGACCCTGCCAAAATGCAATGCCCTCTTTGGTACTGTGAAATGAGCTTCACTGACAAGGGTAAGATTTCATCTGCTTCCTTCCATAAAGGCCACATCCCTCGTGGAGTCTTTTCAACCCTTGCCATCTTTCCTTGTTCGCATTCATCAGCTTTAAACTGAAGCTTCCTTAGGTTGTCTTACTTTTTTTCTTTTTTTTTTTCCTTCTAGAAAGTGCATGTGGAAATGCTTTAAAAATGTTAATATGGGCATGATCCTAAACTGGCTCCATTCATACTGAAACTTTCAACGGCCCTGTTGCAACTAATAATTTTGAAACTTTTTGACTGTTCCTTCATAAGACACCTGTGAAAAGGAACCAGAAATTTAGCTAGAGAGAGATGTGCAAGATGGGCTTTAATTTTAGGAAACTGCAGCTGCACTACAGCCCCTTGGGACAGTTAAGTAGGTGCCACTTGAAGACTTTTCAAGGACCAAGCTGTCCTTCATGGGCTCCATGCCCATACATCATGGAGCTAAAAGAAAACAGCAGAAAGCCTCTTCTTTCCCTTTTTCAGTTTTCTGTGAGTAGCTGGGAGATAGGAACATCCTGTGTGCGCTGCCAAGAGGGTACAGGCTGACAAGGCAGAGTGACAAGCTTCTGCTGGGGAAAAAGAAAAAAAGAAAAGTCTTTTCTCTAAAAGTCACGTAACTGTTTGCCAGTGGCTTGGAAAGACTGGTGGGCATTCCAGCATCCAGGGGCATTGGGGTGGCTTGGAGGGGGATGGGGAGGCCACTGTCACCTGTGGAGTCTGGTCAGTGTTCATGTTCAGCTTCAAGAGAAGGCTTCTGCTCTTGGCCAGGCTTTGCTTTGTTCAGGTCAGACTCTTGCCGTACTTCCAAGATCAGCCCTTTTGTGGGGTGATGTCCTGCCCCCCAAAATAATTTCTGGTGATTAGGGGTGTAAGAGTTGTCTCTGCAGGACAGTCAAGGCTTGGGCTATTCTCAGCCAGGACCCTGCTTCTTCCAACTCAGCCAAAAAACTTCCACGTACCCAAAAAACTGACGGGCAATTTCTCAAAAACAGTATAAATCTAAAGACTTTCTTATATTTCATAGGCTATGAACTTTGGATCCCGACACATTATTTTCCAGTGGAAATCTGCTGCTGAGTTGTGCTCCTCTGACTTCTTTATTTTATTTTGTGTATCCAGGTGAGACACAACCACTGCAAAATGAAACCATGTCACTGTTTGCCAGTGTTTAATGTTGCATAGAGGAAAAGAACAGCAGGCTAAGGAAATATCAGGAGATTCCCACTGAGGTTTTCTTAGTAACTTGGATAAACAGAGTTGAGGAAGAGGGAAAAAAATATAGTAGTTAAAATGGATTAAAAGCATATCTGAGAGTGTGAGCGTCTCAGATCTTTCCAGGGCCTCCATCACAGGGAGGTCCTACCTACCAGAAACCATGGCAAAAGATGGAGCGCAATCTCCACAGAGACAAAGTTAAAAATAGTGGCATGGCATTGGTGATGCTCAGACAAGGAAAAGATTTTAAAAAAAAACCCAACAAACAACATGTTGTCTGTCTTTCTGATTTGATGTCTCGCTCTATATGAAGTGTGAAAAAGTGAAGGAATGATGGGGCATGATCAGAATTTGAAGTCCTGGGGGTTTATTTGTGGTCCACCAATCACTATGACCTGGACAGTCACTTCATTTACTGGTGATGGAGTTGCCCAGTTTGTGTTCGCTAGCCCCTGTGCTCCCCCCAAAGCGCCTTCACAAACACACGGACTTGAAAGGAGAAGCAGTAATTCAGGAAGTCTCCTAACACAGCAGGGTTACATTTGTAATATGGAGGGGTTAAGATCGAAAACCAAAGTAGTTTAATTCTATTTTCAGAACTCGGTACCTAATGCAGGATTATCTTTAATGACAGACACCAAGGTGTCAAAGGACTGTGTCAGGTTTCAGACCTTTCCATAGTTTAAATTCCTGTGTTTAATCAAAGGTTAACTGAATCATTGCTGGTGGTGAAGAGTTACTTCAGTGCGGCGTTGTTGTGGGTGGCCTACAATAAGTAACACCATATTTGGGCAGCGGTCTCCTACATGCAAACTTATTTCCCATGCATGTCTCTGTACAGAAAATATATGTGACAGTATATACAAACTATCTCTCAGGAGACAGTGCAAAATAGTTCTAACGTCAATTATTTCTTAACTGCTTCATCCTTTAGCTGAATAACCTTAATTTTTGTCTTGACTCTTCAAAATTATTTCCTTTCAAATAGGATAAAATGAAACAATAGCAATTAGCTTGCTTTAATTCCTGAGCATCAGAACTAATATCAGCATTCTCTTTCGTTGTGTCAGGCTGCATTTTCTCATTCACTTATTTTTTTTCTGGGAAGCTTATTATTTACAGAAAAAAAGGGAATCAAACTTTTGTGAACTGTTTGTCTATTGGTTAGGCAATGCTCAGCGTATATACATAAAGTAGGACATAAAATAGAAATGGATTCATACACCACAATTGAAACTTATAGGTTATTCTTTCCATCTCTAGTAATTTATATTACAAATAATTTCTGTGAAGAGTATGGCTGCAGAATCCATGGGTATTTTTTATGTTCAAATAGCTTTGTACCAAGCTTTGAAGAATATTTCTTCCTATCCATTATTCCTTGTTATGGTAGCTAAATTGTTCTTTAGTTTGGTTGATGTTAACACCTGGAATGTTAATAGCCTACATTGATTAGCTTTCTCCAAAGTATTTCTTTTGAGGCAATTTATATTTTCATACTTCATAGGGCTTGGCCAAATATAAATCAAATTTCTATGGTATCATGAAGTATATTACCTTATAAAGGATTGATGTATCTGACACTTATTCTAGGTTTGGTTTGTAAAGTTTCCAAGTCTAAAAAAGGTGAATGATGTGATTAACAAAGATGCTTTAAAAAATTGGAACTGAAAATTCTTTTCACTACAACCAAACATCAAGAACATGCTGGTCTATTTCTACAAAACAAGGATTTTCACAGAAGATTTCCTATTAAACAGAAATATTCAGGGCAGGGGGATTTCTTTTTAGAAATACTTGTGGTTTCACTGAAAACCTCGGGATGAAGTGTCTGGGTTTCCAATGAAAGGTCCACATATTTCCATATTATGGTGGAAGAATTCTGCTTTTTTATTGACTCCTCCCTTTCCACCCCAAATTCCACTAAGGAAATCAGCAATTAACTACAAATAAGAAACAATAATTATTGGGTTTCTAAAAAAAATTTTTGGGAAAAATTGCATTTCCTGCCCCTCCCCTCTATATTTTAGGTAACAGAAGGGCATGATTAAGTGTCTGAAAGTGTATTCCTGTTTTAGTGCCTCTGTAATTCAAGTCTAACAACTGATCCAGCCCTACGAGAATCATAATTGCATAAATCTAGAAGTGAGCTGAGCAGAGGAAGTATTCCTTACTGCGATCAAGTGTCTTCTACAGAATTTCATGGAAAAATTGAGTATTTTTTGTTATGTGTCTTTTTTAGTAACATCGAAAGGAAAAACAATATTTTCCTCAAGCCCCTCCAAACATAACACATGACTTGAAAACAATTAAAATTTGTGCCATTCATAAAGGTGCAGTCAACTTCCTATTCTGCATCCTGAATCTCTCAAGATGACATGTAAAACTAAGAAAAGTAGCAGGAATTCTCTTCCACTTCCAGATGGTGCCAGGTCTTTCTTGCTGTATACCCCCTTTTGCTTTTGTCTCTGGCCTGATTCCAAACACACCTTCATACAAGTAGCCCACATGGAAATGAAATTTGTCATAATTAGGGAAAGTACAAGTCTCACCATAGCCTCCTGAAGGTCTGACCCTTAGTTCAATGAAAAAGAGATCCATTCCACAAAACAAAGTTCTGGTGTTCTGTATTGTCTAGACAATGCACTGATTTTCTCACCACTTTTGGTAAACATAAAAGGCCAACTCTTGAATGGGTTAATAAAGCAGTATGAAATCTGCTGGACACAGAAAGTTATGTAAATGGACTGCACGCTAAGCCAGCCTCTCCTGATGCTGGATACGTGAGGGCGTTAAGAGAAGGGGAAACCTGCATCTGCTCTGTGTTTATAGACAGACATAAAATAATTATTGCAAGAATTGTAGATAATATGATCCAATGTGGATACAAATCCCTGGAGTATCCAAGGAATTCATTTTAGTTTTGAGAAGACTTTGATCTGTCGACATTGCCATTTTCTGTTCTAAATAACAATTAAGCCATTAGAGCAGTATGACTGAAGCCAAGTTTACTGTAGATTTCCACCCCACAACAATAGATGTCAGATTGTAACACAGGATAATTCATATAACAAAAGAAATCATCCAAATTTTGCTCATCAAAAAAACCCCAATACAAAATCCAATCCAAAAATGACATCTGCAGTTTTATGCAAAGTGGTGTTACTTGAGTGATTAGATATCATGTTTGACCATAAAGAATTCATGGCCTTCCTTTGTTCCAAAAGCTATCTAAACTGTGAATTTATATTACTTATTTGTCCAATATTTTAGACTGCAGTGGAAGTAATGAAATGTGTCAATAATTTGTTACTTCAGACTCCTTGCCTCAGCAATCTGGTTTCAATTCCATCTGGACTAGCATCTACTTCTAACAAGCTTAACTGTTTCAATATATCCAAGGCCAAAAGACCAAGCCTAGTGCTAAATCAAAAATCTGGGGAATATTTCAGTGACTCAGTCAAAAATCAGAATCATTAACAGTCACAATTTCAACTCTAAACACTTAGCAAAATAGCTATTGAACATAGGAGTGTACCCCTAAATTTTGTGGCTTCTTCAGGGAGAGTGAGCCTCAGTGAGATTTCACAATAAGTAAGATTAAGCCCGATGCCGAGTAGGGAAATTTCCACGGCAGCTGCAGCATTCATCTGAAACCTTCACCAACACCTTAGGGACAGTGCCGCTCCCATTCACCACTACTGGCACACACCGAACCCAGTCTGCACCATCAAGAAGAGAGCAGAAATGCTCCTCAGCTCTCACAGTCACTTGTTTTCCCTGGTAAGACTAGTAGCCATTTGACAGAGATGTGTGGGAGACATTTAATTCAAAGAAACCTAAAAGATCTGGGAGACAGAGATAGGATTCATTTTGCTGAAGATCTCTTAATAGCAGTCACAGAAGAAGAAAGAATGTTCCTCTTCTTCATTCTTCACTTCTCTTGCATGTTATAACATGATTTTTCTTAGTAAATATATATAAAGGCAAGGGAGATTTCATGGTCTCTTGTCCCATTTTCTTTAAGTGAGAACAGCAACCTTAACCTTCAGTCAAGAGTAAAGGCTTCATTGTAAGAGTTTAAGATAAATATCGAAGAGGCAATCACTTTTTGTAGATTGCCTTTTTGTATTTTTTTCATTTCAAAACCGGAATGATTTAGTGTGTATAGGTTAAAATCTTCCCATTATGTGTATCTGTCATTCCTAGAGTAACAATCTCTATTATTTTCCCTACATAAAGAGTTCTGGAACTTTATAGAATAAGTTGGGATATATTTATTTTGAGAATCCAACTATTACTTTGACTTATTGTAATTCCATGTCACTCAAAATAATTTACTCTTAATCTGATTTGATGGTTAAAGCTCTTTCGTTAAGGTCCTTTGGAAAGGTTTCATTTGACAGTTGTTCATTTTGTTAGCTCTTCTGTGTAATCCATGCAATCTGGGAATTTCACACTGGTAATGAAATCTCAACAGTCATCCAAGTTGCAATGTTTACTCTTCCTGAAGAAGTTCTTCTTGGAGCCGTAACTTCAGTATTTGCTGAAGCTGGCTCCTCTCTGTGTGCTCACTTAATATCCCATTTTTCCAGGAAAAGTTACCTGAATATATTTCAACACTGGCAGCCAACAAGAAATCAGTTGATCCCAGCAGGTCAGCTGTGGTTTGGTGCACTAAGAAGAAAACAAAACCATTAATCTTGAGGTGATTCTAGCCTTGAATATACTTACACAGGAGCATTGCTAAGCATTGCTAAGCTTTCACTAAACATTGCTCATGTTCACAAACTAAGCAAACCAAACTAAAGCTCCATTTACTCTAGAGAGCTATACTATCCCTCTGCTGCTCTGCTGGCTCTTCCAGGTGGCAGAATACAGTTTAGAGAAACTCTGAAATACTTACTCTGAAGTACTTTTTGCCTCCTGTTTCTTTTGCACTTCTCTTGATCTTAACAGTGCAGAAACAGGAGTATTCACAAATGTGTTGGGGTTTTTTTTTTTTTCATTGTGTCCAGTCCTGCTAGATCCCAGGAATCCTAAATGCAAAGTTTAAGTCTGATGATGGCTTAAAAATCTTAAAGCCAAAAGAGTTTAAGAAACACCTTTAAATTAACCAGTTTTGCTCATCCTTGAAGCAAAGAACATTCATCCACACCAGTTTAAAGTTCTAAGATGTTTATATGATCAAAGTATCTGAATAACCACAGTGTAAATTCTATATTTTTTGTTTGCTACTCCAGCAAATCACCCCGCACCTCTGCAGTAATAATATCCGCCAGGAATTCCAACCAGCTCAAGCATGATCTCCACTTCCTGAGAATATGTTGCTGTTCTCAGGCTGTCGATTTTTCCAAGGGTATCTTTATTTGATCTCGTGAAACACTTTTGTCCCATATGAGCCTAATTGCATTGATATATAATTTCTAAGTAAATCCCTAGACCACTTTTTTAATAATGGGGTTATACTAACCATGGCCCAGTCCTTGGAGATCTTGCTTGTACTAAGCAAAATTGTAAAAATATCTGCTTAAGCTTCTCCAATTTCTAACCCATCTTTCCTTATCAGCTTTGGACAAATATTGTTTGGCTTGATGCCTTGTCAACAATATCATCCCTTGACTCCTTAATAATCTTTCCTAGGGTGGTTAGTGCATTCTTTAATTTTTTGTTTGATTTCCATAAAAGCTGTATTGCTATTTTGGCTTTCTCAGCCTTAGCAGTTAGAGCAGCATTTACAGCACAACCATTCTCCACCTTTGCTATTCCCACAGGTCTGCTTTTAAACTTCAGACTGTCCACACCACCAAAGCCAGCCACGTAACTATAGTTTGTAAAAGAAACTTGATAAATGGAGAATTCTCAAAGAAAATTGATTCCAGCAGTGGATTCACATAAACTACAGCAGTTAAAAGTGACATACATTGCACTGAAACAAATTTTGGTTTGATGGAAACGATACGTTTTTTGGCTTGATGGCTATTCCTATAGGGAATGAGTTTGTGATTGGAATTATCTGTACAAGTTTAACAATTTATTTTCCCACTAAATCACTTACTAAGGATGTCACTGTCACTACATGTATGTCAGGACCAATAAGGTTCTGTGCTTTCCCTCACTTTTACAAGCAGCTGGCTTTGGAACCTGCCAGTTTTCAGTGAGTCTGATGCTTTATGTCTGACCTTGCTCCAGTCTGTAGAAGTGCTTGTTGTCCTTTTACTATGACTCTCCACTGATAAGTTCACCCTCAGTGAGGACAGGAATAAATGTGTTGTTTAGAGAAGATCAAAATGCTAACCATGGATTATTATTATATAGCCTTCACACAATGGAAGAACCTAAACACCAATTAGAGCAGGAAACTGTTCCCACCCTGATCTCTTCTGCACATACAAAGATATAGACAAGACAGTATGTGTCCTAATAATTTACAACCTGCCAACAGAGAACAGATGGAGGAGACAAACATATTGAGTTATAAATACGTCATCTGTTCCCAAGAAATCTCAAACCTCTAATTGGAGTCAAAAGCCTGAAATTATACTGAGTTTATAATCAATGAAGGGATGAGAGAGAAGTTCACTAACCACTGGTTTTTAATCAAAATTGAGAGAACAATTTTGCCTAATAGATATCATGTTGACACTAGTACTGTTATGCTGGAATATGAAAGGACTGATTTAACTATACTTGGAAAACTTAAGTAATAATATATAAAGAAAAAGTAAATGGATTAGTTCTTCAGTGTCTCAAAATCATGCTGTACTCTCTTGTGTGGTACTTTGAATCACTATAGTTGGAAAAATTGCATAACTGTTGTTTTTGCAAATGTATCTCAACTAACGCTTCTCAAAGGTATTTGTTGAGGTGTGTCGGTATTCAGATGTTAAAAAGGGTCAAACCTGACAAGTTGACAGCCGTTCTGTTTTGAGCAGATGCATCGCTCGCTCACACACATTGTCTCAGATGATGCACAGCACTATTTCACGCAGTCCCGCTGGAGCTGAAACAGCCTCCAGGCCTCTGAAGATCATCCTGGCAATGGACAGAGACTTACAGCCTCTGCTGGGAAAAAGAAACTGAGAGCTGGAAGCCCACAACAATTTAAATCCCGCATGAATTTCCACTCAAGTGATGGCAGCTGTCCTGTTCAGTGCACTGAGCACAGAATCACAGACCTCCAGTCCATGGGGTTTATCAAAAGGCGTTCATAAGCAGCTGTGGGTGGTACCTTGCTCACGGTTTCTGTGCTCTCAGCACAGAAAGGGGTATCCAGCCACACTGACCAAAACATTGCACAGACAGTCCTTACAACAAGTAATCCTTCCTGAGATCAGCAAGCATTGCAAACTTGGGTCATAGCATTATTGCTTGGTGAATTATGAGTAAAATCAAACATGCAATAATCCCACATGTACTGTTTAATCCTGTTGCAGAGACTGAAAAATGCAGAGTAACATGATAAAGTTTTATCCTTTTAAAATACCATCTTTTAAATAAAGATTTTTAAGTCTGTCTTATCAAGCCTTCTGTGTTATTTTATTCTGGTCTTTCTTTTGTGCTTTTAACTTTTCATTTTAAACCAAACTGACACGGCGATGGTGGCCTAGCAGCTTGTGTCATTTCCTATGAAGACTGCAGCCCTTCTCCCTCTTCTGGACAATTGATATTTATAGGCCACGACTTTAATTGGGTGGCAGCTTCCAAATGAGAACATAGGAAAGCTTGCAACAGGTAAAACCAAACTCCTCCCTGTATTCTGTTTTTCTGTAGAAGAACCCCTATACAGCAGCTGAAGTCTAAGACAAAGTGTAAAAGCAGGCCCAGAATGTAGGGATGATTTCCATGAATACTGCTCAGGAACTTCATTCAGGTGTCATTTATTTAATGACTGTAGATTTTCTCCCAGTATTTTTTCCAATCATGTATTTTAAACCAATTGAACTTTTAATATTTCCAGAGTTCCAGGCTAAAGATATTCTTATTTTTACATCACCTTGTGGAGGAAAGTGAATGGCAGTGATCATTCCCTGCTCTAGACTTCTCATTATTTTAAAGGACCATATATTCCTTCCTTTAACTCTTGCTTAGTAGTGGATGTTCCTTCTTTGTTTGTTGGATAGAAACTGTTCCAAACCTTTAATCATCCTTCTTGCCCTCCTCTTCTTGCCCTTCTCCTCCTCTTTTCTCTGCTATTGTATTCTCTTTGTAATGGAGGCAACATAAATGCAGTCAGAATTCAAGATGTAAGAGCCCCATAGCATTGTACAGTGATGGAAGGTTTTTAATTCGTGTTTTCTATTCTGTTCCTTTCCAACATTTGATTTGCTTTTCTGACTACTGTTGAACAATGAGCTGATTAAATAACAAACTAAACTCTAAGCTTCTCTAATATAAGCTCTCTCCCACACATGTATATGCACTAAAAAATTTGCAGATCCAGTCATAGACCAGATTTTTTCAAATGCTGTTAATCAGAAATTTAAATACAAGTTTGCAAAGCCAGGGAAAAAAGTCTCTAAAAATATTTCTAATTTTATTAGAAATAAAATTTATATTTCATTCTTGTAAGTTATTTCAGATGGATTCTGCAATGCTTTTATAGACAGCTACTAGAATAACTTTGCAAAAAGTTACTTTTTAAAAGCAAAGTTTCAACTCCATTTCTAAAGAAAAGAGAAAAATCCTGCTTCTTTTACCCATGTGAGTAGCCTTTTTAAGGCATAATCTGCACTCACTAGCATTGACTTAAATCCAGGGTCACAGTATTGGCTTAGTTGGAACAGATATAGCTTTGGAGGTATGTAGCACTTTTTGGCAAAGTTCTTTCAGCAAAACTTTTTATGTGACAAAAGCAAAAAATTCTTAACTACTTTTAAAAAAGCTTGTTAGAACAACGGATGTATTCTCCCTTACACAGTTGTTGCTAAGTATATGTCATTTGACCCTGAAATTATTTTACGGTGTGAAACAAAGCCCAGAAAAATCAGCAGGAAATCTTCAATTTGGCCCTGTATTTGCAAAGTCATTCCTCTCTTCAGATACATACATGCAAATCTATTTGACATCAGTGTGCTAAAGCTTACTTTCATTTCTACCAATTAGTTTTGACTAATTCAGTTGATGAAATATGAGTTTTTCCACACATATCTAAGATCAGAATTTGGCACAGTGTTAACAATGTATCTTAAGATATAAGATACTGCATAACTTTCCTCGTATGGTGTACTGCTGAATAAATATTTTCTCTGAGACCAAGATGAAGTTGCTCCAGCATCGCTTCCAAATAGGAATGGAGGAAGATTTGAATGCCGTAACCAGCTTTTGCTTAGCACACTCTGTGTGAAGGTCATGTGTTTGTGTCAAGAAGAGCATAGCAGAGCAGCCACCTTACACAACTGCCATGTAAAGTTAATTTTAAGTTATCATAGTTGGCACCTGCAATTCAGTAGAGAAGTTGTACTTACTGGCACTGACCTTGGTGGCTACTGTGCAGCCAGCACCCTTGAGAGCAATTCTTCATTCTTGAGAATGAATCATTCAGAAACTGTATGGCAAATAATAGCTTTCATTTCTACCCAACAAGAAAATTGTCATTTGTAACGTCAACATTAGCCTCTCCAAGGAAAAGTCATCAGAACTGGACCATTACATGAAAAATGAGTAACATAATTTACTCACAGAATGTACAATTTAACATTAGCACAGGAGACTTAGGGCAAATTTGCTCTTGCTTAGAATGCTGTAATTTAGACTATATGCCACCTTGATGAAACTTTAATACTGTGGCAAACATGTGCAACAACAGGAGTTGCTCCAAGGCCTGGAGATGGCTGGCAGAAGAGGCAAGGGTTGGGAAGATTACGCTTCTTTATCTCAGTGCAGCAGTACTTCATGAAACATGAAAGTAAATCCCCATGTGGTTGTTTAACGAATAAACAACAGTAGCATATTCATGTATGACCAGCTGTTTGCATAATTTAAGTTGATATGTTCACAGTTGTGTGAAATGCCAATGCAAATGGCTGGTAATTTTTTATTCTTGAGACTTGAAATTATTCACCCGTGCATATCTTGAACCCAGGGCACTAGCTACAGCAGCTGCAATGCAGCATACACTCTCATGCACACACATGTTGTTCCCTTAAATAACTCACCAATCAGCAGCAAATTATAATATTCAAATATCCAGTATAAGGCAGCAGGCTGACAAAATGGACATCTGGATTTTATATTCACATTGACAGACTGTGCTTCGCAAATGTTCTGCTTTATTTATGTGAAATGGAAAAGCAAATACATGATAAATCATTAGAATATATTTATACTACACTGAAGCCACAGAGGTATGGTCTAATTCAGGGTTTATGTTGCCGTCTATGTGAACAAGGCATTGGTTTTAACTCTCCTGGGAGTCCTACCTTAAGAGGCCCGTGGGAAAATGAGCTTGAGATGGCACGAGCAGCTTGCTTGTGCTGGTGAGGCAAGAGGAACTGCTGGTGCTGAAAGGAGGTGGGGCCCATGAAGTAAGAAAACTGGGAATGATTATATTGGCAGAGGATTGTGTTTATTCAGCGTTTGCCACCAACAGAACTACTGTGTTCTTGTTAAAAGTTTCTCCATGTAGACTGCAGGATAGGTAGCAGTGATGAGGACATGGGTGTTCAGGGGTGGCTTTTGACAGCAGATTTCAAGTTGCAGTTGCCATATCAGGCTTCTCAGCGATTCAGGCTTAGGCATGGAAAGGGGCCATTGGCCAAATAACCCATAGATCAAATTATAGGTTCCTCTCCAACTTTCATGCCCTCTGTCTTCCCCAAAGGGGCCACAAGATTGAGGGAGAAAAAGAGAGGAAAGAATAAAAGAGTACGTCACTCTGTAACTACTCCAGCTTTCTTTTCCTCTCACAAGCTGTGATTTCACCAGTTTCATGTTTCTTTGCTTCCCAAAGCAGATCTGTTGGGCTTTCAGCTGCAGTGTCCTTGGGCACTTAGGTTCCTCACTCTTTCACACTGCTTGGTTTCCCAGCTTCTGCCAGATCCAGTCCCCACTACTCTGACATCAAATCCTAGATTTTATGGCTATGTCTACACTAGTAAATAAAATGAACTAGGACCCATCCTGTGGGTCCCTGAAGAGTAAGGGCAAGAAGTCAATACTCTGCCCAAAAGACACAAGTCCCCTTGAAACTGAAAGAGTCTCAGCTGGTGAGAAATTGAGAGAAAGTGTTCATATTCCTTTGATCCAGCATCACTCCATCTGTTGCATGGCCTCTGAAGGCATTTATGCCTATTTTCCCAGTGGTTTAAGTATATTTTCATGATAATTTTTCACAAATAGGCAGAGCAACTGAGGAATCTTTTGAGCAATATGAACAAATAAGACCTCAGAATACTTAAATCATGTTTGTTTTGTTATTCTGAAATGCCTTTACTGACATTTATGGGGAAATAATTTTCTTTTTCCAGAGCGTTCTGTGGTGTCGTGGTAGCTTCAGCTGAACATTTTCCAGGACTCAGGACAAATTCAGGCTGGGTCAAAATAATAAAGTTAACATTTCACGCAGTGTATTTTAGAAAATGAAATAGAATGGATCAGCAAAAAAATGCAGAATTATAAAGCTGGTTAATATCATTTTTAAGCATTATAAATGAAACTGAGAATCAAAGACCACTGAAAAATCCTGCCAGACACTGTAGTATGTCTTGGATTTACATTCACAGGAGAAGACTGTGATCAAATTGGAGTTTGGAGATATTTAACAATGATCAGATGAGTGTCTGAGAATGAAAATAAGATGTGAAAATCCAACCTCATCTAGCTATACTTAGCGGATTTACTTTTGAAACTGTGAAATTCAATTGTTTAATTGCTGGAACATCACCTGCTGGAACATTATTCAATTAAAGATCAATGGGCCAAAAATTCGCTGAATATATGTTTTTGAACTCCACTTAAAAAATACTTAATATTTGTTTTCACCTGTGAGTATTTCATTTCTGCTAAAATCACAAAAAAATCCCCAAATTATATCTAATTAATACTGTATTTCCTAGTCTGTGAGTTCAGACAAAGCTCATCTACTGAAGTCTGTTTTGAGCTAATTTTAAAAGTTTCTATTCTATTACCAGTGCTTTTGCTGTCATGTTTTATTCCACATGTATCTCATTGTCTTGCAAAAGAAGAAGAACACAAAAACTTTCCCTCATCCAATGGTCTGATACCTTACATGAACTCTGGTCTTTTTACTCATTGGGGTATCCCCCCCATCATTCACCCCAGACTCGTTATGACAACTTACCATAACTGTATGACAACTTACCATAACTGTATGACAACTTATCATGACAACTTAAAGGGATGAATCCACAAAGGGAAAGGCTCAGGACTGCAATGTTTGACACATAGGCATTCTGCTGGCATCTTCACAGTGAGAAACAATTGACCAGGGTTCTGAAAATCTCTATTTTGGACACTAGAGTGTGTCTATATGCACAAAGTAGTACCACAGACACTTGGAGGTGGGCATAATTGAGTATGCCCACTCATAATTACTCATGATTGAGTAATTAATGCAGCTATGCTAGTTTCAATGCCCCAGCTAATTCAGTCACAGCCAGCTCTGCAGCTATGTCCTGTTGTATATATGGAGATATGGCTCTTTCTTTAGCTGTCAGCTCGCTAAAGTGCCACACATTAGTAACAATTCAATAATGAAATTATTGATATAAGTATTAATGTGATCTGAATAGACTGCCTACATTTATTCTTTGAGAGCAAGACAGAAAGCCAAAGAACTCTGCTATTGATTCAGTGGATGCAGATTAGTAATGCTGGCATTTAATTTTTCTTCAGTGAGAAGTTCCTTGTCATAAAGATGCAATTGGAAAGATGCAAATGATTCCTTAATTTGGGGTTAATTCTGGGAGAATAAATTCAGCCAAAGAAAGGGAAAATTCAGAAAACTTCACATGGATATTTGGGAAAACATTTCAGTTTTTCATTTTCAAGCCCTTGCGTTTTGAAAATGACAATCATTTAAAAATTACATTCCAAAGATAAATCACCAAACATGTTTATTTTCAGCTCAAACAAATTATTTTCCATTCTATACAATATACTTCAGAGTTTGGGGTTTTTTTTCACTGAAGAAACAAACAAAAAAGAGGGGTTTGTGTGTGGTTTTTTTAAGTGTTTTCCTTTAAATTTTCATCTTACATAGACAAAAAAGAAAAATTTCTAATGCATGACTCCCAGAAAAATATATAGTAATTGTAAACATGCTTGTTTATATGTATGTCCATACAGTGTCTCAAACAGGAATTCTTGTTAAGTTGCCAGTGCTACTATTTTTGACACAGAAATTTGCTCCCTATCATTGGCCTAATTCTGCAAGACAGTGAGTAACCTTCGTATTGTGATGACAGCATTGATTCACTTGAGAAGTCTTTACATAGGCACCAGACAACATCCCCGAGCGTGGTAAATTGCTGAATGGCAAACAAAAATTTGGGGGTGTAGACCTCAAATTTGGTTTGCTGTTTCCCAGCGAATATTTAGTTGGGGAAGAGTGCATCCAATTGCTCCTATTTCAAGGCTTTGTAAAAGAATTTTCAGTCAATGTATTCTGGTTTACAGAAATAACTCTCTCCAAGAATAATCTCTGAGGGCTCTATTAAACAACAAACAGTTCCTAAGCTCTCTGAGTAGAAGCCAATAGAAGGCCACAAGTGATACAGAGACTGGCTCTGTATACAGACGGCTGATTTGGCAAGACAATAACCAACATACTGAAGAAGGCCTCTTTTGGTTTTAATTTCCTTTAGATCTCTCTCAGCACTGAAGCCGTGAGAGTTGTAGGCAGGCTGGTATAAGTAAAAACATTTAAAATTATCTCTTTCTTGCCACGAATCCACTGGATGAACTTGGATAATTGCTTGAACTGGTTGAGGCAACCACTACTTTGGTGACAAAAGCTTTTTAATCCAATGTCACAACATCTCTTTGTTACATTTGTTGGTATGAAAGTGGTCTCAAATGGACGGTATAATTATTTTTATACTTACAGCCTTCTTTTTTTTCCCATAGGGGAATCTTCCTTTAACTGGAATGCATATGGCCCATGATGTTCTTTGTGTTTATTTTTTCCCCGTTGTTGCTTTTTCTGTGTACATCCTTAAACAGCTTTCTGGCTGACCTATGTGCCTGTTGGCTGACATCAGCTGGGAGAGTTGAAGTGTCTTGAGAATACCCTCATCATTAGGACCAAGATGTTCAGCTGACACAAGAGCCAAATAATTTTTGGACACTCAAGTACAGATTGACAAAGTTATATGAATAAATTTAAAAGAACCAACTTGTACTTTTACCAAAAATGCAGAGAGAATAGAACAAGAATAATTTAAAGTGTCACTAGAAAAGTTCACATGTATTTTTAATTAAATTATATAATCATCATGATTATTATATTATACTATAGTATCATCTCCAGATTTTTCATGTACTGTGAAATCATTGAATGTGATTTCATTCCAACATACAGCTGTAACGGAGTAAGTAGTGAACCAGCATGTCACCTGCCATGTTAATTCAACACAAGCAGAAGACTGACACTGACTAAGCAACAGGTCCAAGCAATCTGGAAATCCTTCCAGTTTTGAAGGTCTTTGTAAGATTTATAAAAATCCATGCATTTTAAAACCCTAAAATAAAAATGAATTATTTTAGAAACAATGCAATGCAGTAGCTGGAAGGAACCTGGAACATAGAGACAATCACCAAGAACCTCATCTAGGGGAACTGGGTCAGCATGGTGCGGGAGCTGGGGCAGATCCACTGACATCACTGGAGTTACACTAATGTAAAAGGACAGCTTACATCTGGGATCTGGCCTAACATGAAAAACAGATTTGCTTAAAGACTTTACATTCTTTTAAATGACGTGACAACAACTGGAGTCAGTCCCAATACCAATATGCTTCAATAGCTGTGGTATGTAAAACTGCATGCAGATTAATTGGGGCAATCTGCATCTCATGGTTTTCCATTTTTAAACAAGTCATACATTGGTAAGTTTAAGACAATTTCTAAAAAACGTCACACAAAGACTGTCCCAGTCCTCAGTGCCTCGCAAATCAGGTCATTATTATTTCTCTGATAAAAATGAAGCAATTTTTCTCCTGGTGTTATGTAGTGTAGGAAATGAACCCTTACCAAGTCTACGGTTCTCAAAGGCTGCTTGGCCTTACAAGAGGACACATCACCACAGAAAAAGTAACCCTCAGTAAAAAAGACTAATTCTCAGGACATGTTTTAAGATCAATAAAAAAAGATTCCCAGAATGACAAACATTTCTTATTTTCTCTCCCTGACACACTATGACTGTATCTGAAAAGACTCGATTCAGTTGCCTAAACAAAGGCTCCCGGTGCCATTTTAGACATCTCAAGGTAGCTGAACAAGGTTTCACTTGTAAACAGGAGACAGGCCCTACAGGCTGTTCTGGAGCAGCAGTTGGAGACCAGGTGGTCTATGTGACTTACTGCCTCCATTTAGGCAGCTGAAAGGAGGTCGAATACTAACATTTCTATTAATAGTAGGGCATCAGAGAATAGAAAAGCTCTACAAAACAAACATATTCTGTGACTATCTCTAGCTCTGAAATGATGGCTGTAATTTGTCCTAGCATTAGTACTTTATATTCAGTTGAAGTTGAAAATAACTATGGGGAAACAGAGCAATTTCAACATGATGAAGATGGAAGTTGCAAGTTCTGGGAAATTCTTTTATTAAATCCAAAAAAAGATGGATATAAACATCTCAAATTCAGTAAACTCTTGGGAACAATTTTTAGAAACAAGTCAATAGGATACTAGCTCGATAGTGGATGATTCTAAGTTTTCTTTGGTTTTGTGTGACCTACTTTGTAGATATTTAGCTGACAAAGTGCTGAGAAATATTGTAGATGATTTATGACAGTAATAATGTTCTTATATTTCAGGGTTTGCAAGAAATGCTTGCTACTATCTCCCACTGGCTTCAGGACTGCATCTTGTCTTCTCTGATTCAATGCCAGCAATGGTAACTCATTCCTTCAGCATGTCCCATTTTGGTTACAGCAATGCAATTTACTTAAGCTGGAAAGCATCAGCCCTGGGAAAGTTGCAGCTGGTGCAGATGCAGGAGCAGTTCACTTCCTCCGACCCATCAGTCACAAAACTCTTTGCTTTGCACTTGCAGCCCACACACCATCTGAATTGGTCTCTAGAGATGAACTCTGTCTTCTCACCAATTAAATAAAATTCCATGGGTCTGTGTGATGCCTGCTTGGGACACTCAGTTAAGGCCATACTGTTGGTGGAATGAACTCAGACCTAAGTGAGACTGTGGTTTCTATGCCATTTTGCTTCATGGGAGGCACACTTCAGTCCCTTCCTGTACTTTCTTCCTTGTATAGGAAATTACTGTATTAAAATTCATTTTACTATTTGGGAAGCCAAAATAAAAGAAGTAGGATTTGTATCAGAGTGAAACAGCAACATTCGTTTCACTTCTTATGGGATGGATGAAGTTCCTGGCTATGGACGCAAGTACAGATATTGAATTTGTTGGCTTATCTAAATAATCAAATGTCCATCTTTAACGTATCATGCAAAAATTATTGTAGCATATCTTATTGCTAATTTTCATGGGTGTCTTAAATACTGCCTTTTTAAATAAAGCCCTTGAGTTACACTATAAATGAAAATTGCATCTAAATGTAAAGTTTGATAGGACTTTAATTGAAACCCCTCACTAATATATAAATGGAGTTTACATATATTTATGATACAAAGGCCAGAGGCTAGATGTAGACTGTCTCTTTTTCTAAAAAATCCAGGGTTTATATACATACATACATATATATATCTCTCAATGTAATGAATGTGTATTAGGGAACAGTTGTTATTTTTAGATTTGTATGCAAAAAGCAAGACTTGTGAAACATACAGGATTACAAATAGTATCAATGAATTTGGGAGTCATAGGCAGTGCTGAAAAATTGGACTTTTTAAACACGTCCAAGTTTGAGCATTTTAGTACTATACTTTAATATTTTCTTTCCAGTGTGTTTACATCAACTACATTTTGTTGAAGGGCCCATATGAAAAGAAGGATAGCTCTGCAATGATAGCTACCTGTGTCTACTTGCTCCCTTAGCCACATAGATGCTTCCATACAGCTTGTATATTCTCTATTTTAAAAGCACACCCTCTTGGTTTTCAGTGCTATGCTGTGTTGCATACTGTAGCTGGATCCACTGCAGTGCATGGATTGTAGCACCCTGAACCATGGGAAAAACAATAATGACTAGAGGTACATGGTCACCCCAAATGCATCTGCCTTATGATTGCACTCTTGAAGATAATCTCCTGATTGTACCCACTTAATAATATTTTCTGGTTCATATCACAGAGTGGTCTTGGAGCGCCTGAACTGGACTCCTTTCAGGCAAAACAGAGCTAGGATTGCTCCAGCCACAGATGGGTTGCCCTGGACTATGTGCTGGTTCACACTGATCTACCCTTCCTCCTCCCCAAATGCAGGTAGCTTGCGTCTCCAGAAATATTTCCCTATATATGCATAACCATTGCTATCAGTTTGCTCTGCTTACTAACGGAGAGAGGTATCCAACACCTGAAGGAAAACTGACACTCTGTTGGCTTGATCTTCAGGATTGGTTTGGGGAATATTTTGTATATATTTTGCAATAGTTGGAAGGGCATTATATGTGGAAAGCTTTTATTTTCTCATTGCTTTTGTCTGTCACCTAGTTTCTGATTTGAAAATGCCTTAATCCAAAGAAAACTTGAAAAATAACCTTTTTCCTGAGGGACTGGCCTGTAGTTTGTAAAGTCACTGATAGCAAAGAGCATTCAATTAACATCACAATATATGAATTTTAAAAAACCCAAAGATTTAAAAAAAAAACATGAAAGAACCATGTACATTGAAAGATATGTGCATAAAAAAATCAGATAATATGTGCATAAAAAAAAGAGAGAGGGAGGAGAGAGAAAGAATGTCACCACAATAGCCATACCAGCTAAAATCTTGATAACAAAATATGTAAGCTATTTCTAAACCATACTGCAGCCTACACACTAGCCACAGGGTAATAAAGACCTCACATAAGCAAAGACATTACTGAACATCTAGTCTTCATAGACAAGATCCGTTCTATATCATCCCAAAGTTCAGAGAGGAACAGTCAATTACATTTATTGTGAATATATTGCCAAGGATAGACAAGGTTCAATTGTACTGAATGGTTCCTGAGGTCATAGAATATCATTTTGCTAAGGTTTCCAACTGGCAAATTCATTCTTTCACTCTCTCATTTAGTCCCTGGTGTTTATTTTATAATTGTACTCATGACAGCAGGATTACTGAACCCGCCTGTGCAGCCGCAAGACGGTTGTTTTCAATGAAAAGTGTGTGAAAATTATTAACTGAACTGTAAGCAAGTGATTCAAATTACCCAGTTCAGTCCTGATCTCATGTTTATAATTATTGTCCAACCTCTAATTTGCATTTTTCAGGGCAGTTTCAGCTTCTGAAATTCATTGTCCAGGATGAGGAGGTGAACTGTTTTACCAGATTTTTTTAGAAAATAATAAAATTCAAGACTACATTTGTAAATTGTGCCTGGCTGTATTCTGGGAAAGCATGGTGGAATTAGTGTGAGCATTTATTGCATTTAGGCCATAAAACTAGCCGGGTCTTGAGGGCCAGCCCTTTGCTATCACAGGCAGTCTCATCAGTTAATCCACTGTCTAAAACATAACAGCAGTAGGGACCTTTAACTATAAGTACAATAGAAAAGTTATACCATTGTGCAGTGAAATCCTTTTGCCTTCAACACTGGCACCACTGTCCTCATTGTCTCTTGAATAAGTGTAGAGTTGAACAGCAGCCCATCACTAAGTAGCTACACTTGTGTGTAGCTAGAGGTCTACACACAAGTCTTTGAAGTATGCATGAAAGACAAGAATAAAGGAATCCAGTAGGGTCTGAAAATAAGGGTAGATTCTGCACAAGATTGAAGGGTGTCATCTTCAGATGTTTACATGTAAGCATTTCCACAGGAAGCAGATGACTGCTGGACATCAATGGGGATCGAGCAAGCAGAATCCTTAGATCCTGGGGAAGTCAAGGCACTTGGAAGCAGAAAGCCACTGCTGAATGGCTGAGTACCTCTCTAGGCACTACTGACTCTATTGACCAGATGTCCACAGACCATAATTCTGAGTTACTCAGCGGATACAGAGCTACCTACATATAGATATCCAAGGCTCTTCATCTGGATTTTCTTCCCTCTGTAAAGACGCAGTTTAGTTGCCTAAGCAGAGCTACAGAATGCCATCTGACATGCCCTTGGTATCTGAGGTGGCCTCCATCCCCTCCTTCAGGAAGGTGAGAGACTTTCTTAGCTCCTGTGTCTTATGATTCAGCTTTGTATGGATAACAACCTGAGTAACCGAACCAAGGCCTAAGAGAGCAAGAAAACCCTTTCCACTTTGCAGGGGAAGGAGAGAAGATTAACTTTAGGATGTTATTTCTATGAAGACTTCTACATTGTTCTGGCAGAGGACGTCTGCAGTAGCAGGTGGACCTGTTTTTTGCAGGATAGTGGAGAAATTTACGCTATTACATGCATCTTATCATGTTATTATTATTTTTCAAATCCTATGCCTCGAAAGCAACTTCAGCATTTGCTTCTACCATTTTGTTTGTTTTGCTTTCATATTCCTAAATAGCTAGTGTGGGGTTTTGCACAATAGCACTGCAATTGCCTGGTTTGCAGTTCCCCATGTTGCTGCAGCACAGAGCATTGGTTTACACTGAGACATTTATCTTCCCATTTGCCTAGGGCTAGCCACTTTATGTTTTAATGAAAAAATGTATTGTTCAGAAATGGCTGGGTCAAGATTTCTTGGGTTTTTTACAAATTTGGTATTAAAAAATTGTTGGATAAAATCCAGAAACATTCTAGAGAGCAGATAAGGACCTTACTGGTGAGTGCACCAGCCTGCAGAGGGCATGTCTTAGTGGGCCTGGGTCCAGGGCCAGACGCTAAACATTTGGCAGACAGATTGTTTAATTGCATTTTCCTTATAATTATTTCTTCTTTCCCTTAGCATTTGTTAAATTCATACAGATGTAGTTAGACACCTGAATTCTTGTTTTTTCTGTTGAATTTAAGGCCACCTGTTCCTACTCTGGCAAGTACTGCTTACACTTCGTGACACCCTCACATTGTCAGATTGGAAGAAATATACAACATTATAGAGGAAAATAAGGGTTCCAAACTTACATTTAATGATATTTTCTCATTTGTTTTGATGTGGTGTGTGAGCCAGCATTTCTGTGTCTGGCAATTAGAATTCAGACAGAGATGTCGTGCTCCTAATACTGTAATTCTTGGCTTTTTTTTCTCTAATTGTAAATCCTTTACCTCCCTGAAAGTAACATTTTCCAGAAGTGGAAAACTAGTCATCCTAGCTACTTAACAAATAGAAAGACTTTGCAGATGCTACTGTCATGCAAAGGCTTAAGTGAATTTAGCATTAAGTATTTAAAAAGAAGTGTCAAGATTGTGCCAGCACTTCACAACAAACTTCTGCTGCTTAAGACTGTGAATTCTAACATAAAAATGCAGCCATTGTAACTGCTGGTTAGATAGGTCATAAAAGATATTTTTTTTCTGACTGACATTAAATTGATAACAGATAATTTTCATTTAAAATAAACAGGGAATCGATTTATGTCATGCACTTTTTTGATATATAGAAAACAAGACAGGAAGACAAAGATGTGGAGGTAAGAAAATTTATTTGTAAAATTGTATCTATTTTAAGATTATTAAAATCTGGGATGATGTCTTTCTGACTGTGGAGATGAATGAAGTGTACTTGACTTCCTGTAAATTCTACTTACATTTCCAGTTGAAGACATTCCTGTCAGTAAATGTGTATTGGAATAGGAATATGTCAGTTCCACTGGACTATGAAAGAAGATTTGAAAATCTTCTAAAGGATTATATGGGCTTTCAGATTTTCCAAGGTCACATCTTTGGTTTTGCCACAACTTTGCAGGCTGATGTTGTGAAGATTCCCCAAGCTGCCTTATTCTGTTGGAGCCCTGCTGCTGGAGAGTTTATGAAGCTCCAGTGAAATATTTTTGAAAAAATCAGTCCCAGTTTTTCTAGAATGAAATATTTTAAGATGTTCTTCCAAAGGAAATGTTACATATCTATCCATATTGTGTATGGATTGATAGATCCACCTCTTCCATGCTAAAGCACTTTGTTTTAATACTAAAAACTCCCTACACAGGGGAAATTTAAGTTCTTAAAACAGATCTTGCAAATTCCCTAACATATCTTTTGATGCTGGGGAAATTCCCCATTTAACTGAAGATTATGTGTCTGTCCTTTCAGAGTCAAAACTCTGAAAACATGCAGGGCATTTTAACTTGCCTCTGTCTTCAGTCACTATTTCAGGTGATCTGAGATTTAGGAAAACAAATCTTTCCCTTATTGCTCACTTTTTATTTTTCTAAATGAAAAAAAAAAAAAAAAAGAAAAGAGTCAGGGGAAGTTTTAGCTTCTATCTGTTGGGAAAGAGGGTGTCCTTGTTTCAGCTGGGATAGAGTTAATTGTTTTCCTAATAGCTGGTATAGTGCTATGGTTTTGAGTTTGGTATGAGAAGAATGTTGATTGATAACACACTGATATTTTCAGTTGTTGCTAAGTAGTGTTTAGTCTAAAGTCAAGGATTTTTCAGCTTCCCATGCCCAGCCAGCAAGAAGGCTGGAGGAGCACAAGAAGTTGGGAGGGGACACAGCCAGGGCAGCTGACCCAAACTGGCCAAAGGGGTATTCCAGACCATAGGACGTCATGCCCAGTATATAAACTGGGGGGAGTTGGCCTGGGGGGATGGCTGCTTGGGAACTAACTGGGCATCGGTCAGCAAGTGGTGAGCAATTGCATTGTGCATCACTTGTATATTCCAATGCTTTTATTATTACTATAGTCATTTTATTAGTGTTATCATTATTAGTTCCTTCTTTTCTGTTCTATTAAACCATTCTTATCTCAACCCATGAGTTTTACTTCTTTTTCCCGATTGTCTCCCCCATCCCACTGGGTGGGGGGGAAGTGAGTGAGCGGCTGCGTGGTGCTTAGTTGCGGGCTGGGGTTAAACCATGACAGAAGGAAACTGGCAGGCTCCAAAGCTGAAGGGAAGTTTTGGTAAAGTGTTACTTGTTTGCCAGATGGCTACCTCTTCTTCCACCTAATTGTAATGACAGAAGGTCTCTGGAAAAAAGGTGATTTTGCCATTTTGCTGACAAAAGACCTACTCATGTCATTCACATTTTTTCTTCTCCAGCTTTGCATCAATTTAAATGAAACAGGAATTTGGCTTATAAGTGCTAAGAAACTGTCTTTAACATTATACAGTTAAATAGTTCAATCTAAACCAAAAGAAAAATATTATTGCAAGTGGCTTCTTTATTTTTAATTCAGAAGTGGAATTTTAGTCACTGTCACCTTGTGTTAACTCCGTTTAAGTACCTGAGGCACAAAAGTTAGAGGCAAGAACCTCTTGTGTTTGGACAATGGGAAGAGGAAGGGAAGCGAGAGGAGCACCTCTAGAGAGTGACTGAGCCACTGAGAAGCAAATCGCTCGCCAGCATCACCTAGCTACATCCATTTACTAAATGTAATATGGAACTAAGGGGCAATGGTCCTAGCCCACATGTATCTGTTAAGCATGATGAAATTCACCCATGCACAGGTAGCCAATGCAAAGGCAATGCACCACTTTCACTCTCAATTTACAATCTCACTCATATAATACCTTTATACATCCCTTTGCAGAGGGGCACATTCCCAAGATATGAGTAGTTATTATACAGCATGAGCTCATGTCAACTACCTTCATCAATCAGTCCTTTAATACTCTGCTCTACTTTTGTTTCAACTGAGTAATCCCAAAGGTATAGTATTTTTAGTTTAACAAGATTGGACCCCACCTGCCCACCCAAGCTAAACATATGTTAAATAAAAAACTACATTTTGGTCAAATCTTTTCATTTAAAATATATATTATAATATTATGTCATTGGACTATTTTATGGGTGATTAAGTGATGGCTATAAAGATTTTATTACTCAGTAATGTCTTTATTCAAAGCATGAACAATTACTAGATCCCTATTTCCAAATTTAAGCACACCTGGGGAATTATAGTCATTGGCAAACAGCAAAATCTATATGAAAATTATTGATCCTTTGGGCTGACTTGTCTATGTCTGAAGATGGTGATTAGGAGACACTTGGTTAAGCATCCAAAGCTTCTATCAAAGTTTATTTCTTTCTCTCTCATCTTTCATGCCTTACTGCTTATCTTCTATGAACTGTGTCCAAAATTTTCAAAGATGTCCAGTGTTCAGATCAGCAGGATTTGACTTGCAGACTTCCTGAATGCTTGTACGGAAGTCAGTTCAGCTACACAAGATGGAAAATTTCAACCAGTGTGCTTTACTATATGCTTCATTCCAGAAATTTTATGTATGTAGAACCTGGGAGACCAGTGCGCAGACCGCTGTGCAGAATTCCTTTGCTCTTATGTGAAAAATCACTGTTTGTGGGATTTTTGTGAGATGGGAATGCATATTTTTACATGTCTGGTTTTTTAACTGAAGACTAAAAATGAATTGTGACCCTTTTAGAGGGAAAAAAAGTATAGTTTCCTGGGTTTTTTTAAAAGACATGGGCTAAAAGTTTCCTATTTCTTCTTTTTTTCTTCTTGGCCACAGTTATCTTCCTGCTAACCAGTGGGACTTTAGGGTGAGGATCTTCAAACGAGTTGGTCTGAGTCATAAACTGACTTTTAAACCTTAGCAAGAATAGCATGCCAAAAGAAATCTAAGAAAATATTCATATATTTGTTAATGTTATGGAGTACAGTAGTATATAGAGGCATCAGTGTACAACTGTGCTACATTATTCTTGACAAGGTACATAAGTAAAATGAGGGATAGATTTTTTTCCCCAAAAAAACCTTCCACAGTTAACAGGTAGCACAGAAAATAGATGGAAATATCTTTATTGATGACGTTTATATGTGGAGAACTGAGCCACAGAAAGACTGAACCACTTAATATCACAGAGGTAGTTTGCGAAACATCCTGGGGCTGAGCCCTGATCACTTGGATTCCAGTTGGAAATGAACAAGTCTGGTTTCCACAAACTACTGTAGATTAAAATATAAAGCCATAACATCTTGGCACTGATCTGTGTTATATAAAATTAAGTGATGCTTACAAGGCTTCTGTTATCAAGGATGTTTTTGATTTAAATAGGAGCAATCCAGGTCCCTCGCCACCGAATACATTCTTCTTGAGCACCTTCAACTTTTAAGAACAGGCATCCATGACACAGATCCTCAACTTACTGAATACAGTTTCATGTAGAAATACAACATATTGCCTAATATTTAGTATTTCTGAAGTCAGTAGTAGTTTTATCACTGTTTTATGGAATATCAGAAGTACATCATATTGTGGTCATCTGAAACACATGCTACCAGAAACGATACTTATTGCTGTGCCTAACTATTTGCAGGTGTAAATGCCAAGGGAGGACAGAACACTGAGATTTGCACAGAGGAGGGGGTTATAAAAAAAAATAAAATTAAGCAAAATGAGTAAAATAAAATTAAGAAAAACACATTGCACAAGATTTAGTGATAGAAGCACTATTACTAGTTCATGTTTGTGTGGATTGTCCGGCTCATAGTTCACAAACAAGTTTCACCATGTCTAGTGCACACAGGCGACTCACGGGGGGTTACAAAAGTGACCCAGCCTTGGATTGCCTTGAGGCCTTGTCTCTCTGCAGACACAACTCACGGGGAGCTGTGTAGACAGCTTAGCCCTGGGTTGTCTGATAAACCCTAAACTAAACAGGGCGGTGGCTGTGCCATTCAAAGAACCAAAACCTGAACTGAGCCTTGAAATCCCTTAACAAATTGTATGCCCTGAGTCTCAGTCCAACCAACCACTATTCAGTTGCCTGAGGAAGCAAGGTAAAAAAAACCCCAAAACCTGGAGGGTTTCAGCTTCAGTTTCAGATGACAACCTTATGTATTCAAACAATCACAGACTAGCAAAGGAAAGATAAGGGGAAACTCCACTCAGATATACATAATCCATTTAGGTATATATCATAATCCGCCTAGACATAGTCATACACCCCATTCCACAAGTCAGGGGATAAAAACCCTAAAATTCAGGTTGGAAATTGGGGAGTCACTTCTCCAACTGTACAGTTGGCTTGTGAAGGAGACCCTTCCCCGCCTTGATCAGGACACTGGTCGAGTTAGCTTCCCTGGGATTGAAAGCCCTTACCTGGAGGTGTAAGTGAATATTGTTTAGGCTTTAAGTTTGTAAACACGTGTGTGCTTGTGGTTGTCTGTGAGTCGCTTGTGGTTGTAATAGTGTACTACTCTTGCTTTAAAAATTGCAAAAGTGCATTCCTCTATTGTATCTGTAAAACCTGCAATAGTGGCTTGTTAAGTCTGTAAGTGAACTTCAAATAAATCATTTGCTTGAACCTTGCAGTTAAGTCTTTTTCCGCCACAATGTTCACTTACATAAAGCCCTGAAATTAGTCTGGATAAAATTCTGAAAACAAATGCATGTGGACTGTCTTACAATAGAAGAAAATATCAAGTATAGTCCATGTCTGTTTTGATAAAAACAAAATAGTTAGCAGCTCGTTCCAGAGTCATCTCACAAAATACATGCAAGTTCCTTTCAAAATAGCAATCATTAGCTAGATCACACTATGAAAGTAGGAAAAAATATATAAAATGTCTGTTACTGTCAGTTTCATCCCATACATAAAGGTGACATTTTACAGTTATTACATGTCTAATAAAAATGTATATATTTGTAACCAGATGTCTTTTTTGTATATTTATTATTTTAAAGTTTTATTCTTCTGAACTGCTGTCCATAATAAGCAGCTCCAGCAATACAAGTTATTCATTTCCTCTTAAGGGTATTATGATATTACATGAACAATAAAATACTAAATTATTTGTAAATAACAAAAATGTGTCAACATAGTTTTTCTTATGTTTTTCAACAGAGTATTGGATCTACCTTTGCAAAAAATTGCAAATTCATAATTTTTTTTCAAACAATTGAAAGTTTACATGCCTTAAAAAAGGCATTGAACAGCTTTCTGTTCAATGGCATCTTTTTCAGTAATCTCTGTTATTAAGGAGAAAAGGGTTTTGCAGAAAGGGATAGCTGCTGTAAGAGCTGTTAAATGATTTTGTGTTTGAGATACTTGAAAGGCCAAACAGCTTGGAGTTACTTCATCTATTGATAAGATGAGATGTGAGCTCAGTTCGCACACTGAATCAATTATACTAAGATGGTAACTAGCAAAAGTTGAATAAGTCTTAATTCTTTACCTAACCTAGTAAGGCTTATATAAGACTTTGGGGAATAGCTGCAGACTATCTTAAAACTTTCATCTGAAATATTTGTCAGGATTTCCTCTGAGAAGTTTGGAGGACAAAACTATCTAACTATGTCTTTCCCACGAGGTCTTCAACCATAATATTGTCCAAATACCTTTTTCCATTACATAAATTTTGTACCTTGACATTTGTACCTCAACATTTATTGTATTTGGCTCTTTCGCAAACCACCGCTTTCCTATTTAAAAATTCTCACAGTTATTGTTTACACCTACATCCCTGCTACAGTATGTAAGAGAGCAACTCTTCCTCCCCAATGCATATTTTTATGCACCATGTTTTTTTAAGCAGCAGAATTACTGGGGTCCTAGATGTTTTGGTTGGTCCAGAGTAGAAGTAGCAAAGTATAGATATACTTCAATACAACTTATTATTTATCAGGATATAAAAGAATCTCTTGTCAATCAGAATTAGAAAACAGCATTTCTGACATGGGAAAGATTCAGATCACTGGAGAACCCAGGAGCAACCTTGGATCTGTGCTGGGCCATTATTGCATTAAGAGTACAGACTCTTGAAGTTAAGTACAAACAGAGCTAGGACATCTCAATGTTTTTTGAAATACTAGGTTATGTATTGCTCGATTATGAAGGACAAAAAGACAAACTTAATATGGCCTAAGAGAAAGAAAGAAGGTGCGGACTAGGCTATATTGGGAAAAATTACTAGAGAAAGAATCAAAAGAAATGGGGCTGTATCATACATTAGCAAATATCCTGCCATTCCCACTGAGGATGAAATAAGCAAGCACAACAGGAAATCTGAAATCTAAGAAAAGATGACTAATTTTTATCATTTTTATGTTTGCATGGTAATGAAATTACTGATATATATTATGGTGACTTCATTTGAACTAAGTATTTTTTTTTATGTTGGATTCAGACAAGTGCCAGATGACTTAATTATAAGAAATTAAAACTTAGAAAATATTACATAACACACAACCACTACTGCAAAATGCCTTAATTTCTAGTTGTTAAAGTTAGATAATTACTTCAGAATTTTGTGCTATCGCAGGGTGAAATTACCTGCAACCTGGCCTGTTCCACAGAAACTTTTTATTAGGTGCTTAGCTGCTTTCCAACCCTAAGAAAGTGAATTAACTCTGGGTTCTGAATACAATCTTGGGTTAAAGTAAAATTACTAAATCATTTAGCTTTCAACAGTCAAAACCCAATGCATTTCTCTTTCTAAGGGTGTTTTTAATAAAGTTACTATTTAAAAATTTCTGATTCTTTTGTAATATAGCTGGGCACAAAAACAGTCCGTTGTTTTATACCATTAAAAAAATATTTAAGGAGATAATTAGGTCATTTGCCTAAAATTGGTCTCTTGTCATTCAAATATGAGTGTTAGAAATTATGAAATATAGAAATAGAATAGAAATAACTAGTGTGTAAAACTAGCTTTCCTTCCAGGTGAACATATGGGAGCTTATTACAAAGTTATGCCTCAAGAAAGGTCTGAAGGAGCAATGCATTAATGATCTGTCATTGACTTTGAGTTAGTGTTTGCATTGTGCCAGAAAATGCCACAGACTACTTCCCTTCATGTACTGCCCACAGCAGTAGGAGCAAAGACAAATATTTGTTGGGGGATAGGAAAGGAAAGATACTTCCTTTCCCGCCTTCATGTCCAGTAGCAACGTGAAGCCAGAACAGCTGAGGAAGCAGGTGCTGCACAGTTAAGAAAGAAAGACTAAATTAAGCTCAAGTCCATCCCTCAAGGAAAAATGGCAGGATAGCAAAAGGTATTAAAAAATGTAGGCAACAATACTCATTAAGATGCCTCACACCTCCAGAAGTGGGACTTCTTTGTGTTAAGCATGACGAAATATCAGCAATGTCCTCCACCATTGAGCACAGATACGCTGACACATTGCCTATGTTAGCAAAACTCTTTTGTTTTGAAATTAGGAAGCATCCAGTCTGTAATAGGGGGACAGGCAACTACAGTTAGGATTAAGAAGTTTTGTGTAAATATCCAGTATTATATATAACAATTGCTAATCCATTTGGATGGTACTTTGCCAGATCTGTTAAACCCAATCTGCTGTCAGGTAACTTGCAGTCAGGAAAATGAGGTGAATTTTTTCATTGCTGTGAGTGTCCCAAAATTATTCCATTCTACTTTTGGTGAACATAAGAGCAGATCATTACTTAATCAATCTGTACAGCAGCTTTTCAACAGCTATCTTGAAACTTAACTCCAACATTGATTCCCGTTTCCACGGAATTCCAGGTTTTCAGATTCTCCTAATGAGCCACATGTAACATTTCAGAACATTGAGATGTTTTGTTTATTATTTTCTGCTTAATAGGTTTTTTCCCTTTTCCTGTTTGGCTGTTGGGTTTCCATTCAGTCATGTTGGCACCTGTCATCTTGGCAGTTTAAGCTTCTATATGTTGGCATCATTTAGTTATTTATTTCTCTTTCCTGTTCAGTAATTCAACAATCAGCTTTGGAACTAGTCTGTGGTACTTAGTTCTGCAGGCTTAGAGGAAGTGTGCAGTAAAGTTATGCCCGTTCATCTCCCAGCTTACCCATTTATAACTGATTTTCTAAATGTCTGTTGAAGAATTCGATTTCCCCGTTACCTTAAGAACTCCCTGGCAATCTGCCATGTGGGTTGTTTCTCTTTATCAGAAAGATTTCCCTTTTTAACAAGGTGAAATGTGACCTGTTGTTCAATAGCATTTCTTTTTTGTTTCTTTCTCAGATGAAAACAGTTAGCAAGAACATGATTATTGCAGCAGAAATGGCCTTTGGTATAAATGTTATTTCTGATTACTGACCAGAGTAGTGTCAAAGAGTGACAGGTGAGCAATGGTGACCCTGGTGCTTGATCTGCTGTCACTGACAGTGTCAGCTTCAGCTCTGCTAATGAAAATAAGGGAAAAGAGAGGGGTGACAATGGCAGTGTATAAATCACTTATAACATGATGAATAGAAAATAGCATTTAGAAAAGTTTCAACTTTGGTATGAATCCTAGCTGGCTACTGTATACTTGATGTCTTGCTCTGGCAATTCCTTGATGCCATATCATGAGCAATGTCTCAATTTTGCCTTTAATTTCCATGAAATAATGAGTTATTAACTTCTTATTCATCCCCTATTTGGGTATCAGATTAAGATTTAAACATGGAGACAAGTAACGAGACAATGCATTTTTAGTGTTCATATAATATAAATAACAGTTATGTCACGTGAAGGACTACACCATTTGCCCTGGCTCAGGTTCTCTGCTTTTTTGAGAGCCATTACAGATTTGGGGTGAGCGTGCAGGTTGCGTCCTGGGCCACAGATGAAAATCTGTATTGCGTGGCTCATACAACACAAATGCTTCTTTCTCTGCAAAAGATGCTGCTCCCAATTTTTATAGCTGTTTCTGAAGCAAACCTGCTCATCTCAGGTTTTATCTTCATGGATTATTTACATCGATGCTATTCCAAATATGTAACCTGAGACATGAGCAGTGACAACCATGGTAATGCCACACAATGTAATATAACGTCCTTGACTTTTTACAATCAAAGCTTTCAGAATCGGAAACCAGTTTGCCAGCAGTGATCCAGGAGAAGCCCGCAGGTTCATGAAGGTGCTGTAAATAATTCTGCAGTTAAAACTAGTTTGAAGTATCTGTTGTGTATTACTACATGGGAGTTAAAGTTTGAAACTAAGTTTTTATAGTGCCAGTGCTTTTGTAACTGCAATGGCATAACTTTAGGATTCTGTTGAATTTCAGTCTTCAATATAAATTTGCTAAATATAAGATTAAATGTTATATATTTAATATAAAGTCAACAATTTGATATAAGTTTAATATATACTAAATATTAAGTATAAAATACTGACATTGCTGCTCAAAAAATTCATTGAAGTTCAGTTTTAACCTTGACATATTGACATATGGTAATATTAACAGTAGGATTTTGCTAGTGAATCAGCCATCCTGCCAAAGTATCATCCATGTAATGCGTATTTCTTAGAAGGTGATGAAGATCACACACGATTCTTTAAAGAGCAATGCATATTGACTCAAATCTGTTCCTATTTAAAATGTCACAGTAAAAAAACATAATGAAATATCATTAGTTCTTATGTAGGATTACATAGTGATACATACTCCACACTTCACAAAGACTAAAGCAACTCTGTGTCGCAAATACAGCTGCAAGAGGTGGAACTGCAGCTATTGATTACCACAGCTTTATTGGACTCCTTTACATCTACAGAAAGATAGATACCTCCAGTCTTTCTCCCCATCATTTGTTTAACTATTTCTCTAAACATGAGACAGATTTCTGGTCCTGTGAGTGCTGTAACATCTCGCCTGCAATTAACTGGCATGCATGTATGAATATGTGCTCTTTTATTTGTCTGCTTGCAGACAATTGCTCCATGATGACAGAGACCATACATCAGATATCAGAAAACAGAAAGGAACATTTGCAAAATATTAATATCTCTAAAATAGGAATAAAAAGTGCAACTCGAGAAAAAGACAGTTTTTCATTAGAAACAACTTCTAGTATGTCTTGGTACTTTCCTAACACAGCTGTCTTTGCAGAGTAAATGTACTCTGGACCAGCTGGCATGGAGTAACCCCTGTCCATACTAAACTCTCTTTCCATTCAAAATATGGCTGACTGTATCCAAACTGCCCACTGAGAACAGTTTCTGACCTGTGCTGAGTCCTAAACTATGCCTGGGACTTGTTGGTCATGGCTGTGACCATGCTGGAGATCACTCCAGCAATTTTGTGGGATGGATGATGGAGTTTCAGCCCCTGGGAGCAGTATCTGGCAACATTTTATTCACTAATACAGATGTAGTCCTAAGAACTCCTTCTGGGCTGCACCATAGTGGTGGGTTGACCCTGGCTGGACGCCAGGTGCCCACCAAAGCCACTCTATCACTCCTCCTCCTCAGCTGGACAGGGGAGAGAAAATATAATGAAAGGCTCGTGGGTCAAGATAAGGACAGGGAGACATCACTTGCCATTTACCGTCACAGGCAAAACAGACTTGACTTGGGAAAATTACTTTCATTTATTACCAATCAAATCAGAGTAGAGTAATGAGAAATAAAACCAAATCTTAAAACACTTTCCCCCCACCCCTCCCTTCTTCCCGGGCTCAACTCCACTCCAGACTTCTCTGCCTCCTCCTCCCAGCAGCGCAGAGGGACAGGGAATGGGGGTTACAGTCAGTTCATCACACGTTGTCTCTGCCGCTCCTTCCTCTTCATGTGGAGGGCTCCTCACTCTTCCCCTGCTCCAGCATGGGGTCCGTCCCACAGGAGACAGTCCTCCACAAACTTCTCCAATGTGGGTCCTTCCCACAGGCTGAAGTTCTTCATTAACTGCTCCAGCATGGGCTCCTCTCTCCACGGGGCCACAGGTCCTGCCAGGAGCCTGCTCCAGCGCGGGCTTCCCACAGGGTCGCAGCCTCCTTCGGGCATCCACCTGCTCCGGCATGGGGTTCTCCCCGGGCTGCAGGTGGATATCTGCTCCACCATGGACCTCCATGGGCTGCAGGGGGACAGCCTGCCTCACCATGGTCTTTCCCACGGGCCGCAGGGGAATCTGTGCTCTGGCATCTGGAGCGCCTCCTCCTCCTCCTTCTTCACTGACCTGGGGGTCTGCAGGGTTGTTTGTCTCACATATTTTCAATCCAGTCTCCACCTGCTGTTGCACAGATTTTTTCCCCTTCTCAAATCTGTTCTCCCAGAGACACTACCACCATCACTGATGGGCACAGCGTTGGCCAGCAGCAGGTCCATCTTGGAGCTGGCTGGCATTGGCTCTGTCAGACATGGGCGAAGCTTCTAGCAGCTTCTCACAGAAGCCACCCCTGTAGCTCCCCCACTACCAAAACCTTGCCATGCAAACCCAATACAAACATCATTTAAAACACCTTCAAAACTAGGGAAAGAGATGCCCTCTGCATGGTTTGTATACCAAGCACGTATTTCTGTGAAAATTATTTACAGAGAGAGAGAAAAGAGAGAATTACTTTAATTTCAGTTAATGGGAAAGATCAGGAAGAAAAAGGTGAGAGAGTACAGAGATCATTTCTCTTATTTTAGCAAAGCCTAAACTAGAAATGCATGTGCTAATCTGAGGGCTCATGTTATTTATGGAGCTTCTTGTGGTCTCAACAATTTTATCTCTATTGTTCTGAAAGAAAAGTAAGAAAATAGATCCTAGCAGAGTGAACAGAGAAAACAGAAGTAAATAAACATAAAAAATAGGAATTAACTATTCAACATCGCATTTGTATCATTTTCTTCTACCAAAATTAAGGATTTAATGTCTGCTAATGGTCAATGATTCAAATCTGAAGTTAAATGGCTGGTTTTCAGAGGTAGTGGTCATCTGCTCTTCTCATAGACTTCTGAAGATGAAGTACACAAAATATTTTAAAATCAAAAGTTTGTGACTAATAGTAGGTTTCAGGCATTTCACCAGTATGCATGCACTTGCAGAGGCACTATAGTGTACTGGATGTAACTGCACGTAGAAGAAATCCGCATGTGCAAGTGCTCGGTAAAAAAGCTTGTGTTTGCATATCAGGCCACTCAGTGGAAAATGGCTTAAGGTGGGCCAGGAGCATAACAGTGATTAACAATTCCCTTTCTGTTCTTAAACTATAATGTAACAAGCAAAAGAAACAGCTAGACAATCCTAGACTTTACAAGATTTCTGGATTCTGGGAAAATAAAAGATTCACAGCTTTAGTCAGTTTCTCTAAATAGTGCACTTTGCTCACTTGCACTTTTGGAAAACTTGGGCTGTCTGGGCCAACATTCCAGTGACCCCGCATTTTTATAGGACTGATTCCAAACTAAGCAATAGATGATGGCTTCAGGTAGGATGTCTTAGCTACTGGAGGTAGAATGCAAAAAGCAATGCTGACAAACATGTGAACCAAAACTAGAATTACATCTTGTATCCAAATCTAAGGAAATTCTCAGAGACTCTTCAAAGAAGTTCTGTCAAATGCCATACATCATTAAGATAGTAAACCTGCAGAAAGACAGTATGGATTACATTTCTTGGATGTGAAAGCCCAAGCCAGTCTCCTCCCAGAGATCTATCAGTGGGATTTTAAATTACAAGGAACTTCTAAGCCAACACAAATACAGTATCAGCATTGGTGTAATGCCTATAAAACATCTGAGAAGCAAAAAAATAAATTAAACAGATAACAAATGTGAAAAATCAAACATATTAAAAGCTACATGACAACAAAGACACTGAAATTTGCTATGAAACCATGTTGATTAAGAAGGATGAAAAAGATCAAGAAGAATGAATTAAAAGCTATAAACTATATCCCACTAAAAATAAAATAAAAATGTCAAGAACATATTTATATTTTATTGATAAATGGAGACTTAAATGTGATCAAGGAAATACTTCTTTATTTTTAAGAGGAAAGGCAATAAATCAAAGCCACATATGTAAGACAAATAAAGGAAAAAAGGATTCAATGAAATTATAAATAAATAAAGCTGATTTGGTTTTGAAAAAAATGCAAATAAATGAGCTTCATGGTAATTTAGCTTGTCATTTTTCAATAACATTGTGGAATGATGTCAATAGGAGCAACTGAATATCTAGTATTTTAGAATATAAAGTGGCTCTAAAGAAATATTAATATTTGATACTGCATTTCCAGCTGAGTCACTCTTGAGCATCTCACTGAAAGGGATGCTGCTGCTTGTCAAATAGCATTTTGAACCTCAGCTGGTCTGTATAAAGAGCTGTCTCCAGCCCTCTGGAGTTCCAGCAAATACTGTCTGTGCCTCCACATGCATGGGGATCTGCTCTGAAAGTTGCAAAATTGGGGCCTGTAGCATTACTTCACATAAAGACAGGTGACAGAATATAAGTTCAAATTTAAGTTTGTGCATGTAGGAAATGTCCTGCTTCTTTTTCAAGTCAAGACACCAAAATGTTGGATCGCAACATTCTCTATCAGCTCCTGTTCTACACCACAATACTTTGGTGGCAGCATGGCCTTTTCTAATACTTTACAGTTTCACAATACACCTCTCCATTTTAATTTTAGGTGACAGCCAGTGTAATGCTCACTTTAAGATGGTTTTATCCTCTACCCTGACCAAACACCTAAGAGGATTTGAGACCTATGGATCACTCTGCAGCAAGCATGCCACCATCACAGCCCCTTCCTCCATACTGCCATTTCTTTGAGTACTTTTCCTTGGCCTAGTAGAAAAGGAGGACATGTCATACATCCTACAAATAGATTTTTAATCTTTGTTCAACAGTTGCTGTGTTCAGAACATAAAAATAAGACGTCACATAATTTGAAATGTTCAAAAATCAAAAGAAAAAAATGAAAAATCTTTGTTCTGGAAACAAAGTAGATAAGAGAAAACGTACAAATACCTTGTGTATGTAAAATGGACTCCCGGTGTTTTAAAGAAGACACACAATACAGTTCTACAATTTCAAGATCTTGAAACTTAGATGTTTGACATTAGAAGACCTAGGATTTTACATTGACTTAGGATTTTATATTTACTTTTAGAAAGGCAGTGCTCCGGGTCACAAATTCAGTCTTCAGGAAGAGGCATTAAGATCATGTAAATAGACGGATACACAGATTATTCTGTGCCTGTACAGTACTCACCACATTACAGTCTTAATCCTGACTGAGCCTTTGGACATTAGGATGACTCCAGATAACTGGAAAAATAAGGAGAGCAGTGACAAAAAAATCCTAATAAAAAACTATAAGAAAGTGACAAGTTACGCTAGTTACAGCATGAGCAATCTCAAGAACCATTGAATCACTTTGTTGTATTTCAAATTATACAGAAAGTCTTGCTGCTTAGCACCTATGAGCAGCTGAAGCGTGACAAAGAGAAATGCAACATGCTTTCACAAGAAGGAAGGACAGCTGAATTCACTGCAGGAATATTTCTGAAGTTGACAGTCATGATCCTTTCCCTTTTGGGATCTGACTTGTCTTCATGTCTTGCAGAGCGTGTAGATATAAGCAAACATCAGTACTTGAAGGAGTGAAGAAATAGCCAACAGAAGTCCATGTGATATCTAGGACCAAACACAAGAAGCTGTTGACACTTTTACCTCTCATAATGTATTTTCAGGATCAACACTTGTATAACCCTGAAAATAACTGTAACTGACAGAGAATGACAGTTCCCATGACAGACCCATGCAGGGCTTTTTATATATGTCATGCTGCAGCCCTCTCTTTTAAAATATGTTGACTAACCTCTGTTTGCCAGAGGCAATTTATATCCCTCCCTTCCTTTCAGGTGTGAAAATTGGTCTTCAAAATTGTCTTGGTGTAAGACATTGGGTTAGGAGAAATCTGTCCTGCTGTGGTGACTGGTTTCATAACCACAATGATCATTGCAGATTTAAACATCTGTTATGCAGTGACTTGTAGTGCTAGAAACAGGGACATGATATCATTATGCGATCAAAATTTTGCCATGAAGTGCTATCTCAAAATGTGAGTCTGGAACATATCATGTTTCAATGGAAAGAAATTATATCTTCTGTCATTTTTGGTGGTTTTAAACCACCTGTAAAAGGACTCCATTCTGAGACTTGTACTTAAGAGAAATGTGGAAAGACCCACTAAGCACCCGAGTGGGTCGGAGATGGGGGGGGGGCTTCACAGTTGTATAACCAACATAAATGTCCCCCATCACACGGCCTGGCACCTCCTTATCATGTGCAGTTGAACGCTCAACCCCTGCTCATGCAGTGGTTCGCGTAATGTCAGCAGGGGTGCAGGACACACAGGAGAGAGGAGGGCAAGACGCAAGCTGGCCTCCTGCCCCTCAGGAGCAGGGCATGCCACAGGCTGGGTGAGCTCTCGCAGTGGCATGGAGATGCATGCACAAACGCATGAATGTTAAACTCAGTGAAAGCACAAATGCCAAAAATCATGTTACTTCATCAACAAAAACGGTCACTAGCAGCACTATTGACTACATCAGCCACATCAGCCTCATCAGCATCTGAACACCAAGGGCACGTAAACATCTATTTTAATTCCTTTTCCACAGCTGTCTAATTTGTGTCTGGTATATTGTGTAGGTTGCAACTAGTTGGTAATAGATATCAGTAGTAGATGGCACGACCATGCTTCTTTGCAAATGGGAATGTAGGTACAAAAAGGTATTTCTTGCACTTTCAATTCTTCACATAGTTGTAGAAATAATTGTATTAACAATCTTACACTTGTTGAGAGTACTTGATTTTCTTTTTAAGAAAATGTTTTGTTAAGTGGTTATGCATGGAAAACATCAAACAGTAATAATAAAAAGCCAGCTGAAGTGAGGATTAGGAGGCAGGATTAAAATTAAATAGCTACAAAAAGAGTAATGGCAACATATAAATAATGAATATTAAATCACATGATCAGCTATATTCATCTGTGTTTTATCTGTACAAAATCATCCTAAGAGATGATGATAACCTGAACTGGAGATATTCAAAAGACTTCATTGTTAAAAATTGCAATCGCATGTTTTGAATCTTTTGAATAAAAATCCCGAGGCAGATAATGTGCACTTAAAATTACAAAGGAAGCAATAATGTGATTGTCAGCTACATCTATACCAATGCATTATTCAACCATAGAACATATGTCCTAAGAAAAGGCCAGATTAACAGTCATGAGTATGCAGGTGCCAAAATAATAAAAATCATTGCAGAAACTAGCCAGAACAGCACATTTACAGGAGAAAAAAATAAGTTGTCGATCTGGCAGTAGCCGCTAGAAAAAGAAAAGTAATATGTTAGTTGATAGTAGGAATTTAGCACATCTGAAGCCAGTTTTGTACTGAAGATTTACATGCTGGAAAGAAGTGTCTTTATCTGGGGAAAAGGACTGTGGATGCCAAGAAAGCTGACTGTCTGCTTTTCAGGTTTCATGGAGGTCTCCTTTCTGAGACAAGCAAAGTGTCCAATTTTGCAGTCTTGAGCATTTTTTATACCTGTTTCTTCAAAAACGCCACATACTCTCATTTGCACTTAATCTGTTAAGTGCCCTGAAGGCAATAATCAGATAGTAAATAAATACTACAGTGAGGAAAGAAAAGAATAAAATCCTACATACGATAGAATATCCACTGCCTTTTATGTAGCCCAAAAATCTCTCTCATGTCCACTGTGTTCCATGAGATGTTAATTGTCTGCATCTCATCACTGCTTTATTTGAACACCTCAAGTCACTCTTTGCCCATTGCTACAAAAAACAAGAGATCCTTGTTTGCTCTTTTTTTATGGAAGGAAAGCAGGGTGCTCTCACACAAATACAGAATCTCTTGCAATGAGGTGATAAAAGATTTGGTCATTTCTTAAGCACTGACATTGATACGTAAATATTTTGAAATGTTTATGTTCAATGTTGGTGCCAGTTCTAGACTTTTAAAAGGATCACTTCACTTTTCAAGCTGTCAGTCTGAGAAACATTCAAGACTTTGAGCATGCAAATAGTCCTAACCACTAGCACAACATGCAGTGCCAGGATATAAAACATCCCTTTATCTCTACATCAGCTATGCATACCTGTTAGAAGGGGTTCCTATATTTGTTGATTCTTCCTAATATCTAATTCAGGAAGGACAGAAAATGCACTCAGAGTTTGTCTATATGTCTGTATGTCTATATTTTTTATATACCTAGCTACAGGAATGTCACACAAAGCAACCTGCAACTGCTATGCAGATTTCACCAGTATCAAATCTATCTTAAGTGGGGTACAGAGAAGTGGTTTTAGATCTAGCCAAATGTCTTGGGCTCCTTCCCTTACAAGCATTTCAGCAGTAGGTCTACTACCTTTTTTTCTCATTTTCATTTCAAGAACAAGCAACAGTATTTTTAACCTAAAACCACACTTCCTAAGATTACTTTGTTCTTCCAGAAAGGGAATACTTTTATGTTACTTTGTACTTATTGGGCTAAACAAGGCATGTATCTGCATGTTGCAGTAAAACTGCAATGCAAAGCATCTCTTTACCTGGTACTTAATTTTAGAATTAAGAATACAGAAAATCAAATATTGAGTTCTGTGGCTACTAAAACACGCTACCTGGAAGAATTTTGTTATCTGTTGAAGAGACTTCTAAGTCACATGCTGAATTACAAACATTTGCATTATTGTTTGTTGTTGTACCAGAAAATAAGAATAAAAAAATCATGGATATTTTACTATTTTGAGCACCACATATATCTTTTGATTATAATTTCTATATTAAGATCCATATTACACAGAAGTTTTGTTCCTGAGTCCAGTGTATCTATTACAGCCTGTAAAATGCTTAACTTTAATATTATCTCTAAAGGTTTGTAATACATTTTAATGGAAGTACTTTTTATATCACTAAAATCTTCCCAAATTGAAATGTGTGTGCATTAAGCTGTATGGATAAGAGCAAAGCTATGTAACTAAAAGCAGGGAATATCCATTTTCTTGAAACTTCCTCTAAAAACATCACAAAATTTCTCACAGTTCTGGAGGTTACCCAAATTTCTGGGCAATGTCCGGTCCTGGTCTATGCTACTCCATGAGATAAGTTTACTTCTTACAACTACACTCCAAAATCCAGTACTTATGGCACAAATTAAGTCAACCTTCAAAACTCCTCTTTTCCAAATATTTTTTCAGACCTATTTTATGCTTCTGAACAATTAAAGGGGTTTTTTTACAGCTATTTTCTAAAATACCTGAGAGCAGATGTTCTTCTGCTAGACCTCCATTGACTGCAATTTACACTGAAGCAACTACCCCCAATTAAGGTGGAATATTAACACATTTGAGAGCTACAGTCTGGAGTAAGGAGAAAAGCAGAACTGAACCTCCAGAGGGTCTAATGAGCCAAAGCTGCCAATTTATTCAGTGCTAGACAAGAAATAGGTGCAAATCTCATAACACTGTCACAAAAATCCCTCCAGAAAGCAATACAATGTGTCTGTTGGCTCCACACATCCCTAGAAAATGTTATTGAATCAGAATATTTAAAACAAAACGTTTACTTATTTAAAACAAGGAGAACATTACAGGTGAGATCTGACCAAACTCATATCATAGTTAAAGACAGGCTTTCTGCTGATTTCAAATGATAAAGACATACCCAACAACTCCAGGACAGGCTGCAAATTTCAAATGAAAGTGGTAGTCATAAATTGACAGTCTTCATATGTTCTGACCCATAAACCACTCATCACTCTGCTTCATTTCTACTGTACAGGAAAATGAAGAAATCACAAGAGACAGCTTTCAATTTAAACTTTTTTTGCAGGGTCAGGCTGATGACAGGAACATCTGGCAATTGAAAGTGGCATACTTCTAATAGCTACCTAGGAGATGAGGTGTGAGAAGCACTATTACTCAGCTGAGACCTAAAAAATTGACTAGACATGGCAGAAGAGAGAATCATAGCTTTTAATTACATCCAGTTGTTACTTTGGAAATAAAATAACCAGCCTGAGTGATGGCTTGATTATCATATTGGCATCCTGTCATCTTGTAATCCATTTAAGAATAAAATTGTTGATAGCCTGGTATTTAGTGTTAATCTACTGTGTATTTTAAGGTTATTGAGCTACACTCAAAGGCCAAACTCATCTGTAGTGTAAGTGACAGAGCACAAACTACATTCTACTCAATCTCTGGACAAGTGTTGGAAAGAAGGCCAAATAGTGACATATTTATCAACACCTCTGCTTAGAATTCTTTGCAAGTGATGTATTTTCTACATTGGCCAAAGCTATTTACTCTTGACACTCCGTCTGTTAGAATAGAATCATCTTCAGTACCACTAAAATAGAAAGTTACATTTTTTTAATCACCAATGAAGATGAATCACTGCAATGAAGGAGCAGGAAAAAATGTATGCCCTGTCAAATTAATGCATTATCTGCCAAAATAAGTACTTTTTTTATCGTGCATGTTTTCTGACCTCTCAGTGCCCTATAATTACATTGTAAATGATGGAAAAATGCTGATGTATTAAATAGAATAGTATCATTTTCTCAACCACTAATGGAACTTCTGTCAAGCTCTGACCGACAAACTCAATTTTAAAGTACCATTCACATCTGCAGAACATCTTATTTGGTTTTCACTTTGTAAAATTTATAGATCATGTTTTCTAAGGCATTTGCAGCCATCTGAAAACCACACACACTGAAACAAAACTAGGTAAGAATTCTGCCCAACAAAGCCCTCAGTGTGCCTCAAAATCACACGTTGCCTCAGACTATCTCTAGTACTGCCAGCCCAAGCTGGCATTCAAATATAATTAAACATGTCCCCAGATTTCAAAAGACAAAAAAACACAACAACTTGAGACCTTTTAAATTTGATTTGCATTGTTTTGAAGCTTTAGATAGCACTTGGGTCACGTTTTCATAGTTTTTGACAAAACCATGGAACTGCTCTTTTTGCAATATCCTCATATTTACAAAACGGTTTGGGTAACACGGCTTTCTGAAAAAGCATCAAATACAAAAGCAAAGAATTGCAAAATCAAAGGCATTATCTTTATATCACCACCACATTTCATAATGTATCTTCTTGGTACCTCTAAGCCTTCCAAGAGTTAAAGTTAAAACCGTAGTATACAGTGACACTATTTATGCAATTCATTTTAAAGTTGTGAGTCCTGAACTCAGCTTCTGAAAGTCTAACATCTTTAAAATACTCACATCTTTAAATGTGTCCACTAAAGCACAAGAAATTGTTGCAACCTTAAGTCTGCTTGAGGTTTTGCATTTCCAGATACAGCACCTCATGTACAGCTTTACTAAAGCAATTATTTTCCGTACTTTGAATTAAAGAAATAGAGATAAGAACTCTCAGGAGGACATGAGACTTGAAGTGACATTCTTCTGTGGAAAAACGGCTCTAAAGAGTATTGTGAAGGTCAGTGCTAATGTTGTGTTTATTATATCGCGTTGGTTACTAACTGGCTATTAAATTACGTTTAGATTATTAGTGGTCCACCTCAGACCTTCAAAGGCAATTCTGTAGCCCATTCACACAGTTTGAAGATGGTGGCATTTGGGAGACTTCCATTACATCCAGGTGACTGGAGGCAAGTAATCAGTTATGTTGTTAATGGAAGAGTAACGTCCATCTCAAATTAAAAAAAAGGAAAGCACAAATCCTCCACCTGTATGGAATCTAGTACTCAATTATTGCTAGAGTTCCTTGTTATAAGGAGCTGAGGAAGGCTCTTAAATATCTATGCTGAACTACCAAAAAAGGGGCAGAATCATCCAGAAAGGCGGGAGAAAGATACTGGCTTTATAGAAAGGCAAAAATATGTCAAAATACAAGTTCAGCCATGGAACTTGTTGTGCTTATTTGCCATTGAGAACACAACTGATCTCCAAAGAGAATGATCACCCAGGGAAAACCTCATAACTAAATGGAATGTTTTCAGGCAAGATGTCAAACAGGAAAAAAAAAAAAAAGGAAAAAAAGGAAAACATAGAAGTAAAGAAATCAGTAGCTAAAATACAAATTTTTAGCCCTTCCAAAAACCTCCTTTTCATTGAGAAAACATCACTAATCAAACACAAAGTTTTCATACTGCTGTCTGTTGACAGCCAGAAGTTAGTCCCTCACCAAAGCCTCTGGATTTTAAAGGAAGGATCAACAGTATAATGTAATATTTTATTTAAATTTAATTATAAGCTTCTGAAGCATTTTTTACCTTTTTCAGAAACTAATGTCCTAATTTTTTTCCCATCAGCATGATTTACTAAAGCAGTGGGTATTATTCAGTTTTGTCATACTTCCTTATCAATATTTTGTAATCTTCACCCAGAAGGATAAGCTCTGGATTTAAAGAGGGTATTTGAATTCAGAGAGTTTTGCTCTGAAAGTAGTGGTTGATCTCCATATGTTACTGTTTCATATGCCTGTACCATGGCTAGACAGGAGAAACAAATCCAGCCCCAAAATATGTTATTGCAATTGCCTATATTTTTTTAGTAGTGTTGTTTATAGCAAGTGCCTGTCTCCTAATTCCACAATCTGTTCTCATGATCTCCCCCAGCATATCTAAGATGCAGCACATGACTATACTCTCTCTGTTTTTATTGATTCTCTGGGAGTAAAGCAATGTTGCACAAAAATTGAGGTATGCACCAGAAAAAAGCTGGAGACACCTGTCAATTTTTTTATATCTTTTACATTATTATCTCATCTTTCATTTTCAAGAGAGAAGTCTCTAGTTTGTATGGGTGCAGAAGAAAATAAAACCTCTGAAAACCCAAAGCAAGCATTTCTAGCATATTTCCTTGTGCTGATGGAGACTCAGAAGCTCTAGGGCTGAGGAGTGAACTCACTTATTTGGATCTGCTCTGATTCAGATTCTTCTCATACGTTATATATTACTGAAGTTAAATAAGTTATTAGTTAACATGGACTATCTAGGGAACAAGAAATCAAGAGAGGTATCAAAATCACGTGGTAAATTTGCACACAGTGAGATGATTGGTGCCGTTTTCTTCAAAAAGCTGCACAGACAAGAGAACAGAATTGGGGAACCATTTTCATGTGACTGTGAAAAAGAGATTACCAATAATAACACACAAATATATAGACATAAGTATTACATAGACATATGTAATACATAGTACATGTGTCTATATAATACAAAAATACTGAAAAGCACATTCATCTAGCAGAGAAAAGTTGTATCTAGACACAAATATTTCACACAAAAAAATGACATAGAATAAATCAAATTAGCCAAAATACATGTATTTTGGTTTTTATTTTCCCTTCTAGAGTGCTTGATCTAAGATCCACCAAGAGAGTTCTATTGGGTCAGAGCTCAGCCATCATCGCAGTGGAGAAAGGATATCAGAGACATAGAAATACCATTCAGAATTAATGTCTTAACAAACACACAGACCTCTCTCTCTTCCATCTTAATATTCAAGTCAAGGTTTCTCAAGAAAACACCAGATGATCACTGGCTGTAGTATAAGGCCTCTCTAAGTAAATGAAGACCTATTGTTCCGAGATGGATAGCTGAAAGCGTTTAAGATTAACTCTTTTCATGGGGACTTTCTGGGAGAAATATTTCAAAATTATATTTCTAAGCATTCTCTGAACACAAGTAACTTCTCATGTTATTTATAGGAATGTTCTGTATGAATAGGATGTCATGACTTTTTTGGCCTTTTTCTACAGAAGTCACTGTTTCCATCGTTAGGACTGTTAATATACTAAATACTATAGGACTGTTAATATATAAATACCTATGTTGATGGCAAGTCATCTCCATTCTTTCATTTCATGGTTAATGCAGCTGCAATTAATTATTAAATTTAAAAGCCTTCTATTGTTTTAAGAAGTCCATATAAATCAAATGTTTCTATCAAGGCTACTAGCAGTATGGCAGGTACTTCTGTCAGACCTTGAGCTGTGCAGGCAAAAGCAGAATTTCCAAGTGGGAAATCCATGAGAAGGGGTCAGTTGTGAGAATGGGCTCAAGCTATTTCTACGTATATGGGGTCACTGTTAAATGAAGTTTGCCACTTAAGCTGCCACCTCCCCCAGGCCAACCCTACCAGCATCCTCAATATATGCAACTAACTCGCAGGCTCACAGCTTGCTCTTCGAGCCACAAAGTGTCCCCTGAGTCTGCACAGCCCCCAGATCTGCACCCCTTTCCAAGCCCACGTACCAACCCTTGAGATACTATCTCCACTGCCCACAATCTCTCCTGCCTGGTCTGATTTTATGCATCTCTGTCTCATATACCAGCCTCCCCAGACCAAGGTATTTGCCCTTCCACATACATCTCAGCTCCACAATCAATTTAAATCCCCTGGCAATGCTTATGCCAAGTTGATGTGGCCACAGGGGCTTCCTCATCTACCAGAGGCTGAGGGAAAATGCTGGGGGAGGGAAGTCTGAAGAAACGTCCTTCCTCTCCAGCACCCCGAGATGAGGCTGGAGAGGAGGAAAGCCTGTTGCAGTTGGGCAGGGGAGAAGGCAGGCCCTGCCGCAAGTGGACAGACGGGCCACTGCCTGCGGTGAGAGGAGAGGAGAGGACAGGAGAACCTGCTCCCATCCGCCACCCAGGCTGGATCTGCTCTCGAGGCACTTATCACGGTTTGCAAACTGGAGTTTTATGTCATATGTGATGGCAGAAGAGAGAAGACAGACTAATATGCAGATAAATGGCAAAATTTTTTTCTTAATTCACTGTGGCAAATTGATTTCCTTCAGCCTTAGGGCCTTATTTATTTTCTTGAGCACAGGGCAATATTGTCTGGACAGCAGCAGAAGTAAGAAAATGTAAGGCAGTTCTAGATATCAGCATTTTTGGTGCCCCCTTCTCTCTTTTGCCTGCATAGACACAAAATTTCTGTCATAAGACCAGGAAATTTTAGACTGATTAAGACAAAAAGATCTGATATGGAGGAGATCACAATGACTACATATATTTGCTTGTATCTTAGGACAAACAAGGCAGAATTTTTGTTTGTTAATCTTTATTCCTGCAGTAAAGCTTTGAGCAAACTTTGTATACTCATTACAGGAGAACCAAAGATAATTTGTCCTGACCCTTTGTTCTAATTTAAAAGATGACTTCCACTTATTTATTTTGAAGTACTGTTATTTTACCCTGGGGATAAGAGATGAACCAAATCCAAAGGCCCTAATTCAGGGCTTATTGACTTCAGTGGCCTCTTTTCCTCAGACTTTACTGGAAGTCTCTGGCACACTGAAATCATTACTCTGAAACCTTTACTGTACAGAAGTAATTCTGTCAGAGACACCAAGTAATTTCCATGGGATGATTAAAACCTGCTTAATTTGCTCATGTGAGCAAGTTTGAACTTGATGTAATAGGAGTAACTGGAACAGCAGTGGTTATCAAAGTGGATTAACAGGCTTCAGGGAGCCACTGTCAACTCTGATATGGGTGGCTCATGCTAACAACTTCCTACGTGTAACAGCATATCCCATGTCTGTGAACATAAACCAGAAAGTACCAACAGCAAAAAATATATTTCAATGTCTACTAACACTAAAAAAAATCAACACAAAAAAGGAAAATGTATAGTTAAAAGAAGGTTGTTTCATTTCAAAGCAAACATCAGTTTAAATTTTTTAGAGCTTTGTTAGCAGCAGCTTTATAAAAGCTATACCTTTTAAGTTGACTATGTCACCTCATCCAGCTCTGGCAAACAGCTCATTTGGCTTTTAGAATTACATTTATTTCAGCTAAATATTTAAAATAAATTCTTTACATGTGATTATACAGCTTCTTTGTAAAAGTCACTCGTTCCATTTATTTTTCTATTTGTTCCATTAGGTTGCCTATACACAAAAAGAATAGAATTGTTCCTTTCAAATTATCAAAAAGATCAATGTCTTTTATTAAGCCTGTTCTAGGCATGTAGAGCTTCTGAATTAAATGTAACCAGAATTAAGTGTGGTAGTAAAAAAGCTCATGTTACCTACTTCCCAATCAATTTCAGTGTACTTGATTTATGGTGGTTCTGAGAAGTTCTTGTGTACAACCTCATATCTGTGTACTTTACCGCAAGGACTTGATCAGTCAAGAAGGATATTAGACAACTTTTTTATTACCAGCTAAGACTAATGCTATAAACTCAGGGATTAAACAACATGTAGACTCATGTCTGGACATTTCAGTTTTCAAGTCACATTGTCAGAGCTCATTTATAACATTGTCCCCCTTGGCTACAAGTGTAGATTTACACACTGTCATTTTCATGGAGAAGTGGCCAAGCTGAAATATTTTCACAAGCTTTGCTGTATAATAAAGGCAGATTTCAAGAGTATCCCCAACTCAGTCCAAAACTATAAGGGATTTTCTCTCATCTGTATCAAAGCAATAACTCATCAACACTTTAAAACAGAGCGGGAAACACGTTTCCTTTTCCTAAAGGCATAGTTTGAATGTAAACTCATCTTAAAATTGATATTAATATACTTGCTTACTCTTCACAAAAAACAATTTCAAAAACATATCTTTATATTACATTTTACTTACATGAGTCAATGTTTTTTGCTAAGATCATCCATGATCCAAGGGAAAACCAAAAGTGACTGGTCTGTTTCCTTTCTTCCTCCTTGCATTTGTTTGTTTTGTTTATAAAGTTAAAGATTATTCAATTTGTTTCAGCTACCATTGGATTTCATGGGAGGCAAAGGGCATGCCCTGCACAGGTGGGTGCCACTCAGTTTGCCCATGGTTGGCATTAGCCAGATGTGACACAGCTCTCCTCTGCAAACCCAGAGATTGCATTAATGGGCCGTTAAATCCAACAGAGCAGTCAGACACTGCTGGATGGCTTCCTGGCCAGGGCTGGCCTGTGTCGGGTTAGCAGAGAGCAGGGAGAGCACGAGCTGAGCCATTCTCACACTCCACCAGTGCTCCTCCAAAGCCCAGCCCAAAGGGGCTTCTTCCACTGGGAACTTGCTTTAAACCCTATTCAGTGGGCAATAAAGAGAGTAGTTGGTCAGCTCCTTTGGCCTACATCCTTCCAGCTTTAAATTCCCTAGGTTTTTAGCCCTCTTGCCACATTTTAAGATACTTTGGAAGAACAGTTAAAAATCAGGAAATTTTCTACTACTGGACATCATAGACACCATGCCTGTCACCCAGTCTTTGATTACGGAGCCTGTTATTGTTACTGGACAGTTAATTTGAGCTCACTAGGATAAAAAAAATCCCGAAGACCTCTCACCTTCTCTGGGTCCTGGTTTTACTGCAGGGAAATACTGGGCTCTCAGCCCATGCCAGGCACGTTGAATTATTTTTTTTCACTGAGAACCAGGGATGTTTTTGAGCATCAAAAGGAAAGTTCTGTGCATGTGTCTTCCTTTTTATCAGTCAGAGAGATTCTAGAGAGATTACTTTCTTTTCCAGTATTACCAGAATGTCATAAAGATGTTAGTCTTTTTTATATTAAAAGCAATGGGATATTTGCCACTGGTTTTAATGAGGACAGGATTAGGGCCAAAATCCTAACTGAAGGGTTGTTTTTTTAAAAAGAAGAATTATTTCATACCAATGTTCTCTTGGTTGTGCTTTATCTGGCTAAACTGCATACTCTGCATTAAGTATTTGTTTTTAACTGGATAAGGCCAAAATCATTTTGGTTGGCAATTACTCTTAAATGAAGAAACCCTCAGAAAGCCTTCTTAAAAGAATTATGATAAAACCTTGGTTTTAAGCATGGTTTAGTATTTTAATATTTTTTAATTAATCCCGCAGATTTTTAAAATCTTTTTGATTGCAATATTGGATAGAAATTGCATCCTCAAATAAAATAGCTTGGACTAAGGAACTATATTCTCAGTCTACATTAAGATAGTTTTTAAATACTGTGACAAATACTTTTGTTTGTACAAAGTCGTTTGTGTGTACTACACTATCTTAGACATGTCTTCATGACCACAACCACAAGCTTTTTAACTCAGATCCTGAGAGTTATTTTATTTTTATTTTCATCTTTGATTCCAACTGTGCATATTGATCAATCTTAAAATTTATAAGGATTGCAATTGTAAAAATGTCCAAATATGCTTGAGAAACAGACCATAGAAAACAGCATCCAAACAGATTTTTCCCTACCATTTTATCAGTTAAAACAGAAAGGTAAAAACAGTAAATAAGAAATAAAAATATATTTCATTATTTATTCACTTGAACACGATCTGATGTCCTATGAAACATCTAAGGTTACAGTAATGAACATAAGAAAGAACATGTTATCCTCCTACATAGCTTCAGTTTTACTTTGAAGTTTAACAGCTCATTATGTATTATTTTTGCTAGTGGTAAGTCAGTTTTTTCTTTTGATTTTATTGGTGTTTTATAAAGTCATCAGTGGGAAACACTGTTGAAACCATATAAAAAATTATAATCCCTCAAACTGGTATTTTTTTAATATGTGGTACATTTTTAATCAAGCCACTTATCTACTGTTTTGTCCTACAATGTTTCCCGCTTTTAATTTGTAGTGGCCCTTGATTATACTTTGTGAATAACTGTGAAATGTCACTGATATATCTGCAGCAAAAACTTACATTTCACTTCCTGAGCTTGACAACCTCTTACCCATCTGTCCATCACTGACATTGCCAAACTATGGAGCCATACATTTCTGTTAAGACATAAATAAAGTTTGAGTTCAAGATCTTAAGTTGTTTTCTCTAAGTTATCTGCACTATATATTCTCTCTTGCCTTAAAATATTTTAGAATATTTTATATAAAATGTCCATATAACTTACAATACCTTATAGTATATTACAAAATATTATGGAGAATGATACTGAGTCAAGAATGATATGGCAGCCAAGCTCAGTTTTCATAAGCAAAATCATCAGATATTGCTTTCATTGTCCCTTACAACAAACACAATTATGGATACTTAAGAACCCATGGGATTCAACTATTAGCTAATCTTCAGTGCCTACAGACCAAATCCAAACTGAAAACAGCATAAGATTTTCAGTTATATGCATAGAATTAGTTCCTATGAGCAGTACAGCTTTCTTTACTTGAACATATGATAAAAAGCAAAACACTGTCATATCAAAGTAGTTCTGATGGGGCACAAGACAACAGTTTTTGAGGGAGGTGTATCCCTGGGTTTTGGGGTTTTTTTCCTAAACTTAAGATGATTGGCTGGCTTCGAGATTCCTGTTGAAATTATGAGGGCATGACATATTTACATCTTTTAGGCGTTCTTAAAAATCCAAATTTCTGTTAGTAACAGTTCATTTTGCACGCCTCTCTGAAAGAGAAAATGAAATTTCTCCCAGAAAAAAAAATCTGAATGTGAATTTAACTGCATGCGCATACTTAAAATTCACCCAACAGCATTTTACTCTAGTTATGAAGTTCAAAAAGGCTTAGTTGTCAAGGGAAAAAATCTGATTTTGCCGTTATCAGCAAAGATAAAAATAGCTACATAGAGCTGCTCCTAATGGAATTAGGTGTTATTGTCAAAAAATGAGGGGAAAAGATATTGCTGTTAATCTTTCAACCATAAACTATTATATTGTACTATTATAACAATACTATTCCATTTTATAAACTGTGACTGGTAATAAAACAGTAGAATTCTCTACATTTGCTATAGATTTACAACATATCTCCCTGATTTAGTTCTGGAAAACATTTGAGGTGACCTATTGCTTGATTTTGCTCATTATTTGAGGCAGGGTTGAAAGCCAGACTTGGGTTTATTACTGTCACCTCATATGAAGGAATGGCCCCTGGCTTTCAGAGACTCAAAGTATTTTTGCTTCTGCTACACTGAAATGTTTCAAGATTGTACTGAAAATATTGCAATGATTCATCTTTGTGTTAAAGTGCTGGCCTGTGTTTAGTTTTGTTCCAGTGTATGAAAGGCCTGTGAGAAAATGGATGAAATTATCTTATTGGCTTGATTTTCAAAAGGTAGCAAGTACTCAAAATTCTAATAGCACTCTCTCTTTTTCTTAAATTAATTTTCCCCTTTGCAGGCTTCTGATACTCCATCAAGAAGTTTCATATTTAACCAGGTCTTCCAAAGGTTTCCTAGTATTCTGTCTCAGTGATTTGTACTTGAGGTAAAACCCCGGTCCTACTGAAAATAAAAGCAGCACTTGATTTTGTATTACTAGTAAAACGTAGCCAGGAAGCCAAAGGAAAAGAAGCACCCAATAAAAATGAGAATCTCATTTTGGGATCAAGCCAATACACATTTCTCTCAGAAGTATCAACAAAATAGCCCATGCATTTTCCCTGGCTTAAACTTTACTATCAGATACATAGCTAAAAATCCTCTTTCCCTCTATTTAAAACGAAACCAGAAGGCAACACCCAGTTATTTCCATGATCACAGCATGGACTTAGACAACTGTGTTGGCATATCTGAAATGGAAGCTGTGACATGGGGCAGATATAAGTGGTGGAAGAGTTCATCTGAGTGGTCAAGTTATTATTGCTGCTGAAGTATTTGATCCATCAAACGACAGCTTCAGGGAAGATCTGAGAGAAGAAAATAAAGCCAAAAAACAAAGGTCGCCTTCTTCTGCTGTTATATGACTTCAATAAAATCTGGATGAGCCTTTTTTCTTAAGGTTTTTGTTATCTTTGTGTAGTATTACCAGAAAACTGGTTTGTTTTAGGAAAAAAATTGTTGTTCCTTGCAATAATGATAGCTGCTTGCCGGAGTTCCCATTTTGTGATTCTGATTTAACTTTAGAGAAAATCTAAATCACTTTTGGGGACCACAGAATTAAGCAGGGCTGCTGGAACCTTAAGGCTCAGTACCGAGGCAGAAATGTCGTGGGTCTCAACCAGAGTAAGAGCTGGGTGACTGGGATTACCCATAGACATTAGGATCTAAGGAAAATCCCCTTGGTACAGCCTGTGACAGCAGGAAACATGCATGCCTATCCTAGAGAGTCAGATCTGGTAAGATAAGAAAAAACTAACTGGCTTTTGGGGTGGGGAGATAAGATCACCCTTCCCAGCCTCTCCATGAAGGCTGGGAAAGGAGCAAGATGGCACTAGCTTTAAGTGTGACCAATTCTTTCATTTTCGTAAGGAAGCGGAGTAGTCGGGTCTCCCGTAAGGGAATGGGAAATGACATTCCCAAGCCCACAGAAACAGCGTTAGTTCTGTTCACCTGGCACAAGGCGATTTAGCTTCCTTTCCCTTTTAGTGTCTCTTTTTTTAGAGAGCTATTTGTATTTTTTGATGTTTCCTAATACACACAGATCTGGTAACAACTTTTTTTTTTTTTTTTAAGGGATGGATGTGATACACAAAAATTTAGGAAGAGCTGGTTTAAGGTAGTAAGAAAAAATCTCAGAGGATTAAAATTAACTGGGAGACCAAATAATTATTCTTTTGGTAATTAACAATTGAGAAAACCTATAATTTGCTTAGAAGGTGCACAGTATTTCTGAGGTGCAACCATAGAGAACTAAAATTAGATTTACACTTCAAATCATCACCCTCATTTCCAGACAGGCGACTCACATCTTTTGGAATTAACTTCCACCTGCATAAGAACTCTGCCCTTCTGTCTGGTCTTTAATTCTGGCTACAAGGAGCTGCTTTTGCAGCCATTTCTCTATTCAGCTTCTTGATAATGTCATGGGATGGAGGTATTCAAAATTCCTAAAGACATAAGTAATCAGAAAAAATACTAAATTTGCATTAGTAGCAGTCAAAAAAGTACATTAACCCTCTTGGCTTTCCTGAGCAGCTGGGAGTGATGTCTAAATATTTTCTTTTGCTAGGGGTTTATGTCTACTATATCTGAAACCCTCTCTTGCACCAGTACTTTTGACTAACTCCTCGACAAGGAAAATAAATGTCCTGTGTTCTCATTATGGTCATCAGTGGGGCTACCTGTCTGGATTTCAGAGGATGTTAACAAATTATATTACATATAGCTTAAAGTTGCCGCATTGCCTTCACTCTGAATTCACAACTACAGCTATGTAAACAGGTTCAGGATTTTGAGAGTCACATTTTTAATGGTTCATGACCTCATGCTGTCACTGTTGGTTGTTACATGATAAACACATCGAAGTACAAATGGTAAATTTACTTTGACTGATTTAACTTGTTACCTACAGTATAAGGTTTTTCCCAAATTACTATATTAGTCTGACTACTGTAAATAGTACCTGTTGTTTTACTGACTAATGTTTTGGTATGCTCTTTCTGGAAACAGATATTTATTTTGTAAGACCTTATTTAGAATTCAGAACAACTAATTTTTACTAAGGAATCCTGAATATCCCAGGAGCCCCTTAGGAGCAAGTGGATTGACCTACTCAGGTGGAGAGATATAATAGTCAGGAATGGCTAAGAGACATCCACTGAGGGACAGTTCAGCTTATAAACTGCAATAAGCATTTTATATATAGCTGGAAACGAAGAGACCATTCAGCTTATCTTTTCACCAAAGACTTCCAAAGAAGCATTAAATAATGTGTCATAATATGCAATGGTATCATTATCGTCTTCAGCTATTGCCAACATTTCAGACTCACCATTTATTTTTAACTTGTAGGTCAATACAAGTCAGACTTGAAGAGGCACAGAGGTAAAGACTGCACCAGTCCTAAATATCAGCCAGAGCTGCTTTTTACTCTGCTTTCCAGAGCGCTAAATTCACCCAAGTTCTTAAGTGCAATAGGTAATGCTTATTACAGACATTTAATTTCTGAGCTTTTGAAGACAACTGGTTATGTAACTAAATCCTCATCTGGTTTTAATAATTGGACTTACCAACAGATTTACAGCAGCTGAAGATGTGCTGTTATCACTAAAATTAGATACTGGCCTGATTTTTCAATGGAGAATAACTAATAGACAGTGAGACTATATTTGTAATGCTAATGAAAATGTTTTCTCACCCAGGCTTTTAGTCCTGGACTTGGCCTGTTTTCTTCATATGCTCAGACTTTTCTCATATTAGGCCAGCTCTACTGGTAATGTACATTATCACAATGACCTCATTCTCATGTAGTTCTTTACATTTCTTAGAATCTGGAAAATGAAGGACCAATTCATTTGGCTAGGGTAAAATTAAATAGACACTTAGTTCCAGAAAAATTGGAAACTTACTTGTTGATGCTGGCTATGATAACTATCTATTTTTATTGTATTGTTTTTCTTTGCAATACAGCATTACAAGTTGGAAAACACCCTAAAACTTAAAAACGAGCTCAGAATACTACAGTCCAAAGCATTAGCATTACTCTCCACTAGTGCTATTGACAGCATCAATTAACTGTGTTAAATAGTGCAGAAAATGTAAAAATTAGATGCATCTTCATTTTGAACCAAGCCCTACCTTGTGTTGTAAGTGTACTTTTAAAAAGTACAGTAAAATACTTTTGTGTATGTACAGTGTGGCAACTACAACTGCAGGCTGCAAGAGAAATGTCCTAGGAAAGTGCTCTAGCTTCTGTATGGCAGGTATCAAGGAAATCAGACTTTCAATGGGAAGAAACAGATCCTGAAGTAGGAGGAAAGCAAAATTGGCAGCTTGTTCACCACATGCCTCTCTAAGTAACTCACGTTTATGTCCATGACAAGTACTAAAATGAGATGTGTAGCACTGCTTTAATACTCTGTGTGCTAATGACAGTATTTCACCTCTATGTAGAAGTCAGGCACAATGTTTTCTTAGTTGCCATGGATTTATAAATCCCAGAACATAATTTTTCATCCACTGTTCTAATGTAGTTTTGGTAAAACTCATCAGAAAACATCATTCAGAAAGGATTTTTAAAAGATTTTCGGTTTGATGGAGATTTCATTTGAACAGAGAAATTTCTGCATCTTCTCTCATTTTCATAAGAAATAACAGCCACTCATGAAAAGCCAAGTCAGTTCATCAGACAAGCTGAAACTTTTTGAAAGAACTTGTACCATAGAGAATCTGGTAATTGTCTTGTCACTGTGATGGTTAGAAAAGCCTTTAACGGACAAAAAAATCACTTGCAATTGTATCTACAATGTAAAAGTATGGTTTCAGTATACCAATGAAGCTACTTAGTGATGTGGAAAGGTTAACAGCATGTCTTGTTTGCTATAATTAGACAACAGTTTGTTACAACACTTAAAATTGAAAGCCAGAGGCAAAAGATGTTCTTGTCTCATTGGTACATTTTCACAAAGTTGGGACTATTTAGTAAAGTTACTATTGCCAATTTACATCAATGTAACAAAACTTAAAATCTGTTCCAGCGGTTTTCATTTACCACTGCATATGCAAATCCTTATCTTTAATTTAACTGGAAGATCTTAAGGGAAATATCTCATTTGTAAAGGAGAGAGAATTCCAGCAGAAAAAAAACAAGAAAAATGTGAGTTTCACCTTCATCCATACTGCTTTCCAGGGAGGGGTTTATCTCACCAGCAAGGAATGAAGATCTCATGTCAGTTAGCGAGAGATTCTCTTACATCCGTGCAGAAGGAGTGACTCATAGACATGTGTTGGATAAAGCAGTGCCAGAAGATGAATGAAAGTGTTAAAAGAAATACTGTGATTAAAAATTGGACATAGGTCCTGTAACATTATTATTTACTTGCTGATATACAAGATTAAACAATCATTTTATGACAAGATTTCATTTTATGCAATGTTTTCATCAAATGAGATAATTGGTAGAGGCAGAATGAAAAAAAGAAAACCTCTATTTTAAGTTTTTTAATGAGTTGATTTGATTTTTTAGCATCCAGAGCTCTGAGGAACTGAATAGCACTACCAAAGCCAGATAGCACATGGGCAGAAACTAGGTAAGCCAAGTTCCCAGTGTCAGCCAATTATGTTAAATATGTGCTGATTTCCTGGTGCAGGCAGATATCTCCTCAGGGACAGTGTCACTCCACCTAGACTTTAACAAGCTGGAATTAACATCCGTACCACTCAGTGTATATCTCACCTGCTGTATGCGACTCACAGTCACTAGTGGACTCTGTGATATCTTTTGGTGAGTAGTTCTATAGCTTGACTACTTGATATATAAAATGTCTGCTTTTGTTAAGTTTTAGCCTGTTAACTGCTAGTTTCATTTGACCCTGTACTAGAAAAGACAGGAACGATCACTTCTGCTCTCTTCTTCTCACAGTTTTACAGGCTTCAGCTAGGGCCCCTCAGTCATCTCTTTTACAGCTTGACAAGTCCTAGTCTACATAAGCTGTTCTTTGTATGGAAGCTCTTCCAGACTTTCAGACATCCTTCTCTGACCGTAATCCAGTTCTTAGATCTTTTCTGAGATGGGGGGACAAGGTCTGTGCAGAGCAGGCAGGACATATGCACCTCCTAGAATCTACGGTGGTATACTGATGCTCTGTTTATTGCCTGTTCAGCACACACCAGACTCCCCAAAGACAGATGGCGCTCACTGTCTCATTTTACACCTTTATAGCTTGGAAACAGACCATTTCACAGGTAAGGGATTTCTTCTGCAAACTGTCTTTCCAAATAATGTTCTGCTTGGTGGTCTGCATATGATAGTAGATCTCCACATATAGGCATGAAAGAGGTAAATGTTGTTTAAATTGCATATGAAATTAAGAGTCTTATTGCCTGCTAGTAGTGAATCAGGAAAAAACACACTTAGCTCAAAGTGGAATAGGACCATGAAGTGAAAACAAAATGAAATCCATCCTAGTAGGACGAACACATTTTCATTCTGGAAGAAAGCATTCTTGGCTATGTCTTCTGAAGTGAGTTACATCTGGGAAAGAAGGGAAGCTTGGTCTGGTTCTGATAGAGATTTCAATACCATCTAGAGATAGAGGAGAACTCATTTAGAAATTCAATAAAATTTGGAACAGTCTTCATCATGAATAGGAATTGAATAGTACCATATGTATGAATCTACAGATATGAGCAATACTCTCTACATGCTATACAACTTGTGCTTCCATCCAGCCCCTAATATATATAAAATGAGAAACATAACCCTTTTTTCATTCTCTTTTGCCCATTATGGATAAAATTATGAGCCCCTCTAGGACAGCATAAGCTCCAAAGCAGGGATCAATAGTTGATTCAGCTGAAGGGAGTAAACGGTCCACAGATATCTACAAACAAAAAAATGTAGACACAAAGAAGGTGACACAACAATAAGGTGTCTTTTTTAAGAAGCTGTATCTTCACAATATGCCAACAGTATGTATTAAAATCAGAGACAGAGTTAAGAACACTCTTAAGGTAAGTGTGGAAAACAACCATAGTCGCCAGCTATTCATGGGACAGACAGAACTGCTTATAAATGCTGAATTTACCAGGAATTTACACTGACTTGGCAATTCGTAACATGAAAATTCACCTTAAAGGACCTATATAAGCTTGAACAACCTTCATTTAGATTGGAAACTAATTTGCACACAATTAAAAGCCACCTAAAAGGGTAAAAAGAAACCATCATTATTTCTATATTAAGCATTGTTACTGTATGTTACACAAGCCAGCTCCAGCTTAGGTTAACTCTAAAACCCACAGTATTCCCTGATACCTAGTGCTAAGGTACTACTTTTTGTTTAGGCAGTATTGTCACTTTCACAGTCATACGTTGAGAGATAAGTACTTGGCACTAGAGCTGGTTTTCATCTGGTTTAAACCATTTTTGTGTGAAGTCTTCCAAATCCAATTGTTTCCCCTGAGTTGCTGATACCATAAGCCTTTTGTAGTCCAAAATAAGATCTAGCAGTATTGTTCTTCCTTTTGATAATTTACAGTCAAAAAAGGAACTTTGAATTAAAAGAGAAGTACAAAGTTACCTTAATTTCAAAATCAAAACTAAAACCTACGGGTGTTAGGTTTTATTCTTGAATGCATGAGTAATTAGGTCTCTAGCACTAATAACTTTGCCCTAGATACTGAGATCAATGAGATGTAGGAGCTAATATGGTTGGGGTTAACTTAGTCTGAGTTCTAATTATTTACTTGCTATAATCTACAGAAGCAGACAGAAAGGGATTCAGTGCAGAAACATAAAGAAACATTCCTCTGGATGCCTGCAGATTCCTCTTTTCAGAAGTGGGCAGAGGAGAAGATAGAAAGGGATCAGGATGGGATCAGGAGGGATTGTCTTCTGTTTGTTTAGAGGCATGAAGCTCCTTTCTGAAGAAGGAAAGTCTTCTTAACCATACTTTGAAAACAATGCTGCAAACACCAAAAACATATTTAATGGTCTGTGTTAACAACTAAAACTGTGGGTAAGTGTGATCTTTACTGAGACACTAAACAGATTTAAGTGTCACTTGGCCACATAAAGGCATATGAGCAAGAAAAGTAAAATGGTGTCATTCTGCATTGATAAAAATGTACAAATAAATGACACTTTCTTGTAATTCACTAATTTAGCTGAGGAATAGGAAGGCATTAAAAAGATAACAAGTGGGGAGTGGGGAGACAACTGCTACTCTTAAACATTTTAATGGTATCTTCAGGTTCATTAGTTAGTTTTAGATATTAGCCAGAATGTTTTATAAATCAGTCCTGCTATCCGTAACTGACTCATCAATCCATAGTCTAGATAAGTTTCTTCAACCTCTAATTGCACAACCTTAGTTCTGAGGAGCTCTGTGTCTATAGAAAGTCTTTCATCTGGAATTAAATTTGATTTATCCAGCTCAAAAATGAGGAAGAAGCACAAAAATTGATCATTGCATTAGAGAGATTTGGAAAGTGTTTCTACAACCAGAGCAGAATAAGAACTTACATCTTCCCACTATGAAACATCCAGCTAACACCTGTGTGTTTACTTTTTCACATTAATTATAATGGAATAACACCTACAGAAAACTCACCTCCCTATTCCCTCTCCTCCACCCTTCACCATTTCTTTGTCAGTTGAGAAAGAGCCCATGTGTCAGTTCTTCAGCACCCAGGGAGAGATACGCCTTTTGTCGCTGCTACCACAACTAAACAATAGTAGGCAGCAGCATTAGAGACTGAGGAGGTATGGAAAAATTTTAACACTGCATACACACCAAGGAATTTTTAAAAAAGCGTGTTTCACTGTAAATAAACATTATTGCACATTATTGCCACAGTGTGTCTCTCTTCAATCCTCCTATATTCATTTGGGCAGCGTAAATGAAAGTGAAAATAAAGTTTACAAGGTAGGTTAGAAGTGCTCTTTCTTGGTCACATTACATTTGTCAATCATAAATAGTTGTAAATGTTTTCTGCTATTAGTAAACATTTTGCTTTTGATCTTTACATAGAAAAAGGACACAATTTAGCCTAATTTAACTCTTCTATAAATCTAAGCTAAAATTTCAACATACTAAAACAGTAAACAGAAAAATACACTAATGTTACAATTTCATAAGCTGATACTGTGCAAAATCGGTTCATACTTACAGACCATGCTCTGCCTTTAGACAGTGAAATGCTTTAACACCTATTTCATTAGTCTGGTCTAGTTGAATCTATTCCCTGACACATGAAATACTGATGAATCCTCACGTACCTCCTAACTCTTGTGCATTTGAAAGAGATGCAGCGGGTATTGGGTTTGTTCTGTTTTAGCTGATCACACAATCCTTCTTTTAAGAAATGCCAGCCCTCCTCTGGCAGACAGGGATCCAGTTTCCATGGTCCTGTTATGGGGCAGGAGGGAGCCTGGCCAGAGTTCCCCTCCTCCTTCCCTGCTGTACTAGGTGTTCCTTCCAAATCTGGCCCTAAAGGACTGATAGAGCAAGAGATCAATGAATTTGGCATCAAGGTCACTTATAAAATGCCTATGTCTCCTTTGACAGCCTAAGAAGAATGAACTTTTCCTGGCTGGGTCCTCTCAGGAGTTGTGGTAAGGATGGCCCATCTGACTTGAGTTCAGATCCCAAGTGAAGGCGGCAGTGCAGAAACACCACATTTATTTTTTTAATCTTAGTTCTAAACAATTTTCACATCTCCTCCCAGTCTTCCTGGAAAAGGTTCAGATTCAGTTTGGTTTAAGCACTGGGCAGAGGTTCAGTAAGACTGCATCCGCAACAGCAGTTTTCCTGAGAAGAGAGAATCATGTTCAGAAGAAAAATAAAGTAGAATAAACAGTTGAAGAAACCTAAAGCCTCTTCCTACTCCCACCTCTATGAAATATCAGCAAGCGATTAGATTATATTTCTCCTACACATTTTCTTTAATATAAGAAAGGGACACACATAGTTTAACTCCCAGCAGTAATTCAGATTAGTCTGGAAAATACAGTTCTCTACTGGACTGTATTTACATTTAACCTATTAGATAAATGCTCAGCCAAAGCCTCCTCTCACTTAACACAAAGAAACCTACCAGTTATAGCACAGTGTAGTTGTTATATGAGGGCAGAATTTGTCCCAGTCTCTTCTGTATGACCTGTGGTTTTGGTATGCTCCTCACAAAGCATCTTATGAGGATATCTTACCTTACACACATATCTTACCACCTTTGTGCCAAAATATTCTCAGGCTTAAGTAATTTTCACCCCCTCCTTCTCCAACCTTGAGACTCTCATCATGGCAGTTTGGCTTTGGTACAGGTGCTCAAAACTAGACTAGATGAGGGAGAGAAAAATAACTTGATAGCCTGGTGTGGACTGTCATGAAGGCTGCATTGGCACTCATGTGAGATAGTCAAGTTACTCAAGAGTAGTAAAGCTTCAAGAAAATTATTCAGCTCATCTCAATGCCTCCTCACTTCAGCAGTTCTTGTAACAGGTCCAAAATATACTGTAAATACTAATTTAGAACAATGAAACTATTTTTGCTCAGTATGGATAATTCAATACCAAATGTTTGGTAATATTACTTAAGGAGGTAGTAGTGCTTTTCCTAAAATGGTTGTGTCTTGATTGTTTTAGTTTTAAATCTATGGTATGGAACAATAGTTCACTAAATGTCTTTTGCTGAAGTATCTTCAAAGGTATTGTAGGACAAAAAAATTAGTTTAGATACTTGTATAGGGTCTCTGCCTCTCTCCCTGTATATATGTTTATTAAAAATACATCTTTTCAAATGGCCTTCCAAGGCACTCCCTAAAGAAAACAGTAATTCAGTAAGTGGAAGGCATTATGAAAACAACTGAAAGCAAGGTCTTGCTTTAAACACAGACATTGAACCAGCAAGACAACCTTCTGCAGGGATGAACTGCAAATTTGAGGGGCAGGGCACTGAAGGCAGACCTCACCAAAGGAATTCCTTCTGAAACCTGGTGTTGACAGGATAACAGCAGTGTTAGCTGTTACAACAGCAAGGCAGTATATAACTCAATATGCAAGCTGTGACATACATTAGCTAAACTTAAAGAAAACATTAGTCAAAGCAAGGTGATGGATTCTCAGCTGACAACAGGATCAGCAGTAAGAATGTAAATTCAAATGTGAGATCACATGTCCCATCAATAAGATCAGTCATGATGTATGTGGCTTCTGCTATTACATTTAATGACCAACACCAATACAATTTGCACCAAAGAAAATGGAGAAACAATCAAAGTTATATGTGACCACATATCCACATGTGGCGATCTCTTCCTTACTAACATTTCTTTATAGATGATTAGGAGCTCAGTATAGTTTTATATTTCCTGTACATTTTAACATGGCCTAAAAAAATGTCAGGAAGGAAATACTCCACAGTCGTGCATAGCTCTAACAGGAGCTTTTCCACAACTGTTCAAAATAATTTATAGTATTCAAATCTCACCTTCTTTTCTGGAAGGCTCTACCTTATTAAAGTTATAACATAGGGAAAGAAATAACTTTCACATGGCACATGCTTTGCAACTGTCCAAAGTCAGTGATCAGAGATAATAAAAATGTCAGGCAGACAGCACTTTTCCGGGTCTGGACAGAGTGATGTGAGAGGGACCTGCTTGGCTTGTTTGAGTGGTATAAGAACAATAGCTGCAATGAGGTGCACCTCAAGTTGATGTAGAAACCTCTTGATAACTAGAAGTTGTAAGACTGGCATTTCAAACAGAAATTCTGGTTTCCCATGAGCTTTACCTCATTTGAAATGTGACTGTGGACCCATCACATTTCCCAGGCAGTCTGAAAATGGATGCTTCTTTGTACTTGCAACCTCTTCTGATACTGCTTTCCTAAGAAATCTGCTTTGGGCAAATATCAGTGTAGAATTTAAGACTGGCAAAGATATGCTTATTAGAACTTCCCACAATTTTTTTTAAAGGAGTTAAAACTATGGTGATGGACTGCTGGATTTTTACAGAGAGGAGAGGAGAGGAGAGGAGAGGAGAGGAGAGGAGAGGAGAGGAGAGGAGAGGAGAGGAGAGGAGAGGAGAGGAGAGGAGAGGAGAGGAGAGGAGAGGAGAGGAGAGGAGAGGAGAGGAGAGGAGAGGAGAGGAGAGGAGAGGAGAGGGGAGGAGAGGGGAGGAGAGGAGAGGAGAGGAGAGGAGAGGAGAGGAGAGGAGAGGAGAGGAGAGGAGAGGAGAGGAGAGGAGAGGAGAGGAGAGGAGAGGAGAGGAGAGGAGAGGAGAGGAGAGGAGAGGAGAGGAGAGGAACCCAAACTTGCAATTTAAAGAAGATTCAGCAAATCTTTCAGTCTGAACTGAAATTCTCCACTTTCATCAGAAGACATACATATCATCAAAATTTTTTTTCTATTCTAAGCATAAAGTTATCATCTCCTTTTAGAATGTATTTGGCTTGCTCTGTACTTTCTGTATGCTGGTATGAACTAACAGCAGTTTTATTTTTATCTGCTAAATCTATTAACTTAAAATATCCTTCTGTAACATTCTTCTAATGCATCTAATATGAATATATTGTAAGGGAACTGTAGCCAAAAAGTATATAACCTCTCTTATACATTAAAATTTAATCTGGCTA